>NC_045485.1:2519381-2823756 GCF_009650955.1 Corvus moneduloides | reverse complement strand
TTTAGTTCTGTTTTGAAATTGTTTACTCATCGATTCTTTAAAGGTAAAATCAAACCCAAAATATTTCACAGTTATGGCTAAAGGACTCCCCAGGCTGGAGCTGTGTCCAACTTTCATTTTCAGACTTTTTGCAGAGTTAAAAGGGAAGTCTTTTGTCAGGATTCAGGATAGGAAAGATTTCCAAGTTCTGAAAACCTCCCAACAACAAGCTGTTGTCTTGCTGCTCTGCTCAGGGGCTGCAGTAATATTTGAGATAATCCACCCCTTTAATCACAGAATCCCGGAATGGTTTGGGTTGGAAGCGCCTTAAAGCTCATCCTGTTCCACCCCTGCTGTGGGCAGGGACACCTTCCACTAGCCCAGGCTGCTCCAAGCCCCATCCAACCTGGCCTTGGACACTGCCAGGGATGGGGCAGCCCCAGCTGCTCTGGGCACCCTGTGCCAGGGCCTCAGCACCCCAAGAATTTCTCCCCAACATCCCATCTAACCCTAATGGCAGTGGGAAGCCATTCCCCCTTGTCCTGGCACTCCAGGCCCTTGTCCAAAGTCCCTCTCCAGCTC
This sequence comes from Corvus moneduloides, assembly GCF_009650955.1. NCBI lineage: Eukaryota > Metazoa > Chordata > Aves > Passeriformes > Corvidae > Corvus > Corvus moneduloides. Next base: position 2,823,195 of record NC_045485.1, on the reverse strand, counting down.
TCTTGGAGCTCCTTTAGGCCCTGGAAGGGGCTCTCCCCAGAGCCTTCTCTTCTCCAGGTGAGCACCCCTGGCTCTCCCAGCCCAGAGAAGTGCTCAGGGCACACGGGATGGGGCTTTGCTGTAATTGTCAGGCTTGGCTGCAGGTCAAAGGCCCCTGGGACAGACCCTGCCCCTCCTGAGCCCCCCTGTGCCAGGACAGTGCCAGCCCTTCTCACCACAGGCTGCTGCTCTCTCCCCTCCCAGGAGCGGAACACGGAGGCTGGGATGCTCAGGAAGATGGAGGCAGGGGCGGCTGAAGAGACCTCCCTGCTGGAGTTTATAAAAAGTAAAGTGCTGGTGGGTCCGGGCGAGGGTGGATGGGGATGCTGGGCCGTGCTGGGTGGGTGGGGACCACCATGCCAGCAGATTCACACCAAGTTTGGGAGTCCAGCACCGTGTGTGGACCAGCTCTGGCACCATGAGAGCCTAAGGACCACAGGAAGGTGGGCACGGCCTCCCTCTGGCTACAGACCTCTTGAGGCCTCTCTTCTGTGGGGCCTGAATTGTTTCCAAATTTTGCTTTGAGGACCTTAAAAGAAAAGGGTCGCTGGGAGGGTTAACCCCAGCTCCGGGAGCAGGCACGGGGCTGCCGGCGCCACCAGCTCCTCGACGAGGTCACCCCACTGCAGCTGACACTGTTTATGTGGAGCCGAGACAGGCTTGAGAGGGATGTCACTGCTCAGGGACCAGATTAATGACTCTTCTAGCTCCAGGAGGATTTCTTCCCAGATAAAGCCCCTCCCTCCTTGCCTCTTCCTCCACTGCAGTCATATCCTGGAGCTGTCAGTTCCCTCTTCTCCTCTCTTTGGGCTTTAATGGGTGCTGGCTCTCCAGCACTCTCTGCTAATTAGAAAACTCGTAAGAGACTAAATAAACAGAGCTGCTCCCAGGGTCCATCTGCCTCTGCTGACGGGGCCGGAGGACGCAATGTCCCACCAGGAAAACACATCCATGGTCCTGCCAGCTGCTGGGACACACTGGGGTGTCTCCCCTCCCGCTTTCCCATGCCCGCAGACATCTCCACTAGATGGTCATCATCCCACAGACATCCTTACCGGGAACAGGCTAAGGGTGGGGGTTTCTGCCCGGTACAAATCGCTGACGTGAGGATCACACAGCTGAAAGACATTTTTCCTGCTGTTTCCCTGTAGGATTCCCAAAGATCTTCCTCAGGCTGCTGCTGAACCCCCTCTTCATCCTCCTGGTGCTGGCTCAGTGCAGCTTCTCCTCCGTCATTGCGGGTCTGGCCACCTTCCTCAACAAATTCCTGGAGAAGCAGTACGGTGCCTCACCCTCCCACGCCAACTTCCTCATAGGTGAGCACGGATGGAGGCAAAAAATATCCATCAGCCCATATTCCCCAGGCTTTTTAAAACCTGGAGAGGAAGTCCCTGAAAGCTCATTTTTGGATGAGACCTGGGGTTCACCTTGGGATGGTCTGTGACTTTCCTGACCTGAGGTTCCCCATCTGCCTCTGGTTTGGGCTGTCTTGGACAACAGCTGGGTCTGTGGGTTCTCCCAACTCCTGTGAGTTCCAGAGAGCTGCCCCTTGCCCATGGAGGGGTTCTGGGCAGGCAGGACCTCCCTGATGGCTCAGTTTTCCTGCAGGAGCTGTGAACCTGCCGGCAGCAGCGCTCGGGATGCTCCTGGGAGGGATCATCATGAAGCGCTTCTGCTTCTCCCTGCGGGCCATCCCGCGCTTCGCCGTGGTGGTGCTCGTGTTCTCCATCCTCATCTGCCTGCCCCTTTTCTTCATGGGCTGCTCCACAGGGCACATCGAGGGCATCTACCACCCCAGGTAAGGCAGGTGCTGCTCCCAGCTCCTTGCTTCTCCAGCTCTTATCTGTGGGGAGGGATACATGCTGGTGGAGAGGCACAAGACATCACCATGCTGCTGCTCACTCCTTGATCCTGCTGCTTGGAGGAGATCCGGGTGCTTCACGGCCCAGAGAGCTCGGGAGGGCGTTTATCCATGATTTTCTGGGCCAAACAAGCAGGGTGTAATGTTTCACTCTGGATTTTTAGGGGAAAATTAGTAATACTGTGTCCACGTCACCTCACATGCTCCTGGCGTTCCAGCTGGACATCACCTTTCTCTTCACCTCAGTGGATATTTTTAGCTCTTTACCATGACTTCTTAAGATAAAAATGACATTTTGACATGACCAAGGCTTGATGTCGAGTGCATGGAGCTCGTTTCCCAGTGCACTGCCAGCAAGGAAGAGATTTCTGATGCCATCTCCCCACAGGAGGTGGAGCAGCCCCATCCCACGGTGCCCAAGGACAGCTCCACAGTGCCACGTTCCCGTGGGATTCAGGCTGTGTGACTCCAGCAGATGCACTCCTTGAGGGAGTGAGGGAAGACAGGGCAGATCACCGGGTTTGTGCTCTTCACTTCCACAGTCATCAGGCTTGTTTGGGAACATGCCTGCTTTCAGTTTGTGTCCGTGTGCTGTTTCCAGCTGTTCGCACATCTGTTTGTGCAGCTCTGGATGGAGCCCAAATCCATTTCTCCAGGCTTTTGGCTGATTAATTTTCAGCTGGGAAAAAAAAAAAAAAAAAGGAAAAAGAGAAAAGAAAAGAAGCGTGTGAGTACTTGTTTGTAGACATAACATAATTGCTGTGACATTCACTGCACACTTCCAGAGGTACCTGCAGGGATCAGGGGCTGGCAGAAGGCCAGGCTGCTGCTGGCAGTGTCCCAGCCCAAACAGGAACAGGAAAACTGCTCAACTAGTAAAAGGGAATTTTTCTTCTTTTTTTTTTTTTTTTTAATTCCTCCTGTCCTATTTCTTAATTTTTTTTCCCAATTTTTCCCCCCTCCTTTCTGGCAGTACACCCAATTCCCAGCAGCAGGTTAAGGCACGGGTTGGGTGCCAGTGCTCTAAGCAGATCTTCCACCCGGTGTGCCGGGAAAACACCACGGAATACATCTCACCCTGCTTCGCTGGCTGCACCAACAGCACCACGAACCCCTCCAACCCCAAACAACCGGTGAGTAAAGCAAGTGCTTAGCAAAGCAGCCTTGCTGGGCACAGTGCAGTGATGCTGCAGGGATCCAACAAATGCAGTAACGGGGTGCAACCTTTTCCACACGTGCTGAGCCCTGGGAAGGTGCCACGGAGAATTGCTGTAATGCCCTGGGAGTCTGCTTGGAGGAACAGAGATGGTGGCAAATCCCATTACAGGATGCCACAGCTGTGCCCTAAAACTGGAGCTGGTGCTCTTGTCGGCGTACTGCACAGGGATGTGGGACGATGCGTCACGAGAAACCTGCTCCTGGCACTGGGAGCCTGACGTCTGTTTTGTTCCAAACGTTTCCAACAGATCTACCACAGCTGTTCCCTGAAAGGGAATGAGTTCTTCTCCGCCTACACGGGCTCTTGTCCAGCCAGCTGCTCCCATATGCTCCTTCCTGCCATATTCCTCATCTCCTTCGCTGCCCTGGTCGCCTGCCTGTCCCACAACCCCCTGTACATGATGGTGTTACGGTGAGCAGGGTGTGAGCCGATGGGATGGTTCCCCACGTTGGGACCAACGGGATGCCGTAAACGTGCAACCAGCCCAAGTCCTGGCCAAATCTAGCACCAGCAGCTCTGACCTCCCGTGGCTTCTCCCCTGCAGGGTGGTGAATCAGGACGAGAAGTCGTTCGCCATCGGAGTGCAGTTCTTACTAATGCGGCTGCTGGGTGAGTGTTCATCTCTGAACGAGGCTGGGGGTTTGCTGGAGCCACTGCAGGAGGCACTGAACCTCCTCGGGAGCAGCACCTGACTCCATCCTCTCTCTCCCCGCCAGCCTGGCTGCCAGCTCCAGCCATGTTTGGGGCCCTCATCGACTCCTCCTGCATCTACTGGCAGCAGCAGTGCAGCCAGCGCCACTTCTGCGCCTACTACAACAACGACTTCCTCCGCAACAGGTACCCCGTGCCCCGGCCCCGAGCAGGGCAGGGCCCCAGCCCAGCCTGGGGCCGGCTGCAAGTGCCACCTCTGGATGTGGCATGTCCCTCCTCTTCTCCCGGTAGATACCTGGGGCTGCAGGTTGGCTACAAGGTGGTGGGCACCGTGCTGCTCGCCCTCATCAGCTGGAAGGTGAAGAGGAGCAAGGAGTACAACGTGCAGGAGAAGGCGGCGGGGCTGGTGTAGCCCCCGAGGACTGACTCGCACCCCCATCACCCACCGCCACCACCTTGTCTTGTCTGGGTTTGTTTTACCTCCCACGGGAGCGACTCCGCCTTCGCAGCTCCGAGCTCCTCTGCCGCAGCCCAGGTGCTCCCGGCGAGGGATGCTCCGGGCCGGCCCCATCCTGGGAATGGCTTCTCGCAGGGTCTCCAGCTGCGCTTTCCCATCACCCTGGGGAGCCCCGGGGCAGCTGGAGCAGGAGGCAGAGGGGGCTGGAACACACGGACCCGGACTAGTGCCTGCTGTGGGCGATGGTCCCGCTCCGGCGTGACATTCCCGGCCGGGAGGTGCCCTCACGGCTGGGACAGGAGCAGGGGAGGTGGCTGCCAGCCCGGAGGGGCTGCCTGGTGTCCCCCCACCCACAGCCCCCACAGAGGTCAGCAGGGACACCGCACACGTGTTGGGACAAGTCAGCACAAGGGGTTTATTGCAGAACATCTGGGGTTTGTTGCTCTTTTTATTTTTTAAATAAAGGTCACTTTTCCAACCGTGGTGCTTTTCTTGGTCTTCCCCCAGCCAGCAAGAAAAGGCCATGGGGAGGCTGCAGGTCACAGCCTGGCCCATGCTGAGCACATTCCAGCTGGGAAGGGGGAAGAGATGGTGGCAGAGGGAGGAGGACATTCTTCTGCAGCTCCAGCGGTGATGGGGGAGGGCTGGTAGGGGCTACACAGAGCTCAGGGCCCAGCAGAGGTGCCCTGTTTGCCGTGCCATGGAACCTGCCCGGCCCTGCCTGCATCTCCCTGGCACACAGGGTCTCTGGGCAGGGGGCTGCAGGCACAGCAGAAGGTTTTGACCTGAGGTCCTCACTGGTTTATTGGCACAGATCAGTTCTGGTATTTGGTTGCTTGAGCTGGTGCCTCAGAGGAGGGACCACGAACAAAGAAATGCCTGGCAATTAGAAAGTTTCATTCCCCCTCCCTCACAGTCCTGAGCAAGAGCCATAGCAGGGTCTGGGGTCCTTCTGACCCTTCACTGCTTTGCTGTTTTGGTTGTTTCACCCCCCTCAGGTGGGTTTTGGTGGGTTCTGTTGGTCCACATTATGATGGGGTTGTTACAGACCACAATCTGCTCCAGCATTTAAAAGTAATGTTTTAACTGCAGCTTTGCCTATTCTAACTATTATTAATGATCTTTACTATTATAATTGATCAGACTGTGAGCTCCAGATTTCCCTCTGATCCATCTCTGCCTGACACAGCACAGCCATAGGGTTCACATCAAGTTCAACCCAAGGCCTAACAATTCCAGCTACTTATGTCAAGCACTGAGTTACCTTAAAATCCTGTAATTTTTTCAATTACAGAGGGCTCTGGGCAGGGTACAGTGGGTTTGGGGCTCTTTTTCAGGGGTTTTTTGGGGTGAATGTATTCAGGCCCTGCTGTCCTTACCCCATGGCTTCTCCCTGTGCTCTTGGCCCTGCTGCATCCATGCTCACGGAGGGAGTCGAGGGAGAGGAAGGACAAGAGGGGACCTGCCCTGGATTTGCTCTGGATCAGCAAAGCCTTCACAAAAAACAGCTCTCTCCATGTTATCCCTATTCCTGTTCCCCCTCCACCTGGCAGATTTTCCCTGAACACCCACCTGACCTTCCCTAACTTCCTCCACTTCTTTCACACCATCCAGCAGGACAAGCCCCAGGATGAGCTGGTCACAAGTGCATGAGGTGGCCCAAATGGGGCCAACAGAAGCTCCTGGCCCCAAAGGTGCTGGGGGGGTGGCTCTGTGCACAGAGAAGGTCACAGCTGGAACACCTTGGAAACCACACTCCCCTCAGGATACTGATGTGTAGGCATCGTTACTTTTGCTTTCTTTGCCTTTCAGCAATCTCTCCTCTTTCAGGTTTCTGCTGTCCCAGTTATCACTGTGCTCATCGTTCTCCTCCAAAAACATCTGCCTTTTCCAGGGGAACAGCTTGTAGGACAATCCATAGGAAAAAACATTGACCAAAAGAGCTTTAGCACAGCGAGGGCCTCAGTCCCTGGGGATGTGTGAACACAGTGGATTCCTGACTCAGGGTCAGGCAGCTGGAGCAAGAAGGGGCTGAGTTTATCACATCCCAACACAGCCCTGCCGAGCTGCAGCCTCAGGAGCAGCACACCCGGCCAGCAGAGCCACGGGCTAGGAACAAGGTCAGAAGAGCAAAGAACAAAGCACAGAGCTGACTGGGGAATAAAGGCAAACAAGAAAACAACACTCAGAGTTTCCAGTTCTGCTCTTTTCCCTCGGCCACTGGGGGAAAAACAGCCCTGAATATTTAACGAGTCATGGAGCGAGGACCAAAGAACTCCTGGAGTTCTGCTCTGTGCTCCAGCACGAGCGGCTCGGCCGTGGCCATGCAGCCACTCCCCATGCTGGGAAAGCTGAGGAACCTCATCTCCATCCAGCACAGCCACAGGGTGCCACAGCCACCTCCAGGGCAGAGCAGCACTGCTCTGTCACCACAGCCACCACAGCCACCACAGCCACTGCAGCTGGCTGGAGCATTCCTGTGCACATCATTTTTTGTTATGCTTTGTGGACGTTTTTTGCTATGTGATTATCAATTTATCAATTAGTCGGGCCAAGAAACCAAAACCAAGAAAAACCCAACCCCAAAGCTCTGTGTGTGCAGAAAACAATGTTTTTTGACAACACAGACCTGGCCACAGAGCAGGAAAGTTGATCCCCAACACTGTGCTGAGCAGGAGCAGAGCCCCATCCATGTGGATCTGACACCGCTGGGAAGAGCCAAGGCAAACACACAGAGTGAAGCAAGACTTGAGAACAAACATTTAAGCAAAAGAGAATTTACTTAAGGAATACTTTTTAAAAGAATAACTTAAAACCCACCATGGCCTCATGGTATCTCCCCCCCTCCCCCCTCCTTAAGCTGAAGCTGGTGCTTGGCCTCTGCGTCTTTGCAAGAACCACAAAAAGAAACAGCAATTTTTCACCCAAAACCACTTCAGCATTATGGATTCAAAGCAGGCAGCCCAAGACCTCCAGCTAAAGCAGTTCAAAGCATGACAAACATGTTCCAACAGGACTCTGCCTGCAGGAAACAGAAGAATGTAACGTGTTTGATAAATATCACCCTCCCCACCTCCCGCATGGATGGTTCCCGAGGCTGGAAATGCAAGGATCAGCTCCATTACAGGCACAGAGCTTTGCTGAAGGCCGTTCCTGCTCTTCCCAACACTTGGCAATGCTGCAGGGAGGCAGGAAAAGCCCCAGAGAAGGAAAAGAACACAGATACAGAGAAAAAAGAGAAAAAAAAGAGAACAGATGAGTTGAGCGATGAAGGAGGCATCAAACCACGGGGGAAGAGGGGGCTGCAAACTACAAAAAGGGTCTGCCAGGAGCCAGCCACCTCCTCAACCCTAAAGCAACAGGGGAAGCCACAAAGAAAGGGAAAATGTCACTGCACGAGGACTCTGCAATGTGCAGTGAGACACAAACTGGGAAAACCTCCCCTTTCCCCTCTTCCTTGAGCATCTCCGTCAGGAGGAGGAGGAAGCACACGCACGTGCTGGCAGCTCCTTGACTTTCCCTCTCACTCTGCCACAAGTGCTGACTAATTAGACATAAAGACAGACCTTCCTGCAGCCACGGGAGCAGGAGGCAGCAGGAGCCTGCACAGCAAGTGCCTGGCACCACAGGTCCCACACTGGATGCAGGTATGGATCTGAAATTGTGCCCACCTCACAGGTTCGTGCCACGACCCCCCCATAGCTCTGCCACTCTTAAAAGTGTTCCTTCGTGGCTGTGGGAGGAGAGCCTGGAAGGAGAAGCAGAGTGAAGCTTTCAGGACACGGCCCTCAGCTGACAAAACACTCCCAGGAGCTGATCAAGAGAGGAAATCGCCAGACATGGGCCCAGAGTAAAGCAGGAGTAAAGCAGGGCAGGCAGCCTGGTTTGGGCATTTCACACTCCTCCAGCCCCACAGAAATGGGGCTGCACCAGTTTGGAAAAATGGGAAGGTAGAGACAAAGAGGAAACCAGCTTTTTATACTCTCTCAATGCCTGCCTAACTTAGGGAGCTCCCCAGCAGCCCCAGCCATAAGGCAGTCAGTGGCTCTGAGAGGCAGCAGGAGTCTAAACCACAGCAGGAAACACCAGGCACACTCCAGTCTCTAAAACTCACCTGCCAGTGCACTCCTTCCTAATTTGCTTGGCAACTACCAAATGAAAGCCTAAAGATTAAGGAAAAAGAGAAGCCCAGAGGGTCAGCAGGCCAGAGGAGGGCAAGGGAAGAGGGGAGAGGATAAAAACATTGCAGCACGAAGGGACAGTCAGAGGGAATCACACCAGCAATTGTCACGTCGCTCCCAAGCCCACGAGCAGCAGAGGAAGACACCACAGTGCTGACTTCCAGCTGAAGTTCCTTCTTTTTACATCAAGATGAGATTTGAGTGCTCCAGACCACCTTTTTCCCTTCAACCCCCCAGCCCTGTCGGTCTCTCTTCAGGCCACCTTCACCAGCCACTTCTCGAGGCCCTCCAGGTCAGCCTCTCCGTCCTCTCCCTTGCTGCCTCGAGCACTGCACTCCACAAATTCCACCTTCATGGGCAGCTGGGAGAAGTCGAAGTCCTTGCCCTTCTTCCCCAGCTGGGCAGGGCCCCCTGTGGCTGAGCCATCCAGGCTGGTGGGGGCTGCAGAACGGGTCACCCGCAGGGTATTGCTGCAGGGAGAGAAGAGAAAGGGTCAGGAAGGAAGCAGCAGGGGAATATCACCTGCACCACGGCTCTGGGACGTTTGGGATCCAGCTCTGCCAGCAGGATGCCAAGGACACGAGGCCCAGCACTGCCCTGTCAGGCTCAGCCAGGGCCTTTGGCCACTGTTGGAAGGCACAAGTGCAGCGGCTCAGGGGAGTAGGAGGGAACTCAGGGAGAGGTGTTCAGACAGGTCTGGTTTTGTAATAAATGACACCAAAAGTCAGATGGTGATGGTGTCCTTATCCCAATTTATCCAGAGGGAACACTGGAATAACCATGCCTGACAGGACACGGTAACTACCTAGAAATCCAACACCTACACACAGGTAGCTGGCAAATGCTCAACATCAGAACAAGCAATCCTTATTTTCCTGGAGAATGTGAGCATGTGGCAACTGCCTGCTCTGTTAAAAACCAGCAGGCCGGGTATTCAGCCTGGAAGAGGCACAGCACAAATACCTCTGCTGCCGTCTGCTGGGCAAAGGGATTACAGATCCGAGGAATCATTTAGCTTGGAAAAGCCCTCTAAGACCATGAAGTCCAACTGCAAACCCAGCACTGCCAACCCCCAGACCAAAGAGACTGTTCCCAGTGCCACAGAGAACTCAGACACGGCTCAAGGGAGCTCACTGAGCACTGAGGGAAGAGAGAAAGGACAAGAGGAAAAGCTCAGAGGGACTGAGATCCCATTCCATACTTACAGCTCTTTCTCCAGCTGCTGCTGGATGAGTTTTGCTGATTTTGCCATTGTGACATCTAGAGAGAAGAGAACATGAAATCAGCTCTTTGGTTGTCTGTCAGCACTCAGAACCTGGTTCCTCCTCCTAAAGTAAGGGCAGGTCACACTGTGCAGTCACTGGAGTTACCAGGACAAGGACAGCCGTGCCTGCAGTAGGATGAGGGATGCTGGAGCTTTGGGATCACAGGCGTGAATGGGAACAACCCAACAGTCTGATACAATGCAGGGAATTAACTTCTTCTTGCTTACTTCAGAGGATGGGTTTGATGCACCAGCACTCCCTCCTGTCCTGCACTTTCCACCCGTGGCACACAGAGCCAGGGAAGCCTCAGGCAGCTCCTCAGTTAGGGCAGGAAATAACTACAAAACCCAGACCTGATACTGCCCCAAAACATCCAACTGTTACAGAGAGACCCACACTTTCACTGCAGAACTAGAAAAGCGACTCTTTTCCAGTAGCTGGATGTTCAGGCTACTCCAGAGAAAACATGGAACCCTGGCAGCTGGACAACTCCTTTTAACTTCGAAGCTGCCGAGTGTGTAGGGATAGCTCCTTATGCTCCAGCTGATCCTATTTCCTGCTGCCTGGAGACTGAGGAACAGCTCTGCACAAAGCAAGCAAAACCAAAAAGCCACGCAAAAGCCTTAATGACACCCACCCGAAGAACTGCAGCTCTCCCAAGCAGTCCTGCAAACGCTCCTGCTGAGCAGTCAAAGTTTAAACCTGAATTCCAGCCTTCCTTTTGCTGAAATCCCAACTCCCAAGATCAGCAGCCATAACACGAAGCCCTGGCCTGCAGGAGTGGCCAGGCCCAACCCCAGGGCAGCCAGGGTACCTTGCTTGTTGCAGGCGATGAGCAGCGCGGGCGCGTTCCTGAGCACGGTGCTGTCCACCAGCACCTGGTACAGGAATTCTGCCACATCCTTCACCTCCCGCTGGAAGGCCACGCTGTCCACCACGAACACGATGGCTCTGGGGCAAGAGGGAAGGACATGTGATGGGGATGAAGCTCTCCAGTCACCTTCCTCTGCAAGTATTCCAGCCTGGGCTGAGATTTCCACATCTGGTCTCACCCAGGCCAAGAGAGGTTCGCAGCATGTGCTGCCTGAAATACATCCCATGGCCAGCTCCAGCAGGAATTTCTCCCCCTGTCAGCCCCAGGATATCCCACATCCCCCAGGCCTCCCTGCTGCAGCAGCTTTGCCTCCTGGTGCGCTACAAGCACAGGTAAGTAGGAAATTCATGGTGTGATTTTTGGGATGGTCCTGTGCAGGGTCAGGAGCTGGACTCCATGATCTTTGTGGGTTCCTTCCCACTCGAGATACTCTATGAAGGCAAAGCAAAACTGAACCAGCACTACCCCACAGCAGAGCTCTGATTCTCAGGGCACCACCAGTCCAGCTCACAGCATTCCCAGCACCATCACTTGGTTTATTCCCTTTCCAAAGGATCACCCACCCCCTCCTCCCCTGCTGATCCCCTCCACGTTACCTGGCTGCAGCCTTGAACCTCTCCAAGAACTGCAGCCTCAAACTCTCATGGCCTGGAAGGTCGATCAAGGTCACATTAGTGCTCTGGAACACAAGCAAGAAGGAATTAACACCACCTGATCCAGGGGTTCCTGTGATCACAGACTGGGGAAAACCAGTCTGACCCGGGATTTGTGTCCTGAAGGCACAATGCCACCTGCCCCTGAGAATATCAACCTACAGCCTTACCCATTCACACAAGTCTCCCTAAATACACCGAACTTCGCTGGGAATAACATAAAATGCCTTTGCAAGAGCCTTTTTCAACTGAAAACTGCAAATGTTTCCCTTCCCAGGAAAGGAAAGCAAAGGGCCAAAGCCAGGAGGTGGCAGAGAACAAACAGCCAAGCCAGGGCCACGTCACTGCTCTCAAGATAAGGCTGCAGGAGCCCCTTCCAGCCCACTGCTCTAGGGTTTTACTGGAAACTTTGTCTATGATTTTAACAAAAGGATCAAAACAGCAGCAATCTGCCTTGCAGCATTCCACTGCCTCACCCCCTCCAAATACTCGTCTGCTCAATTAAAGAGACACAAAAATGGGAGAGGTCTTTAAAAAACTCCGCATGTCCTTTTACCAAGTTTGTAACCTTATTATCACTGCTGTTAATAGTGACTGAGGAGGTGAAGCCACAAAACCACCCTCTACTTTCACAGTTCACCAGCAGTTAAGGTGCTGCCAGCATGCTGCTCTCCCCCCACGTGTGCATCCAGCACAAGGAAGAGATTTCCAGAAGGAAAGAATTGCCAAAAACCTGAAAATAACCAGGTCTGTGGCAGCCCAGGACCTAAAAACAACAAAATCCTTTCTGAGACCATATAAAGTGCGGCCGCAGCCTCTGCTTAGACCTGACAGAGCTTTTAATTTCAATGATTCTGGGGAGAAACAGAAATTACTGCTGAGGAAATACAGTAATTCATCAGAACAGTGAACCCCCACAAATCTCCCTCCTGCTCCAAGCACGCTGCTGAACCCCCAGGTGTGGCTTTCACTACTTGACAAGCAAAGAAAAAAGAACCTGTGGAGCCCAGCAGGCTCTAACACATCCCAGGATTTCCCTACTTTCTCAGCATGCACTGCCTGGAAAAATCCTGCCCCACACTGGGACCAAACTGGGGCCTGAGCAGCACAAAAGATTCAGGGGCAGGTTTAGCAGAGGGAGCAGAGAAAGGCTGCACACCCTGAGCTGAGTGAGGGCTGAAGCTGTGCACTCACCTTGTCCCGGCTGACCCTGTACACGGCGGAGCTGTCGGTGATCGAGGTCTGGGTGTCGCGGTACCGCCCCGACAGCAGCTGGGGGAACAGGCAGGCTTCAGAAAAAAACAGCCTGGGAGGCTCCCAACCCTTCAACCAGGCTTAGCATCACGCTTCATGTACTCAGAAACTGAAATGGTCTGACAGGGGTCATGGGCATCGGAGATCTGATCTCAGTTTCCTGCAGGGAACTATTGCTGGGGGTTACTTTCCCCAATTAATTAATAAATGGTCATTAGGGGAAAAAATATGTATTTATATTGTCAATCTCCACTAAAACAAGAAAGAAGAGAGTGTGCCTGCAAATCCTTCAGAGTTTTCCAGGTGGGATCACCATGGCTGTGCCCCTTTCGTTTTCAGACTTAACAGTAACAGAATACCAGGGTTGGAAGGGACCCACTGGGATCATCAGTCCAGCTCCTGGCCCTGCACAGACACCCCAACAATCCCACCCCGTCCCTGAGAGCGTTGTCCAAACGCTCCTGGAGCTCTGGCAGCCTCGGGGCCGTGCCCATTCCCTGGGGAGCCCGGGCAGTGCCCGACCGCCCTCTGAGGAAGAGCCTTTTCCCGAGATCCAGCCTGACCCTCCCCGCCACAGCTCCAGCCGTTCCCTGGGTGCTGTCCCTGGTCCCAGATATGCTCCTGCCCCTCCGCTGCCCCTCGGGAGGAGCTGCGGACTGCGATGAGGTTAAGTATCGCTAAGCCTTTTACTGCGACATATTCAAACCAAAACTCAATTTCTTTTGACACTCCGTGGTAGACAACACTCGGTCTCCATCCCTCCTTACACCTATAAACCCCAACTTTTAAGTTTCATTAGGAGATTAAAAACCGAACGAACGGGAACTGCTTCACCTCCGTACGAGAGGCCGCAGCCGGGCAGCCCCCGCGCCGCTCGGAGCCCCCCGCTCACCCGCGCGAAAAGCAGCGTCTTCCCCGCGTCGCAGAGGCCCAGCAGCAGCACGGCCTTCCGGCTACTCCTCCTGCCCTGCACGAACCGCCAGATCACTGCGGGAGAGAGAGCGATGAGGAGGAGAAGGGGACACCTGACCCGCGGCTGGCGGCACCGGCGCCCCCTCAGCGAGTGCTGGCCCCCGGCAGGCCGCGGGGCGGGGGGAAAGGGAGGTTCCCGCAACTCACGGAAGGTGATGGCGACGGCGATGAGCGCGATGAGCACGGAGAGCACGGCGGGGCCGCGCAGCTCCCGCCGCAGCGCCTCCAAGTGCGGCTCCAGCCCGCCCGCCATGGCCCGCACACGTGGCCACGCCACGCTTCCGCTTCCGGCCCCGCGGCACGCCGGGAATGGCAGCGCGCGGGGGCCCATGGGAGCTGTAGTTCTCCCGTGAGGAGCTAGGAAGGCAGACTCGCTGGGGAAGCCTGGAGAAATATGGAATCGTTTATGCTGGAAAAGCTTTGAGATCATCGCGTGCAACGTTTCCCCCAGTGCTGCCAAGGCCACCACTAACCCATATCTCCAAGTGCCACATCCACACAGGGCTTTTAAATCCCAGGCAGCTGTGCCAGGGCTGGACAGCTCTTTCTGGGAAGGAATTTTCCTAATGTTCATCCTGAACCTCCCCTGGCCCAGCCTGAGGCCGTTCCCTCTCCTGTCCCTGTTCCCTGGGAGCAGAGCCCGACCCCCCCCCGGCTGCCCCCTCCTGTCAGGGACTTGTGCAGAGCCACAAGGTCCCCCCTGAGCCTCCTTTGCTCCAGGCTGAGCCCCTTTCCCAGCTCCCTCAGCCGCTCCTGGGGCTCCAGCCCCTTCCCAGCTCCGTTCCTTTCCCCAGACATGCTCCAGCTCTCAATGTTTCTCTTGCTGTGAGGGCCCAGAACTGGACACAGCGCTCAAGGTGCCTCACAGGTCCCAGCACAGAGGGACAGTCACTGCTCTGGGCCTGCTGGACACACCATGGCTGGGACAGCCCAGGGGCCATTGGCCTCTTGCCCACCTGGGCACACCTGGGCTCACGTCCAGCCACTGTCACCAGCACCTCCAGGGCATTTTCCAGCTTTACAACCACTCTGTCCCCAACCTTGAGCATTCCGTGGGGCTGGTTTGCCCCAGGAAGATACGACCCCAGGAAGATCGGGAAGCAGAGCTCGGCTTCCCACAGTGGTGCAGGATGAGGAGTAGCGGGAATACATTGAAACAAGACAGGTTCAGAGTGGGTATGAGGGGAATTTCCTCCTTTGGGGGCTGCCAGGAGCAGGACAGGCTGCCCAGGGAGGTTATGGAGTCACCACCATTGGAGGTCAAGCCCTGAGCACCTTGGTTGATCCCTTTCCTTGAGCAGGAGGTTGGACTGGAGACCCCCAGAGGCCCCTTCCAGCTTGAGTGGTCCTCTAGCAAGGTTCCTTTTATCCATGCCTTCTGCTTATGGGACAAGGGCTTACCCCTGACATGAAATGCAGATGATGAAGGTTTCTGGGGAGGGGAAAGATTTCTAACTGCAGCCATGCTGAGTTGTAGAAACAGCACGTTAGAGGCACTGATTCTTTTTCTTTGCTAGTTTTGAAGAGTGGATTAAAAAGCCACCTGTCCAGTGTATCCATCCTACATAAATTGAGGGACTACATTTCATCCTTTCCTGTCATGCTCTGCATTTCTGCCATCCAGGGGGATGTTCATTCAGGCTGGTGGACTTCTCACCACACTTACCATATGTATCCAAAAACCATCAAAATATTCATTCCCTCAAAGTGAGGAGCTTTGTGCTCTCAGCGGCTCCTCCATGCCTGCCTTGACAGCAGGACTGGGACACCCTGGGTGAGCCCAGGCTGTTCCTCTGGAGCAGAAAGCCTCAGCAGCCCTTTTCGTCTCGCCTTTTAATGTTCACTGTGGATCAGAATCAGGCAAAACAAACTACATGTTTGTTTTCAGCACAGAATTAGACAGACTACCAAAACAAACATGTTTTGGAGCAAATCCTGGACTCTCCCCATCGATACAGGTATGTGCTCAATGAGTCCTGCCTTGTGTAAGGGACCATCACCTGCCAGGGATAATCTGGGCAAAGCAAAAGCACAGAGAGTACAAAGCATCTGTTAATTAGGCTCTAGGGTATATTTAATCCATTTTGCTTTGGCAAATGGTGCCAGACATTTCCCTAAGGCGCAGCAGTAAGTGACAACAGCCACGCTGGTACCTGTCACTGTCCTACGGTGAGAGGCACTGAGGAAGGAATGGGCTTAAGGACCATTTGGAAACAGCTCAGGACGCCCACTTAGATTTGAGATTTTATTTTTTGCTGTGCTGGCAGCAGAGAATTGTAAAGTGTCAAAGAGCCACTTTCAGAGTGATGAGGGCGGGCAGAGAAAGCAGCGAAGGCAGAGGGCCCTCCGCGGGTCAGTGTTCGGTGCTGAGGGCACGAGAGGAGTCATGGACTGAGGTTTTCTCCCCCACTTCGAGGATCCTTCTCATCTCACTACTTGTCCTCAAGGAAGGTGCACACCTGGAGAAGATCTGGAAAGGAAAAGGACAGGGAGAAGTTCAGATCCTGCCTTTAAACACTCCCGTCCCACCAGCACACACCCAGCCATGCCAACCTTGTCACCACATGGAAAACCCACAGTGTGCCACAAAAAAAGAGCTTTAACCACAAATCCCAGTGAACCCACACTGCTGGGTCCAGGGAGTTCTCTGCGTCATTTCTCAAAGTCCATTATTTTCTAAAGGTGAGGGAAAGTCTTTTATTCACGTTTTTAAGTCTGTTCTCAGTTCACCCACGGAACTTTGAGAAAAGAATATTGACATCCTCATGCTTAAAAGGCATTGAATGGACAGTCCCAGAAGAAACTGCTCGTGCCTGCAAGGTAAGAGCTGCAATTCAGGACTTCCTCTGGGGCTGTTCCAGTTACCTGATGGATTGCAGGTGTTGAGGCTGGCAAGTGAAGAAAAGTATTTATCTCCCAGGAATTCCTTGTACGATATTCCATCACGGAGCTTGACCAGGCACTTTGTCCGGTCTTTAAACAGAAGGTCCTTGGATTCATATGCAAACATATTGAAATCTTTATTCTTGGTCCCTTTTGCTCCAAACAGTCTCTGAAATAAAGGCACGAAGAGGAGAGAAGTAGAAAGCTGACCTAGCTCTTGCTCCTGGTTCTTCACCGTCAGCCTGGGGAGCCCCAAGCCAGGCTCTAGAAATTTAGGATTGAACCTTCTGTCTGTATGCTTAGAGGAGGGATTGCTCACTGGTAGGCACATTTTTTCCCCCATTTTAACCTGTCCCTGTGTGCAGAGATGCTGCCAGCAGGTCCTGTAACTTAACCATGAATAGAAGCAAAAGGACCCAAGCGCCTCTCACCAGACGCTGATGGTGGAGCCAACATTAATGTTTGCAGGGAGAAACAGAGATGGTTTAGCCTGGTTATGGTCAGCCCAGTGGCTGTAGGACTGTGTGTGTGGGTGCAGGGAGGCTGCTGTTGAGGCTGAGCCTGACCCAGCTGTGGCACAGACCAGGCACCACAGAGCAGTTTCTGAGATGCCCCAGCAAGAGCAGAGCTCAGAAAGGAGGTGATAAACTCATGTCACACAAGTATAGCATGACAGCAGCAACTACTGCTACCTAAAGGTGTGTTTGCTAAGGTGGCAGAGGAGAAAGAGCACTTGGGAAGGGATGGAGGAAGGGGGAGGCCAAAGGACAAGGCTGTCACCCCACAGCAGTGAGGTAAGATCTTCCACCTTACGCTGACTTGGGGAAAATCAGAGCAACCCCGCAGTATTTCTTCCACTCTCAGCACTACAAACCTCTTGGTTCTCCAGCAGCTCACGGACTTGTTGTGCTTTCTCAGGACGTGTCACCACAGCGTGGGTAGGGACTTTGGCCAGGTTGCATCTCCTGTAATCCATGACATTTGCCCGCTGCCCATCAGTGCACAGCAACTCAAACTGGTCCATTTTCAGATCTTTGGCCCAGCTTTCTGTGTTTTTGCCTTTAAAGAGAATGGATTTGGAGATTCAGAGATCTTGTGCAGCAGGAGAGCATCAACCCCAACACCACCTAAGCAATAATGCAGATGGGGAAGGCAGCCCTGAGCACGTACCATCAGTGTTCTCCTCAACGATGGAATGCTTGATGAAGGCCACATCCCCCTGCTCGACCAGACACCTGGGAAGTAGGAAAAGAGGCCAGTGATGTGGCTGCTTGAATCCTGTCCCTTTCCCACAGATTTGACTTAGATTTGAGTCTTACTCTGTACAATTAATCTCCAAGGACAGCCAGGTCTAGGAGCCCTGCCACAAATATTTTAAATATATCTGAAACACAGTCTTTACCCTCCTTATTTAGGTTAAAAAGAGGAGCACTTCTGACATTGTGGGAGGGCTTGTGTCTTTCTGGGTTTGCCTGGAGGCAGCAGGACATGAGTTTTACAGAAGGTAAAATTGGTATTTTACATCAATTTTCAGAAAGCAAAGGAAAAGCATGTGGCATATGTATAAAATTACAGAGATCTGCACTTTCAACGGTGTAATGGAGTAAAAGAGTAGCTCAGCAAACTAGTGTCGACACGAGGCTGTACTTCACCTGTGAGCTGCCCTCTGTGGTCAGCCCCAGGGTACCTGAGGCAGCCTGGGTGTCCCCAGCACGTACCTCAAAGCTCCGGTGTATCCATAGTACTGCTCGTGGCTGCTGGCCACACACCTCTCCGGAGGGACCCCCCCTGAGCCCTTGCAGAGCTGGCAGAGGCGGGATGTAGGAGGAGACCCAGGAGCACAGCCCTGGCTGAAGTATTCATCTGGAGGCAGGAATAGGAGAAATTCACTTTTGCTGCCCTGAGAAGTTAGGTTTTATTTTAATAACACGTTCTCGCCCTGAGTTTGCGTTAGCGCTCGCTGGGGAGCTGGAAACGGGCTGGGAGAAGGAGCATGACCTGGTGGGCAACAAATCACGTGCACCCAGCTTTCACTAGGGAACTTGGGTCCTGTTATTATTGATAATTGTTGTTATGGCTGCCCAGAGAAGCTGTGGCTGCCCCTGGATCCCTGGAAGTGTTCCAGGCCAGGTTGGACAGGGCTTGGAGCAACCTGGGCTAGTGGAAGGTGTCCCTGCCCATGGCAGGGGGTGGAACAGGATGGGCTTTAAGGTCCCTTCCCACCCAAACCATTCTGTGATTCTGTGATGAAGCAGGGCCTAAGGCTCAAGTGCAATAGGCACTATCTTGGCATAAAAAGAGGATTGTTTTCCCTGCAAACCATTCCCAGCTCACACAGAGCCAGCCTGAGCCTCCACAGCCTTTATAGGTCAGCAGAATTGCATTTGGCAGCAATGCCAGAGCTCTTGGAGTAGAAGGGACAGTGGGAAAGGATGGCAGGAGGATAGAGAAGCCAAGAGTAAAACTCACTGACACTAATATCTTCATGTGGTTAGAGACTTCCTTTTAATAACTATAAGCTTACTTTGTCTTGGTTGATAATATTGATAAGGTTTCCAAATTATTTTTGTTGGACCATAACTCTCAATGGATTCTCAGGCAGTCAGATCAGTCCCTTTAAGTTTCTTGAATGAAGATCAGCCTCTGTCCCCTGTTCTCAGCCCTTCCCTTCCCTTTTGTTTCATCCTTTATCCCCACTCCACACCCTGCACAAGCACCAGGCCCCTGTGGGGCAGCCCATATTCCCTTTTTGGGAATGCCTCCTGGGCTGCTGCAAAAGGAAGGGGAGAGATGTGAAAAGAAAGCAAAGACCCCCCAAAGCAGCTGTTGTGCCATATCTTACTCTGAAGCAGACACCAAAGGCCTAAAATTTTGCTCAATGAAACCTTAAATAACAGAGCCTTCTCCATTTCCTCCCTCCAGGAGGGAATCTTTGAGGCACGAGAAACTTTGAAAACCAGATGAAGGATGGTAAAACCTTTTTTTGTGAGCAGATTCCCAGCTCAAAGAACTGGATGGCAAAGTGGACTCACCGAAGTTGCAGCTGCCTGTCCTGTTGTGGATCAGGCCCATGGGGATGTTCCAGCCAGCAGTTCTCCCCACGGCGGTGTGGCACGACTTCTTGCCCTGCAGGTTGTTCCAGTTGATATCCCTGTCAAACTTCTTCACAACAGCCACAGCAAAGTAGGTTGCTTTCAGAAGAGAAAATAGAGAGGAATGAAGGCCTGACCCAAGGATCCCACTGTGATCCCTTAGGAGAGAGCACTGGCTTCACTTGGGAAAGGGCATGAACAGCACAGAATTACTTTGTGCTTATAAATACTTTGCCAGGCAGCAGCAATGGAAGAGTTTGTAGATGTGATGCATCTACTTCCACCATGCTCCTAGGAAATTATTATCCCTGACAGTTCCCTGCCCTCCAAAGCTCTGACACCTGGGTATGTGAGAAGGCTACAGCAAGACACACGTGAGGATTTCTTATCCACTCCTGATTTCTTATTCTCTCCTTAGCAAAGGACAAAACTCTTCCCTCCTCTCCCGCTTTCCATTCCTAGAAAGAACAATTTCCTCATGCTGCAGCCCAGACCCTCTTTGTCTGTTCACAGCCCTGACACTGCTGTGATGTGACCACACCAATCTCTGCCACTACCAAATGCTTCACCTTGATCTTATTGCAGCCCCTGACTTTCCCTCCGACTGCTAAACCTATCTCCTAAATTCTAATATCTACACTGGACACTCTTTGGGTGGAGACTGGCTATTTCTTCTCCACTCATGACTCATATCTACTTTTCTACTTATATCCCTCTGGACTGTTTTCTGTCCCTCTGTTGGCAGTAATTACCTGGTTCTTCTCCTGATTCGCAGTGATTATCTGTGGGAGGGGAGAAGAAAAAGATGATGTGTTAAAGACATCTCAAATCCAAAAGAAGAATCGAGCTCACTGATTTCTGGAGAAATTTTTTTGTAGAAGTGACCATTTCAAGTAACACCTTGTGCATCAGCAGAACAAAGCACAGCCTCCAAGCTGTTCCTCTGAGCTGAAACAAGCAGTTTTACCAAGGCTGCTGCTAAAGGACCAGGGCATCCTAATTAAAACAAAGAAGAGTTCCTGACTATCCCTGCCTGCTCTGCCAGGGCTGTTCCACTTTCATGGAAAGACAAGGCATGCAATGGTGAGCAGAGTTGCCTCAGAGCACCGTGTGTTAGGTTGGCTATCAGGAAATCTTCTTCCCCCAGACGGTGCTGGGCACTGCCCAGGCTCCCCAGGAAATGGGCACGGCCCCGAGGCTGCCAGAGCTCCAGGAGCGTTTGAACAGCACTCTCAGGGACAGGGTGGGATTGTTGGGGTGTCTGTGCAGGGCCAGGAGCTGGACTGATGATCCCAGTGGGTCCCTTCCAAACCAGGATATTCTGTGATTTCTGCAGGATGCAGCACTGCAGCTGCTTTGTAAGATTCCAGAATAAAACCGGCACTTTGGCACCAGCCCATTCCCCACCACCTGGACCCTGAGACAGGGCTGTGCTTACCCTCATAGCTCTCTGCCATCACTGGCACCAAGCCACACATGCCAGCAGTGTAGACAAAGCCTCCATCTAAGCTGATGGCATCTGCTTCACCTTTCTGCAAGGGAAAGGTGCAGAAATGAAACACTGCACGTCCCCAGGCCAGCGCTTTTCAGAGCTCAGATGGTGAAAGAAGCCTCTGGGAAGTTCACAGTGAGAAGAAAAGGGGAAAAAAGCTCTACCATGATCTTCGTGATGCATTCCTTGGTGTCCTCTGCCACAACACACTCCACCTCCCCCTTGCTCATCACGCTCCAGACGTCACACTTCTTCTTCTCATCCCTGCCAATCGCACACCACTGTGTCTTGTTGCCTCTGCGGCTGGGGGTCAGGCGGTCTGCAAGGGCAGCGCAGGGAGAACAAGGATGAGCCCTGTGGAACCACATCCCAGCTGCAAGGGACTCAGCCACACACCGTACACACCAGCCTGCTGCTGCTCAGGGCAAGGAGTTCTTGTTAATTAAGCCCTGGGCTGGCAAGAAAAGAAAAGGTGATTCTTGAGCTGAAGGAGGCTCAAAAATCAACTTGCAGGTCAGAAAGGTGAATTTCTGCCTAACACAAGCCATTCAGGCAGATTTCTGTCAGCTAAGACAGCACAACCACTAAATGCCCATGTGATAATAGTACTTGGAATTGCAGCCTGTAATATGTCCCACGTTTCTGCACTCCTCACAGCCCAGACAGCCATGAGACTAAGACCAGGCCGAGCTGGAAAATTACAACCTAGTTATGGTTCTGTAAAACAGCACTTGAATAATCTGGTTTGATGCTATGTGAAGCCCATTTACCGTCCTCCACAAATGCTACTTCACAGAAGTGAAGTACTTTAAATGGTACCATGAATTCTAAGTGGGCTTCAGAGATCATTTGTGGGATGTTTGACTCTCAGAAAGCTATCAGAAAATGCTTGATGAGTCTAGATGGAAATAAAGGACATTGTTTCCCTCAAGTGTCTGAACCTGGTGTCCTGGGATGTTCCTTCTTTTTACATCCCAGAAATGGCTTTTCTAAGGAGCAGTTTTGACCATGCCCAATCTCTACCACCATCTCTACCACTCCAGTGTGTGGAGTTTGTGTAGATTTTCCCTATTTGTCAGTGTGGTGATGACGTTATTTTGGCTTTGGATACAACAAATTCCTGTGTTGATGTAAGTGAAGTTTGTGAAGGTTCTGTGATTTCACAGGAAATATTTTGCAGATGATACAGTCTGAAAAAATCACGTTCCTTTTGCCTGGTGGTATTTGTCAATGCCAACTCTTCCATACAGCCCATGCTGACATTACATTGGTGTTTGATATCCTACCTACCTTTCTGGAGGCTCTGGACAGCACTGTAATACTCAAAGCCCAGGTAGAGCTGGGCATCCATCAGTGATGGGATTTGCTTGAGCCGTACTGCAGAGTCTTTGAAGAGCAAGTCTTTGAGGCCTGGGTCCTTCTTGCCAGGTGGCCCAAAGAGGTGGAAGGTGCTGGTTGTGCCCACGCCAAATTTTTCCTGCCACGAGGGAAAAATAATCAGCAAATGACCACACCAAAACTCTTGGAAAGTTGGAGAAAGCAATCAAAACCAGAGGACAGGGGATGTTAGAGAAGGAAAGGAGAGCTTGGTGATTGTTACCTGTGCTTTGGAGAGGAAGTTCCAGATGTCATTGACCTTGGTGTCATCTCGAGCCACAACGGCGTGAGCAGGAACCCTGGCCCAGTGACAGGCCTTGTAGTTGTCCACGGGCTGGCGGGTGCCATCCAGGCACAGGAGCTCGTACTCATCCTTCTCAGTTGGGGCATTTTCTGAAGGAAGAGAGGAACCATGAGTTGTGTCACCATGAAAACAGACAGAAAAGCCAGTGTGGGGAAGCTTTGTAATTCATTTATTTCTGCAGAAGACAGCTTGCAGGCACCCCCCTTGCAATGGGGTCATCGTGGGCACATGAAGGCGATGCCTTTGGAAGAGAGATCACCTCTGCCTCTGCCGTAACTGACCCAACAGTACAAGGATTTATGCACAAAGGGATACAAATAGGTTTCCAAACACCATACAAATGGATTGAACAGGTCAGCAGCTGCACATGGTCTGTGAAGGCCAGTAGGTGACTAATGTCAAGGCTGAAGACAAAGCCCAGGACTGAGATCACAGGTTAGAGGAGAATTCAAGTGTGAAGGGACTTTTGAATATCCCTGGTCAAGGCAGGGACAGACCAGGATGTTCCAGGTAGATCTTGAAACCCTTTAAGGATGGAGAGTGCACAGCTGTCCTGGACAACCTATCCCAGTACTTCACTGTCCTCAAGGAGAAAAAAATTCCCCTCGTATCTGGTCCCCAGGCTGATCAAGCCCATCCCACAGAGCACCTCCTTGCAGGACAATTGTCCCTGCCCCATGACCACCTTGGTGACCTTCCACTGAGCTCACTGCAGGTCCTGGGTGTGCCAGGCCATCCTTGGTCTCCACAGAGTTAGTAAACTCTTGCTGTGGGCTGAATTCTCTCCAAAATCCCTCCCAGAGGGATAGGTGACCTGCTCCGTTGCTCACATCACAGCTGGCTCTGAGATACGGCACCAAGCAGGTTTTCCAGCTACAAAGAAGAACCTCAGAGAAGAAAACATGGATCCACCATAATCCTATTTCTCAGTAACAAGGATTAGTCAGTTCACAATGTGCAAAACCTTTTTCAAGAGATGAAAGAGGGGTTTGGGCCTGGAGAGGAATAAAAGCTGCACAGTGTAGACAAATTGTAGGATGGAGTGGCAGCGAGAGGTGGGACTAGAAAGAGGAGAAATGAGGGATCTTGCAAGCATACCTTGAACAGTTGTGTGTTTCACAAAAGCCACCTCTCCTTTCCCATCTTTTAGACAGCTGCAGGTGGGAGGAACAGAAGAGAAGTTAGAAAAACAGGCATTGTGACTCCCCATCTCCCGTTTCAGCAAATTATTTTTGGCATAAACTGCAGCCATAGAGGAATGGTCTTCCCAAAAAAAAAGCTATGCTGGAAGGCAAGAAATTGTAATGGCAGAGAAGTAATTCAGTCTCCTCAGGACCCCTGATTCCAACACAGCCCTCCTTGGTATAACAAAAACGTGCATGTGTCAGGCCCAAAGGAAAAATAACTCTCACTCACTGAAAAGCCCCAGAATATCCAGAATAAGGTCCTGTACGGGACATTTTGGTCTTGGCGTCCCCCTTGCACTGACGGTACAGTTTGGGTTCAGTGGTGACACCAGGAACGCAGCTGGCAGAGAAGAAATTGGCCACAGCTGTGGAGGAAAAGGAAGCAATAGTTGGTCAAAAATTCACTTTTAGGAGGACTGGGAAGGGAGGGGATCCACAAGAAATGTCAGTGCCCTGCGAGCTACCTCTGGATGCCTGCAGAAGATTGGGCAACACCCCTTTCACCGTAACACCAGCCCTGGCTGAACTCCCACGGCCGATGTCGCCGTGCCCCAGCTCACCTTGCTCGATGGAGCCCGAGTCTTTGCCATCCCACTCGATGTCCCCACGGTGGGTCAGTATTCCAATGGGGATGACCCAGCCAGCCGACCTGCCCAGGCCCGTGTGGCACGAGGTCTTGCCCTGCAGCTCATTGATGGAGAAGCCTGTTCCTTTCTTCACAACAGCCACGGCGTAGTAGCTGGTAGTGGAGCCTGCAGTGCAGGAAAAAGGAATAAAGCAATGAGAAAAGAGGACTTAGGAACATTTGAAATCCTGCTAAACCCCCAGTTTTCAGGGAACAAAGTGCTGCACTTCCAAACAATCAGCGATTTGGTTGAACGCTTGTGGTTTCCTCATTTTCTTGGGTGTGAGCTACGCTGCCGATATTGAACTAATTGTGCACATTACAGCTTACAGTAAGTGACCTGAAAATGCTACCGTGCTCAAGGTGCCACAGATCTGTAAGGAACTTCAACAAATCTTTTTGCAAGTCTCCATTGGCAAGTCTCTTCTCAAGTGCCATTTCCCATGGACGCCTTGTGAGACTGAAACTCCATATTTAGAATTTTACCCAGTCTGTCACATGCTCCATATGGCTGAGTTTTGGGGGTGGCAGAGACCTCAGCCTCCCATTTAATACCTTTTCCTTAGCTACCTCATTGGCAATGACTCTGCCATGTTGCTTTGATCCTGAATATTGTGTACAAACAGCCTGAACTCCAGGGAAGAGGTCAAAAGAGATTGGGAGCTTTGGATGTGGTGGGGAAATAGCATCGGTTTGGCTCCCAGGAGAAAGATGGGAGACATGAAGGATGGAACAGTGAGTGAGTAGGGATGGAGCCGCGGATCTAACTCCGATCAGAAGGGATTGTCGCAGAGCCCTTTTCATGCTTCTTTTCTTTTTTCCTGGGGATTGCCTGCGTTTCTCACCTCAGTGATCTCAACTGGGTGTCCCTCCCAACCACTAGTAATGCTGTTGCCTCTCCAACCATTTTTTTTTCTGTCTTGATGACTGCACAGGAAATCACAGAACTTACCTGTGCCTCCTAACTCCATGTTTTACTCACAGAGTTCAAGGCCACTGAAAGCAGAAGATCTCTGAGACCAGCACAGTTTTTATGCCATGCTTCAGGAGAACCATGGTTTCTGCTCATGGGATCAGAGACCTTCACTGCAGCAAATGGCCAGAAATGGGGCCCTGGATCCTGTAGCCAGGGGTAATGATTCACATTTTGCCCCCCAGGCCTTCCCCTCTGGGAGCTGGAAGCCAGGGGCAATATCTTGGACCCCCAACCAAAACATGTGGGAACTCTGCTTGGAAAGGATGGCCTTTGCACTCTTAGTTTGTTACCACCACCTGGCTTAAAAATATTGCATGGAAATGTACCTTCACTGTGTTCATAGACCTCAGCAGCGATGGGCTTCAGCTTGTAGGGAGCCAGGCCTGCCTCAAAAATTTGACCTCCATCCAAGCTAATGGCATCTGCTTCGTTATTCTAAACAGCAAAGAGATTTCATCAATTAACAAAGAGCAGGAAAAGCGCTTCCCAGAGTCTCTCCTGGATCCTTGTGTATAACAGGGGGATCACAGGTAACAACCAGTGATTGAAAGGAAACTCCATCACCAGGTGTAACAGGCTGCTGAATCTTCCCAGCACAGGAATTTGCTGCCCACTCACCGAAATGGCTTTTATGCAGTCGAGGTACGATGCTTTCTGCAGGCAACTGAAAGCAAAGTTCTCCTCTTGCATGTGGTCCCTCAGGCTATTGCATTTTTTCTCTTCTGCTGAGGATATTGTGCACCACCTGATGCTTGGCTTTTGGGGAGCAGCAAAACACAAAGCTGTAGAAAGAACCAGAAATAAATAGTCTCAAAAAGGTAGAAAAGCACTGATTGGAGAGAAACAGCATCTCTGTGAGCACAAGGTCAATGGTTCCCTGTGAGCACAAGGTCAGTGGTTCCCTGTGGTCACGGCCTTGGGTGATGGCCACATGCAGGATCTCCCAAGCCATGCAGGAAGGTCCTTTCTTTCTTTCTTTCTTGCCTGACGTGTGCTCTGTCAGGAACATCTGGGATGATCATTCCTGGCCCTGGACTATCGTCATTCAAGCAGCCTGGACTCACAGCAACATCCACAGGATTAGAAGAGTAAATCCACACACTTCAATAGAAATCAAGCTCAAGCCTTTGCAAAAACAGAGAGAAAAGTTGGAGCGCTGAAGCAGTGCCTGTGCCAATAAGGCCAGAGAGGGAGCAGCTCTGACCTGGCAAGGCTGTGTACAGTGCACTGCCACTCTCACCTCCTTGGCAGCTGAATGATCTGATATCCTGAACTGCCTCTGTGTCTCACCTCCTCCACTGCACCCCAGGAGAGATGCCATAGCACCACCACAGTCCTTCCATGAGTCCCCCCACCAGTAAAGGCAGCTGAATGGCTGCTCTGGTGGACCAGAGCAAAGCAAAGGCCTCAGGTGGATGCAGGTTCATGTCTCCTCCAGAAACCTGAACCCAGAAATGCTGGAAACTTGCAGTTCAAGGATGTGGCCAGCCTGTGCTGACACTTCACCTTCACTCTGCCCCTTCTGGGCAGGGTTGTGCAGACCAAGAGGCCACTTGCACCACTCTGTCCCTCCAAACCCTCGATGGCACATTTCATCCAAACACCTCCAGATTAACCTGCGTCGTTTCCATTTTCTCTTTCATCTCAGAAACAGCCTCTCTTTACTTGATTTTCAAGCCTTCCAGTGGAGGTGCTGAATTTGGCCACAGGGAGGATCCTTAGCCTCAATTCCTACGTCCATCACCTCTTTTTTCATATGTGTTTCAAGTTCATCATACATTTTTCAAGCCTTGGCTGCACAAAGCCATGGTCACCTTAACCTAATACTGGCAACCATCCTGCCTGGGGCAGAGGCTGGATGGGCACTTCCTGAGGGAGTCAGCCCAGCTGCACTGGTGATACTGGGAAAGTAATAGGAGCCTGAGTGCCCTGGCCACTGTCACAGACCTTTTGGGTGACCTTTTGTCTCTTTCCATGCAGGGGAGGACGAGGAAGAACCATTAGGAAAATATCTTCGCATGCTAATGTTCAGCAGAGGTGCTGAAGGACTTCCTGATGCCAGAGGCACAGGGAGCACTTCCTGCCAGAGGACATTAATCACCACCACACTTTATGGGGGATCAGAGGGACCTGCTGCCTACTCCAGGAAGGAGATCCCTCTTTCCCTGTCTCCGCATCGGGTGCAGACAGCAGTCTCCTTGCCGCGGCTATCAGCCCATTGCCTGCCAGAGCTGAGAGCAGCGAAAGAGGAAAGAATCACTCCAAGCAGACCCAGCCCTGCAGCAGCACAAATTTGGCATAAAACACGCAGGAGCCCGAGCAAAATGCAGCTGCAGCAGCAGGACAGAGCAGCGCAGGAGCAGAGCGGGGAGCACACCGCATCTTTCATTATTTAAGCTCTATTTTATTGTCACTGCCCTTAGGTTTAACCAAACACATGCACAAGCTCGGCAGGCAGGTCTTGCAATAATTTCTCCCCCCTGGCTGAGCCCGTGCTCCTCTCCCAGCACAGCAGTTGGCCGGAGGATGATTTTTGCCTTCAGCCCGTGACAGCAGGAGTGCGGAGCCTGTGCCAAGCATTCCCCTCCGTGGTGGTGGGAGCGGAGCATCCCTCCTCCTTGCAAGGTGGGTATCGGCAGTGTGGGGAGCTGCAGCCCTCCCTCCACCCCGGGCTGGCCCAAGCTGCGGTCAGTAACACTCAGAATACCGATCTCCTTGACAGATCCAGGGTGCCAAAGCAAGCACCGCTTTATGTCCCGGCTTTTCCTTAACAGCTGCCTGCTCTGGCACATGCTGCAGCTCTAGAACAGCCTCGCCTGGGGGAAGCCTGGGGTCCACGGAGGTTTTGACTTCCTTCCCTCAAAGGCTGCTTTCAGCAGACACTTACCCACTATCCCGAGGGACAGCACAGTGAAGAGTGCGAGTTTCATGCTGGAGGAGGGGGTCGGGTGCCGAGGGGAGCGTGAGGCAGCCTTGGTCACAGACTGTCCCCTCCAAGTCTGTGATGGCTCTGGAACCGCTTGCTGCCCCTTTTATAGAGGAACAACCTTGGCTGTGTTTGCAGAAGCAATGACCTAACACTGTTTGTCCTTCCTTGTTTCTCAATAGCTCCTAAGTCGCCCCCCTCCCTGGATCAGCCCACTTTTAGGAAGCCTTTCACTTTGGCACTGAACCCTTCCGCAGGCGGGAGGCAGAGCGGGGCACAGCGCTTTGTATTTTACAAGGGGCTTCAGATGGAAAATTCCCAAGCTGTGACATTTGAATTCTCCTGCGGGCTGAAACGCCGCAGGAGGGGCTATTTTCTTTGTGCTGCCTACCCCCTGCCTTGCCCAGAACTAATCTCAGAAAGTCCCTGCTGGATCCAGAGCTGAGTTTTGTGTGTTTGCCAGTAACTGCTGCTGAGGTGCCCGTCGACCCTTGGCTCGCAGCACCGAGTGCTTGCCCGCTCCCTTGCGTGCTCCTGGCAATGGCAGTGGAGTTGAAAGGCAGTAAATGATTCTTACACGTGATCTGGCAAAAAAAAAAAAAAAGCCAACGGCAGTGACCAGACAGCTCAATAAGTGCCCCGCAGACAGAAGGAAGCATCACGCTGCACTTTTGGTAAATTTTTGGGATGAACCTGGGAAGAAATGCTGAGATTAGCAGTCAGCCTCCTCCCACTCCCTCTGCAAACCTTCTCCATCCGATTGTGTCACCCCTGGCCTGTACCCTTGGGGCCGGTGGGGCATGGCTTGGTTTATGAAGGGCAGCCTTTGTGATGCTGTCCCAGCCTTCATGTGCCCATCTTTGCTGCTGGCTACAGGACCAGCTTCAGCCTTTGGCACATACACACCAACCGAGAATTCCCTCGACCATGTCAGCCAGCCCTTGAGCCCTAAAAGCATCCCCAGACCACTGCTAGGGCTGGTCCACTCACCCTGTCCACCCAACAGAAGCTACAGGTTTGCTGCTGGAAGCCCAGCCAGGAGGTCCAGCTCCCAGGCTTGCTTTCAAGAGCACAAGCCTCCCTTGGAGGGAGGATCTCCTGGATCCCCTGCACAGGTCCCTCCTCTCCTATAGCCTTCACTCTGTACACAGATGGAGGTTGACTGGAAGCACCTGGGTTAGCTCTTGTCCCTGCTCCCAGCAGGCTCAGGGCAAAGTGACCTGCACGTGGGTGGCAGTGCCTAGACTGGCTTCAGTGCAGGTGGGAGCCCAGTGCCAGCTCAAGGATTTGGTTCTACAAAGTGACCCAGGGGAGGTGGAGGCCCTCAGGCAATGACCACCTCCACCGTGGTACGGGGATCCTGTCCTGCCTGTGATGAGTGAGAGGCACTTCTGGCCACGCTGGTTATTTCAGCATCATCTGCAGCACTTCCTTCAGCATGGCTGGTTCCTATTTCTCATCCCTTCATCCCCTGCTTTCCCAGAAGAGCAGACTTTCTTGTGTCCAGAGTGTCTCCAAACACACTGCAGCTGGAGGGGGACTGAATTTCTCCCACCTCAAGCCTCTCCTTTTAAAAGATCTCCCATCCATATTTACTCCAGCAAGCTGTGGCCTTCCAAGCTCTTCTTCCACCGAGACAGGTAGATGCCACTGAAATCCATCCCCAGCTTCCTGTGGGTCTCACTGATCCCTGCCTCACTCATGGCAGCCTTAGCAACATCCCCATCCATGGAAGAAGAGGCACAAGGGCTTGCAGGAGACTGTCCCACGTGGTTCTTCCAGAGCCTTTTGCTGGTTTGTTCCAAAATGCCTCTTCTAACAGACATTTGAGAAATTGTAGTTGCTGCTGAAACAACAAAGACACCTGAGCACATAAATATTGGTGGAAATGCTTGGACATATTGACTCCACAAGTAGTTACAGCGCTAGCCAGATAAAGATACTTTTACCACATGACAGATGGAGGGGAAAGATGCAGAAGAGAGCTTGGAAAACATAAAGGATCCACTCAAATTACAGAAGAACAGTTTCTGGAAGAGCCCAAACTATCTTTGCCTTCTGCACATGGTTCCCAGACCTCTTCCATGGACCACTCACCGCTCCTCTCTCCCTTCTCACATCATGCATGCGTCCCAATGCCTTCTCCATCTGCCGAGGGGATGGCTGTGATGTGCTGATGGGATGGGTGATTTTCGCTTCACATCTCTTTCCCTTGCTCTCCCAGATGGCATCAGGGCAAATCCAGGGGCGAAGGAAGAGGCTCGGATTGCAATACCTCTTGTACTCCAGCGACCTCCTGCATTT
The DNA here is from genome assembly GCF_009650955.1 of Corvus moneduloides. Taxonomy (NCBI): domain Eukaryota; kingdom Metazoa; phylum Chordata; class Aves; order Passeriformes; family Corvidae; genus Corvus; species Corvus moneduloides. Next base: position 2,792,603 of record NC_045485.1, on the reverse strand, counting down.
CCAGATGTCCAGCCACTAGTCATCTGGAACATCACCAGCCACATGCAGAGCTGCTTCTACACCTCCTTTTGGTGCTAGAGAATCTTACCTCTCTCCATGATGGATTCCACTCCGCTCCTGGTGTGCATCCTTCTTGTGGATGCTCCTTCGACAGCTTTGCCAGCAGAGGAGAAACTCTTCCAACACATGGCTTTCCTTGGAGGTACCCCATGGCAGAAGCACAGCAGGCCAGGCCTGTGTCCTCTAGGCCACCTGGGCTGAGGGCTCAGGCCTTGATCTCCAAAGGACCCAACAGATCTCCAAGGTGGTTCTTTCTGAGGAGTACAGGAAGCCGTGGATGGAAAAGGAGAAGTGTCCTGGGTGGCCTCCAGCTGCAAAAAGCCATTCTTTTTGGAGTCCAGGAGGGGTGAACTGCATGGTGCAGTCAACTTCATCCTCTGAACATCCATCAGACACCTGCTTTGCCAAATTTTGTGTTAGAAAATGCACATTTAGTCACACAGTGGGTCCTGTCTCTCACTAAATACATGCACCCACCTCTACAGGTTCTGGTGAGACCCATACCTTGCTGCCTGGGTGCATGGTTGGTCCCATTCCCAAATGCCTGTGTCTGGCTGACTAAGCTGAGATTAAACAGCAAAGGCCAATTTTTAGTCATGCTGGGAATTTTTGTCACCTTTCAAGGCAAGAGCTCCATGCTCTGGCTCCGGTGAGCAGGAGCAGCTTTACCAGAAAGGACAGAGCTAAGTCAGTGCCCCTCAGACTTTGTCCCAGTTACCCAGAAACGTCAACCCTTCCATCTTCATAGAACGACCCGAATTATTGTCACACATCTCAAGTTCGTTGCATTGCAACACCGCACATCCCGGCCGTTGTGTTTTCCAAAAGAGGATGCTGCTAAAAATTACATGAATGATGAAGAAATACAAATTAATACACCCTCTGCCCAACCACGGGTCATTGGTGATGCATAAACACAGCTGAACCGCGGGGGAAGAACAATGCCAAGTGAAACACAAGGTAAAATAATACTGTTTATTTCCACATCTCCCTCATTACTGCAAGGCTGTGTGTGTGCGCTGCGGTTTGTGGTTGAGATGAGGCTGCACTGGAGTTTTGGTTGTGTCCTAAGGAAAGGACAGTGGGTGCAGCTGGGATAAAGTTAGAGCTGGCATGGCTGTGTGGGAGAAGGCTTGGCTTTACCACAGAGTTGGCTGCTGCCCACGGCACAGCTCATCCCGGAGCCAAGGCAGCTGAACAGGGCTGGAGCCGAGCCCGGTTGTGTGCGGAGCTCTGGAAAACATCAAAAAAGAGGGAAATAGGGAAATCTGTGATCAAGGCACCACACCATCACAGGTATCTCACCCAACTCTTTGGAGCAGTTATTTCCATAGAGGTGCTCCTATTCAACTGTGGAAGCCTTTGGAGCTATTGTTGTTCCTAGGGCTGGCAGTTGTGATGAAAACCCAGGTCACCTTGAGCGACTAAGGAGAAAATGCCCTGAAAATGGAAGAAAAAACCAAAGAGGAATCAACTGAACCTCGAGGTGGGGTGGGCTGAGGGAAGAGGGCAATACACACTCACCAGGAGTTTGGGCTTGGGAGTTAACTTGTTTCCCTATAGAAATAGGAATTTCCAGTTTGTGGCTTGGAGAAGGCTGGAGCCTGCCCATGACAAGGATGTCAGCGTGGTCAACCACGAAAGCTGGGCTCAAGTTCCTGTCCTGTCCTGGCCCCACATGTGAAGGCAGGTGAAGGCAGGAAGAGCAGCTTGGTGGGAACACATTTTCCCAGATCACCTTCTGTCAATAGCAATGGTGGGACAGAAGCTGAGGCTGGACTCAAGTGGCAAAGGTGCCTATCTCAGGAGATGGGAGATGGTGATGCTGGGTCCTGAATGGACCCTGTGGAGGAGGATTTGGGGAACTGATGGGTGATATACTGGACATGAGCTGGCACTGTGCAATTGCAGCCAGGTGTCTGCTGGGCCACATCCAAAGCAGTGTGGGCAGTAGGACTAGAGAAGAGAAGGCTCTGGGGAGACCTTAGAGCCCCTTCCAGTGCCTTAAGGGACTCCAAGAGAGCTGGAGAGGGACTTTGGACAAGGACATGAAGTGAGAAGGCAAGGGGAAATGGCTTCTCACTGCAAGAGGGCAGGGTTAGATGGGATCTTGGGAAGAAATTCTTCTCTGTGAGGGTGCCGAGGCCCTGGCACAGGATGCCCAGAAAAGCTGTGGCTGCCCTATCCCTGGAAGTGTCCAAGGCCAGGTTGGATGGAGCTTGGAGCACCCCGGGCTAGTGGAAGGTGTCCCTGCCCATGGCAGGGAGTGGAACTGGATGGGTTTTAACAGTAATTTCAAACCCAAACCGTTCTGGAATTCAGTGTTCAGGTACCCAGGAGGGGCAGGGAGAAGTCAGGGGGCTTCTGCAGAACTGGTTTACCTCGCCTGTGTAAGAACCTGGGGGAAATCCCAGCCTTCTTGCCTGATGCCAAGCCTCTCCTGGAAGAGGGAGTCACGCATGCCCTGGAGCCCAGGTCAGCATGGGCCTTGCAGCAGCTGTAAGCCACTGTGGGAGTTCCAGCTCTGAGAGCATGGCCTTGGCTGATGATGGACTGGGACCAGCTTGGCATTCCCTGTGACTCCCAAGGCCTGACAGATCCCTGGAGAGCTGTGGCTGGCTTTCCAGAAACAGGCTTGCAGGCCCTCTTTGGATCTATGTGTCAATTTTGGTGCTATGCTCCAACTGCAGAGTCACCGTGCTTAGTTTATTTTTCAGGAAATGCCACAAACCTGTTTCCCCACTGGTTAGGAGAAATATTCGGTGTCAGGTTTTGACTGTGTTGCAAAATGCTGTTTTCTACCTGGGATGAGCCAAACTGGCCACTGGAGAGTTGGAGCTGGTGTTGTTTGAACCAATATTTGCTTCTAAGTATTGCTTCTAAGTATTGCCTAATTTCTAAACCGCACACGGCAAACAAAGAGCTCTCTGTTGATTTTAAGCCGCTCTTCCCAGCTTGGAGTACTAAGCCCAGCTGCAGACTGGGGCCTCTTGTCCAGAGCTGCTTACCAGCTCATACCATTACAGATTTGCATTTTTAGGTTGGAAACTAATGGCAGCTCAACAGCCAGGTGCCAGCAGCTCGACCCTCCGTGCCTTGCATGGCAGCTCTGCAGGACGGTGCCACTGCCCCACGTCGTCCCCATGCACATCCCCCGCTCCAGCAAACACCAGCTGGCCCAGCAGTGCTGAGGAAACAGGTTTTCTTGACCTCCTTGCCCAAGCAGGCCCCTCTTTAACTCCCCAGCCCCCTTGCTGAAGTCAGCAGTGGTTTCTGCTCCACCAGCCAGCGGTCCAGGCAAAACTCACCCTCTCAGACATGCAATTAGTGCCATTCCTCCTAAAGAAGGATCCCTGTTTGCTTAATTAACCCAAAGGTTAACAGGATTACCAGCAACTCTGTGCAACTGTGATATTCCTGAAAAGATTTTGGAAGGGAAGGTGGTGAATTCCTGCTGAAGACACTCTTGCAAAGAGAGCCTGATAACTCAGCCCTGCCTCCTGTATATTTTCCAAAATCTGTGGGAACAAACTGGTAAATACTGCTATCTGGGAAAGAAATGGCAGGAGTGCCAGCTGCCCTGTGTGGCCGCAGCACCCTCTGCTCCTCTCCTGCAGGACCCCAGGTCCAACACCAGGGCACACACCAGGCAGTTGCACAACACTTCTGTCCACAAAGTGGCTGTGTCCAGCTCCCCAGGACATGCCAGACAGTTTCCACAGGGGCGTGTTCCCACAACGAGATGCTGGACCATCCCAGAGATGTGGCTGGCTGAGAACAGGAGAAAAAGTGGCTTATTTCCAGAGGCAGGGAGCTGTGGCTCTCATGAGACACTGTGCACACATCCAGGGACGTTCCCCTGCAGTAGCAGAGCCCAGGGATGGGGACAGAGGCAAGACTGTGGCAGAGCTGGTCAAGAAGACCTTGTAGTGAGAGGGGAGAAAGAGTAGAGGAGCACAAGGTGAACCTGGGGGTGAGCCACTGCCAGTCCACTGCCATAAGGGGACACCCAGCTGGGTGCCAAAGGAGCAGGGGGACATCACTGAAGCAGGTCCTGGCAGATGCAGCCAGGGGAGCAGCTCTGAGCCTGTTGCAGAGTGATGCTGTGGATTTTGCTGGACAAAGGGTCACTTTGCAAGTGGCTTTGCTGTGGGCATGGAGCTGCAGGTGGAGCAGGCAGCAGAGGCCAGCAGCCAGAAGGACACAAAGGAGAAGGCAAGGGGAGACACCAAGAAGGGAAAACTTGGGAACCGGCTTCCCGGAGCAGCACCAGCAGTACCAGATGTGGGGCTGGAGCATCTGCTGGAGCAGCTCTCTCTGCTAGATCTGACCCAGGGAGCAGGGACTGAACCTCTTCTCACCCTCCACAGTCCCCAGGCAGCCCAGCTGCACCAGCACAGCCACCCACCACTGCACCCAAGCACTGGAGCTGCTGGAGAGCTGCTCTGGCCAGAAATGAGATTTGGGCATTAAATGAATGGGAAAAGGGTCAGCTTATCAGTGGGTCAAGCTGAACTCTACCACTTGCTGTTCAACCCCTTTCCAGTTAGTTAATTTATGGTAATCATTAAGCCCCTGTCCATGCGGGAAGCTTCACAATAGCTAATTTTTAATCTGTCACCACAACTACACGCTGCTACATGTGTCCTGGTTGAAGCCACCTTCCCATTTAAACACTCTTACAGCCAATATAATTCCCTGCTGATTAATAGTGGTTGTTTTGAAACCACAGAAAAATCTGTTGGCCAACATTCCCTTCCACCCTGTAGTTTTAAAGCAGCATTAAAAGGGAATTAATGGAAATAACACTTTAGAATAACAGCAAAGCTTAGTCTTTATTGGAGACCCTTTGAACTCTAGTTAAATTAATTTCCCTTCTGCTCTTGAGATTTTCAAAGACAGACCTGTCACGAGCCGTGCAAACATCTCACCCTTTAGAGGTCAAGAGCTGAGTATGACCCCAGTGAGCAAATACTGGCCCCAGGACCTGGAAGGGCATCTCCTCCCTACCACCTCTGGTGACCACCACACCACCAAAGAAACACCTGCCCTGCCCAGGGATCGCTGAGGAGCCCACAGGCACACTTGACCTTTTGGTGCCTCCTCTCACTCCTAAGAGACAGAGGAATTTGTTTCCTGCTGGCCAGTCAAGATGTTCTCATCAAGATAAAATCCGAGTGGGATGGCTCCTCCCGTCCTCACTCCTGGGCCACCCGGGGCTGGCACAGTCTTGAGGCACGGCTGGACCCTGGCTCTCAAACAACCTCGTCCTTTCCAGTAATTACTGTTTTGCAATGTGGAAAATAATAAAAGTCTTGGGGCTGTTAAGAGGTCTGGGATGAGAAGGGGGGGGAGCAAAAGGCCCAGCTGAGCAGATTTCAAACCCCCTCCTGAGGACTTTTAGACTCCCGTGGCATTTTAATCCTCATTGCATTTCCAGCTGCAGGGATAAAGGAGCAGAAAACATAGGCAGAGATGAGGGGGCTTCAGGACACAGGTCTGGCTGGGCCTGGTCTCAGTGAGGGAGCTCTGGGCTGGGGTGGACAGGAGGATGCAGCAGCGCACTCCCAGAGCCCCCCAGCATCATCCACTGGGTCCTTGTCCCCACCCTCTGCTCATGTGGGTGCTGTGACACCGGGCAATGTGATGGCAAAGCCCAGCTAAAGTGTGACATGGCTCTAACAGCTCCTGAAAACTGTTGCAAGAATAAGGAAGGAACCAGAAAAATTCTTGCTTCAGATGCTTTGTTAAAAGTTGCGCAAAGTGGAGGGACGTGGCTGCACTCTGTAGGTGTTATCATAGAATCCCAGAGTGGCTGGGGTTGGAAGGGAACTTAAAGCTCATCTAATCCAACCCTCCTGCCACTGACAGGGACCATTTCCACTATCCCAAGTTGCTCCAAGCCCTGTCCAACCTGGCCTAGGACACTTCCAGGGAGGGGGAGTCCAGAACCTCTCTCGTTGTACAGCGATCAATGATCAGTAATGATCAGTTATATTCTAGGCAAGGTATGGGGAGAAATGGCTTCATTCCACTCCAATTCCCTTTGAATTTAAGTTCCCTTTGAATTGCAGTGGGAAGGGAAAATGAATTCCTTTTGGGGAGTCTGCTCACTGCCAGGCACTGAGAGTCTCAGCACAGCCGTGTCCACAGCCTTGCAAGACCTGATCTGACGCTCTGCCCTTCCACCTGCACACCTCTGACCACCATCCTCCTCCTCCTGTCATCCACTGCACTCAGCAGGTCCTGCCACACCTCTGCCAGGTAGAACCTGGAGGGACACCACAGCCAGAGAGTGCCAGGGCCACGTGCCAGGGGCAGAGAGAGGCAATGAGAAACACTGGTCATGTGCAAGAGACATCCCTTACCAAAAGGCATCACCTGCTCCTACAACCCCATCCTCCCTCATTTCCAGCCTCACTGGGGACCTCCACTAACAGGAGCCTGTTCATGCTCAGCTGATCATTCCTGCCTGAGCAATGCTGGAGAAGCACTGGTCCCCAGCTCCACCACAGCTCTGCCCTTGCCTGGCCATGGCCCTCTTGGGCCTGATCCCAACCCACAGACAGATGCCACTCCTCAGCCAGACCTTGGACCTGCCTGGTGGTCCCCAGGCTGTCTCCAACTCAGATCTGTCCCCAGATCTGATCCCAGCCTCAGACCTCCCTCGTCACCACCAGATTCCCAGGAGATCTGGACTCTGAGCTGAGCCCAGCTGTTGTCCAGGGCCAATCCTGCTCACCTTGAATGGAGACTCTGGAGGACAAGGATCAGGCTGGGGTCCCCATTCCTTTGGGAGCAGTCAGCCCTTGCGGTATCCTGGCACGCAGGCAAAAACACAAAGCTCTCCCCTGGTCAGACCAAGGAATGGGGAAACAAGACCCCAAGTCTTTGTAGGGCTTTGATCCCATACCTCAATCCATTTCCATCCCATTTTATCCTGGGCCATGGTTTCTTGTATGCAGCAGTAGGATTTTTCCATCAAACCAAACGTTTCTACTGAGTCCTGGCTCTCACAGGACTCCCACAGCCCCGTGCTGACATCAACACCATCCTCATAAACAGGTCATGGAGACATAACATGAACAAACAGCAGGAAACGCTTTGTGAAGATCCTGTTACAAACAAGATTTTTGTTTCTTTTGCACATTCTCTGAGGTGGGAAATCCCCGAGAAAAGACCTGGCCTTTAGTCAAGGTCACCAGACTTGTGTAATGACAGCAGGCTTCAGGGAAGTTGGAGCCACCAACCTCTGTGTCCTTCCTTGTCTACCACGAGGGATTCCAGCACAGATTTTCAGAGCACAGCAGCAAACAGCTTCCCTGGGGGAGAGCTTTATACCAAGAGACCCATCAGCTTTTTTCTCCTTAGCATAATATTTCCATTAGCAACTCTTGCAGGCTCTGGCTGTGACAGAGGACTTAATCAACTAGAGAAGACAAAGAAGGCAGCAGGTTGCATTGGTTTAGCCCCTAAAAGTTAAACTGAGCTGCCTCTCTCATTCCAGGGTGTGGACAGCTTTCAGAGGATGCTTACAGCAGGGTAAGAGTATATAGACTATATAGAGTATCTCATGTTAAAGGGCACAGGTGGTGGCTCAGAGGTTATTCCCACCTTCAGCAATCCAAGCTGAATTAAAGGATTAACTGCAAGTTGAGCTGTCCTGGTTTTAAGGAGAGACATAGGCACCTGGAGCAGTTCAGGGTTATGTCTGCTGCGCTCACAAATGCCAAAGTACAGGCTGCTCAATTGTCCAGCAGCCACGGTGCAGTTTCTCCTGGTCACAGGTGACCGACCAAAAATAAAAGAGGTGTAAGCAGAAAGGGCACTGGGAGAACACAGAGGATGTGCTGTGGCCAGAGTCCTGTGCCAGGGACATTGTCCCCAGCTGGGGCACCTGGAGTTCGGGACTGTGGCCAGCTCCTGTTCCAGCTCCTGGCAGCACTCAGGGTCTTGGCTTGAGGGGACAAACCAGGGAGCAGTATCCCAACCCAAACCTTGGACATCATCATCTCCTGAAGGATTTCAGTGGGGTGCTGGGTCTGCTCAAGTCATTTTCCTGCATCTGCAATCTTCTTGGCTGACCCAAGACAGGAACTCCAGTTCTTGGGCACAAGACACAGCCCTGCCCCAGGAACAGCACGTACAGCTGGACCTGGGGCTGCTCTTTGAGCTCTAACACATGGCAAGATTCCCAGTTTGGGTTCCCAGTTTGAGGAACTATCCCCTTTTCTTTCTTTTTTCTTTAACTCATCCCTTACTCAGTTCACAGTTGTCAAACTCTCATGTTCATGCACCTCCTACTCAGAGACTTTGACGGTGAAAGGGAAGGCAGGGGACATCTAGAAGGTCGTGATCTGTAAGATTAGCTGAGGTTAAGGAGCAATGTAAAGGTGGAGAACAGTTTTTTGCACTATCTCCTGGTGTTAGTTGTTCAAAGGAAAATAATTCTCCCAGACTGGCTGAGGAAGATCTGGAAAGAGACACCTCCTGCACCAACAGAAGGACAGTGGTCCAAAGGTCTCTGAACAGTGATATCCATTCCCTGGGGTGCAGGGGCGGTTCTGGAGGGGCATCATGCCCAACCCTCCCTGGAGCTACCACCCATGGGAGCACATAGACCACCCCTCAGAGATGGTCTGCAGACTCTGCGAGGCTGGTGGAAACCACCGCAGCTACACAGACACCCAGAGAGTTCTTCCACTCCTTGTGAGCTGCCCTCATATCTGTCATTCATCCTAAGACACTTCAAACCACGTGTAGGTCTGTGGCTTCCCCTTTTTCCCCTTTCAATGCCAAACAGCCTGGAGCGCTCCATTCCCTCTCTCCTGGGGCTCAGTTCCTCATCTCCTCACTTCTCCCCAGCCTGGACCTGCATTCCCCTTACTCAGAAATTGCCTTTTCGAAGATGGGATCAACTGATGGGAAGAGGAGACAGCTCCTTTAGGGATGTGGTGTCCCAGCTGATTGTTTGCAATTCTTCCCTGCTTCCCAGCTGAGCTTTGCTGGGTGAGTATCTCCACACGGATCTGGATGTCTCATGATCTGTGCCAGTAGCAGTAACATGCCCCCCATGCCCACACACACCTCTTGCTTTGATCCACGCTGTGTGCCATCTGCACTCCCCCAGCCTGGTTTTGCAGGGAATTAGTTGTTTTCCTAAATATCAGCTCTTGCCTCCTTACAGCATCCCAGGGACAGGCACCAAAAAATGCATCGACTCCACCCAGCTCCATGTCTGGTGGGACAGGAGCCCCTCTGAGCAGTCCTGCCAGCTGCCCCAGGTCAGGGTATTGCAGAAGATACAGAAGATAACTGTGAGGAAAGCAAATGAGGCAGAAAAGATAGAAATAAAACTTATCCCAGGGAAGCTGTGGCTGCACCATCCCTGGAAGTGTCCAAGGCCAGGTTGGACAGGGCTTGGAGCAACCTGGGATAGTGGAAATGGTCCCTGCCCATGGCAGGGGGTGGAATGGGATGAGCTTTAAGGCCTCTTCCAACCCAAACCATTCTGTGATTCCATGAAAAATGGCCCAGAGGAAGATCATTCCCCTGGCCCATGGCAGAGAAAAGGATCCAAAGCCAAGGCAGCAGAGGTGAGGGGAGCACAAGTTGTAATAGGTGATTCCTGGAACAAAGTTCAACCCACCTGGAGCCTAATGAGTCCCATCTGTGCAATCGGCAGCTGCTTGCTCAGCAAACACTCCTACCCCAGCCCTGCTGCTGCTGCCGCAGCCTCGACAGCATTTTCAGAGAAGGGGATGTTTTAACATCTGCCAAGAACTGGTATTTGGACCACTTACGCAGCTGTGGGGTGCGGCTGGGGGATATACCTTCACACACAGCCCCAGTGCACCCTATCCCCCTCACTGAACCCACAGCGTATCAGGGAGTCTACCCCCACCTTCTTCAGCTCCTTGGCTTTCTGTAGGACTCTGTTCAGTTCCTGTGGGACAAATGTGCCCTCAGACTCCATGGCAAGACAGAGATCTCTCCAGGCCAAAGAGCCAGGTGAGAAGGGACATCAGGGGAGACAGGGCAGGAGGAAGGAATGAAGGCAGCCACGGACCTGGTGCAGGGGCAGAGTGCGTCTGGGCAAACATGCGGGAAGGAAAAGAGCAGATTGTGCTCCTCTTCCTCACAACATCCACCTCAGTCTGCTCTTCCCTTCCGGCCCCAGAGCCCTACATAGAGCACCCACTCTGCTCCTGAGGCCACAGCTCTCAGTCCCCAGCGCCTGTCATGACTCTGATGAGTTACAGCTCTCCTCACACATAGACTCTGGACCCGAATTTGTCCCTCTGAACCTCCAACCCTCTGCTGCCAACAAGAAATGGCAGCGGCAGCCTTGGCCCGGCACGTAGTGCTGTTTGCACAGCCCTTGCTCAAACACAATGGCCAGAGCTGGCTCTGCAGCCCCCCCAGGTACTACGACCTCCCTCTGCCCGTGGCGAGATCACAGTGGAGCACTGCGCACCTCCACCTCCGCTTCGGCATCCGCAGGAGCTCACTGTGGCCACCGGGGCCAGGCTCCCCCTGAGGCTCACCTCGTCACTCTCAACTGACCCACACTGCCTCACAGGGCACTGACACCCCAGTTAGGTCAATTACTGGAGTTGGATATGGTAATCAACCATAAGCAGTGGTTTATAGTTAATTAATGAACCATATGGCTAATGGTTTAATTAACCATAAACAATGACAATATCGTACAGTGGGGCTTGGTTGGTCTGGGAAAAGATGACAGTGACTTGGCCAATGTCCAAGCCCTGGATACCCTCTGTGTCAACGCTGTCCTGGAGGCAGGAAGGGATGGGAATGTGGTTTATTGGCAGCCTCGATGCCAGGAGAACCAAGCAGGGAGCTTGGGAGCCTCAGCTGGAGCCTGACCTGCAGCTCCTGCTTGAGCAGACACTCCCCATTGACACCTTGAGCCGTGAACTCCCCTAAAGCAGCACCATCACATAAAAAAGCCTCAAAAATTAGTAAATCATTAAATAGATAAATAAATAAATTGATCCATCAGCAGTCACTGGGTCAACAAAGAACCAATGCCCCTTGTAGGAGAGCTTCGAGTCCAGTCCTGCTGGAGACAGGAGGACAGGCCACCCTTACCTTTTGGGTTCATTATGTGTGCAATGGAGCAGTTGTAGGAGCAGAGCATCAGCTTTTCATTCATAGTTGAGGGTGTCACACACTCTCTTGTGGGAGCTCCAGGGACCAGAGCATGAAGCTGGTGGGACCAGCACAACTCAGACCTGAAGGACTTCCTGTGGGGATTTGACTTAAAATTCCTTCCTTCTTGGGATGAAGATGGTGGTGGTGAAGGAGCCAGGCCACAAAAGACCTGGAAAAGCAAAGGTATGAAGTGAGGCTGTCTGTGAACTTTATCCCCTTTGCAGGTTTCCAAGGCCCCAAAATTAATCTTCTTGCCCTTAAAATATGTCAAGATTCCTCCATTGCAACTGAGGATAGAAAACACAAATCTCAGGGGCTTTTTTTCCTACAAAAAGTAACTCTCAGCAGGAAATACTTTATTGTGCCTGTTCCCTGGGCAAATACCTGGATTTTCACGCTGCTTTGATGACCCCTGCAGGGACAAGCAGTAAAGGTCTTGAGTTTTAATTTCTTCCTTACCTAGAAGTGTGGTGTGGTCATGGGCACTGCCTCAGGCTCTTGCTGGGCTTGAAAGGAGGAGTCTGTTCCCAGAGATGTTCAGGGGTAAGGAAGAGCTTGGGCTGGAAGTTAGGCTGCTCTCTAAGGAAGGAGCTGGGTGTCCTGGCAAGAGCTTCTGGCCTGTTGTGCCCTGGCACCTCTAGGAGAGAGCCCTCATGTACTGGGGTGGCCTGGGGGCTCAGACGGAGCTGGGAGGGAGCTGGGGTGGGGAAGGAGGATGGAGCTGCCTGCTCTGGCGGGGTCCGGTGCCCGCCCAGGGCTGGCTGTGGGGCCCCCGCAGGCCCCTGTGCAGGGACTGGGAGGGTCTGGGCTGAGGAAAGCTGCCTGTGGCTCCTGCCAGGAGGGGAGGCTCCCCAGGCTGCCGTGGGCTCAGATAAAACCCTCCCTCTGCACGGCCGGGCCCGTGGAGCTCTGCACAAGCTGCTCCAGCTGCACCTGAGGAGCTGAGGTGGCCGGGAGCCCTCGCTGCTGCCGCTGCCCGGGCTGCACCGTGCCAGGCCCTGGCTGCTGCCAGGACGCTCCAAGGGCAGGACTTGCAGGTGGCTTTTAATTCAGACTGTCTCTGACAGCTGCCAGAAGAGACTCGGGTGGGAGGAACAAAGGGATGGACTCTGCCAAGCTCTCGTGGTGGCTGCTCTCCACCTTCTGTCCGAGGCAGCCGGGCTGTCCGGGCAGGGGCTGCGTTCTGGCGCTGCCAGCGGCGTCTCCGCATGTGCACGGCAGGGAGATGATGATTCAGGGATCCATCCCCGTTTGGCTTGAATCTCCTTGTGCTTGAAGATGAACTGTGGAGCCTTGTAAAGAGAAGGGAAAGTGCTGATGAGGGTCCCGGTTGTGCCCTGGGCTTTCCTGCGTGCACTGGCCCAAAGTGGGCCAACCAAAGGTACGGGGGAAGCTGTGGGGGCTTTGTTTGAGAGCCAGCAATGGCCAGGGACAGCTGGCACTAAAGCCTTTGGAGCTGCCTTTCCCCTGCTGGGCTGCACCAGGCTCCGGGCCCCATCCTGCCCTGGGACTGGGACCAGTATAACCATTTTGGGTTCCCTGAGTGCTTCCACTGGCCCCGCTCCCAGCACTAAGGGGTGGTGCCTCCAAACCCACCAGGGATGGGGGACCCCTGCAAGCAAGTTCCACTTCCTGGTACCCCACTTGTGACTGGCTCTGTCCTCCTCTGCTGAGCCAGGGCAGCAGACAGAGCTGCTGGGATGGACCTGCTGCATGGAACGTGGCCGTGCCCTGGGGACAAGCAGAGGCCATGCCATGCTGCCAGGGCAGCACCCAGTGTCCCAGGGCACAGGCACCGTGTCCTCTGCTCTCATCCTGAGCTCATCCTGGGCTCCGGCATCCTCATCCCAGGGGCTGCCTCCCATAGCCTGGGATGGAGCTACTCCTGATGTTTCTAATTCCTCCTGTGAAGGTTGCTGTGTGCAGGGATCGGGTGGCTGATGCACTGCCAAGCTGATCAACCCTTTGCCTTGGCTGGGCCATGGCACTGAGGTGAAGCTGTGTCCTTGTGTGGCCAAGGTGCCTGCTCAGGTCTGGGAAGAAGCATCTGCAGCGTAACCAAGAGCGGAGCCTGGCACCTAAGGAGTCACTTCATGAGGATTAACTGGTCCTTTGCAAGGCTGCCAGGATGGAAAGCTGTCCTGACTGGGGGGGGGGAGCAGATAGCGATGGGAACACCAGAGCTGAGGAGTGGGACAGTGCCTCAGCACCTGCAATGGGCACTAGGAGGGTGCACAAGGGAACTTGGAAAGAAGGGGTTAATGAGATGTAACAGGGAGCTCGGCTCTGAGCCACAGAAGACTTCAACAGCCCTGCACAGAAAGGCCACAAAAAGCTGACACTGGGCCAATACCAACCGTGTGATAGGAAAGGTGGGACAAAGAGCCAACACTCTGAGAGGTGAAATCCCTGGGACAGACAGAGCTGTGACCACAGGCTGCAGGTGGATAACTGTGCTGGGGTGGCCTGTTGTCATCACAGCCCCTTCCATTCCCTGCACAGCGGGGCTGTGGTGGCAGGGATGGCGGCAGCAGCAGCAGGGCCCTGGAGGTGCCTGGTGCTGGAGAGTCTCTGCCAAACAACCTCAGTGTCTTGCAGTGGTTTCGGTGTGGAGTGCTACAATGGTATTTTCAGGAAAAGTGGAGGAAGAGGCAAACAACTGAACAGATTCTATGTTGTATTCCAAAGCTGCTGTATTTGAAGGGGAAAATGCTCACTGGGGCTGATAAATGATCACCCAGACATTCCTCATGAGCTCAGAGAAAGCAGGAGGCTTGGGGATGGTGGAACTTTGCAAATAGGCTCTGCCCTGTGAGCAAGTGATTTTAACTGTTGGTACTCCGGGTTTTTAAGTAGAGGGTGTTGATCAGCAGCGTGAAGCTGAGGTGGAGGCCGATCATCAGCAGTGTTGTTACGATCCGGTTTAGACCCAGAAGAGCAAAGAAAAATTATGCATATAAACCAGAAAGAACTTGAAATGTTCAAAATACATCCAAAAATGAGATTAAAACCAAACGAGGTTAGATGTTGGCGCCAAACAATGGATGCATTTTATTTAATAGTAAAAGGGGGAGGGGGACAGGGAGAGAGGTGACAGGGTTAGGGAGCGTATCGCTCTTCCGAGAGTCCCAATGACGTCTCGTAGCTCCCTTCCATCTGGTCTCCTCGGTGCTGAGGGTCCCCTGCCGCCGTGCCACGCCACACTGCGCCACGCTGCACCACGCTGCCACACGCCGGAGAGTACAGAATCCCAGGGATTAATGCCCACTTTGGGCCAGGTGGGAATGCCCACGTGGCTCCCGTGCAGGGGCCAGTTTGACACTGTCCCTCCCAACACTGTGGATTTGTTGCGTCATCTCTGGTGTAGGGTCTGAGGGCCCCTTTGGGGGGCCTTGGATGGGCCATGACAGCCCCCCTGCTGTCCTTCCCACGGCTGCGGCTTTTCCCCGGCTGAAGGGGCCCCTCAGCTGGGCTCCTCTGCGCAGTGGAGGACGGGCAGTCACTGCGCCTCTGCCCAGAGGCTTTGCCAACACGCATCCAAAGCCTCTCTCCCTCCACCCTTTGGTGCAGGGTCTGTGCCAGCCTGGCAGCTGATAGGCCTGGGGCTGTGCTCTCCACCTTGGAGGTGTTAAGCTTGTGCTTTGTGAATGTCCCCAGCCCTGAGTGGTGATGGGCCTCTCAGAGCCCCATTCAGGGCATGGTAGTCTTCTCTGCAGCTTTTGTAATACAGTTTTTAAAGCCCTTCATGCAAATGTTTAAGCCATAAACTATAATATTTCAGTCTCTGACAAGTGTAGCCCAGGCACCGGTACTGGGCCTTCCTTCTTGATAGTGGCCTGAATAATGGGGCCCAGGGCACCCTCAGCAAGTTTGCTGAATTTCCTACAGTGGGAGGAGCTGCAGAGACACCAGAGGATGACTCTGCGCCCACAAGGACCTCAACAACCGGGAGAAATGGGCTGATGGAACCTCCTGAAGTTCAACCAAGGGCTATGCAGGGTCCTGCCCCTGGCGAGGTGCAGCCCCAGGCACCAGGACACACCATGGAAAGCAGCTCTGCAGAGCAGGTCCTGGCGAGTGTGACTGGCACAGCCCCACCCCAGCAGAGACCGCCTGGAAGGCAGCTGGGTGAGCACTGAGCCCACGGCCAGGTCGGCTTTGTGCCACAGGGTCCGTCTCTGTGCATGGGGGAGCTCCTGGGTGTGCCCCTTAGAGCCCTGTGATGTCACCAGTCATGATCACTGTGCCATCACTTGCAGTGGGTAGGTAACTATGGACACCAGCGCTGGGCAGTGCCGCAGCACTCAGCCTGGGACACGCTGGCAGCCGAGGAGCTTCCGAGCGCTGCCTGTGTGTGAGGAGCCCGAGCGCTGGCGGAGTCTGAGGAGCTTCTCAGTGCTGCCAGCGACCAAGGAGCCTCTGGGTGCTGCCAGTGACCGAGGAGCTTGTGAGTCCCACGAGAGGCCGAGGAACACCTGAGTGCCACCAGTGGAAGCCAAGCCTTCGAGTCCTGCCAGCAGCTGAGAGGAGTCAGGTCCGGGAGCAGCAATGGAGGAGGCCAGGCAAGAGCCAGCAGCGCCGCGAGCCGTCAGGATCTGCCGCATCTGCGTGGATCCCCTCCGCAGCCCCGCTGCCGTGGAGCCCTGCGGACACGTGTTCTGCCACGCCTGCATCCAGCCCCGGGCTGCCCCCGACGCCGCTGCCACCTGCCCCATCTGCCAAGAGCCCATTGGGGCCATCCGCCTGCTGCAGGGGCAGGACAACCGTGCCGGGCTGGCCCCGCGTCGCCACCGCCGCCGCCTCCATCCCTTCGTGGCGCGGTGGCGGCAGCGGCAGCAGCAGGAGCAGCAGGAGGAGGCAGCTGCTGGAGGTGGCCGGCGCCGAAGATTGGCTGATGGGGACCGGCCGCCGAGCCCTGTGCCCCGCCAGCGTGCCCGGAGAGAGCTGGAGGAGCTGGACAGAAACGGGCAGGAGGAGAGCAGGTGGCCGCGGAGCGAACGTGAAGCGCTGGGCGGAGGGGACAACGGGCGCCGCCCCGCCGTGCTCCCCCCTGATGGGCAGCCTCCATGGCCTGTGTGAACCGAAAGCCAGGATGCCGAGAAGAGCTTCGCCTGGTTTCTTCTGCCTGCTTGCTTGAGGGAGTGGGAGCTGTGGGAGGGAAAGCATTTAGCCGTAGGAACTTAGTTAGAGAGTAGGATACTGATAGGGAAATTAGCTGTAAATAAACATTTTTATTCATTTGAAGCATTAGAAAGCAGGCATTCTTTATTAGCGCCGGACACACGGAATAATATCTCCTTTAATCTGACGTCTGTGGTGAAACTTCATAACAGGGTCCGTTGTTATTCCATCCCGATCACACCTATCCATCACAATGTGCCTCCCAGCTAATACACAAACACCACTTTCCTAGAACTAATTTCCATGCATTTGCCTTCTACTGGAAGTCCTTTTTTGGTCCTGGAGGTCGTCATAAGGGGTGTCTGGTGGTCACATTCACCGAGTGCTTCAATATTACTTTGAGCTGCTGCTGCGAGCAGAAGGGCAGAGGCGGCGGCAGCGGTTTCTCTTTCTCGGCGCTCCGCATACAGAGAGGCGCTGAATGGAGCCGGCGCCCGTGCGGTGCCGGCGGGGACAACGTGGCCAGCGACGAAAACATGGTGAGCAATTCCCCAGCACAGAATCCAGATGAGATCAACTTCTCAGCGCTGCAAAATCCTACAGAAATCCTTGAACTGCTGGAATTTGTTGCCAGTGGTACTTGGGAGCAGCGCTGTGACCACAGGCCTCCCAGCTGCAGGTGGATAACTGTGCTGGGGTGGCCCGTTGTCATCACAGCCTCTTCCATTCCCTGCACAGCGGGGCTGTGGTGGCAGGGATGGCGGCAGCAGCAGCAGGGCCCTGGAGGTGCCTGGTGCTGGAGAGTCTCTGCCAAACAACCTCAGGGTCTTGCAGTGGTTTCGGTGTGGAGTGCTACAATGGTATTTTCAGGAAAAGTGGAGGAAGAGGCAAACAACTGAACAGATTCTATGCTGTATTCCAAAGCTGCTGTATTTGAAGGGGAAAATGCTCACTCGGGCTGATAAATGATCACCCAGACATTTCTCATGAGCTCAGAGAAAGCAGGAGGCTTGGGGATGGTGGAACTTTGCAAATAGGCTCTGCCCTGTGAGCAAGTGATTTTAACTGTTGGTACTCCGGGTTTTTAAGTAGAGGGTGTTGATCAGCAGCGTGAAGCTGAGGTGGAGGCCGATCATCAGCAGTGTTGTTACGATCCGGTTTAGACCCAGAAGAGCAAGGAAAAATTATGCATATAAACCAGAAAGAACTTGAAATGTTCAAAATACATCCAAAAATGAGATTAAAACCAAACGAGGTTAGATGTTGGCGCCAAACAATGGATGTATTTTATTTAATAGTAAAAGGGGTGGGGGGACAGGGAGAGAGGTGACAGGGTTAGGGAGCGTATCGCTCTTCCGAGAGTCCCAATGACGTCTCGTAGCTCCCTTCCATCTGGTCTCCTCGGTGCTGAGGGTCCCCTGCCGCCGTGCCACGCCACACTGCGCCACGCTGCACCACGCTGCCACACGCCGGAGAGTACAGAATCCCAGGGATTAATGCCCACTTTGGGCCAGGTGGGAATGCCCACGTGGCTCCCGTGCAGGGGCCAGTTTGACACTGTCCCTCCCAACACTGTGGATTTGTTGCGTCATCTCTGGTGTAGGGTCTGAGGGCCCCTTTGGGGGGCCTTGGATGGGCCATGACAGCCCCCCTGCTGTCCTTCCCACGGCTGCGGCTTTTCCCCGGCTGAAGGGGCCCCTCAGCTGGGCTCCTCTGCGCAGTGGAGGACGGGCAGTCACTGCGCCTCTGCCCAGAGGCTTTGCCAACACGCATCCAAAGCCTCTCTCCCTCCACCCTTTGGTGCAGGGTCTGTGCCAGCCTGGCAGCTGACAGGCCTGGGGCTGTGCTCTCCACCTTGGAGGTGTTAAGCTTGTGCTTTGTGAATGTCCCCAGCCCTGAGTGGTGATGGGCCTCTCAGAGCCCCATTCAGGGCATGGTAGTCTTCTCTGCAGCTTTTGTAATACAGTTTTTAAAGCCCTTCATGCAAATGTTTAAGCCATAAACTATAATATTTCAGTCTCTGACAAGTGTAGCCCAGGCACCGGTACTGGGCCTTCCTTCTTGATAGTGGCCTGAATAATGGGGCCCAGGGCACCCTCAGCAAGTTTGCTGAATTTCCTACAGTGGGAGGAGCTGCAGAGACACCAGAGGATGACTCTGCGCCCACAAGGACCTCAACAACCGGGAGAAATGGGCTGATGGAACCTCCTGAAGTTCAACCAAGGGCTATGCAGGGTCCTGCCCCTGGCGAGGTGCAGCCCCAGGCACCAGGACACACCATGGAAAGCAGCTCTGCAGAGCAGGTCCTGCCGAGTGTGACTGGCACAGCCCCACCCCAGCAGAGACCGCCTGGAAGGCAGCTGGGTGAGCACTGAGCCCACGGCCAGGTCGGCTTTGTGCCACAGGGTCCGTCTCTGTGCATGGGGGAGCTCCTGGGTGTGCCCCTTAGAGCCCTGTGATGTCACCAGTCATGATCACTGTGCCATCACTTGCAGTGGGTAGGTAACTATGGACACCAGCGCTGGGCAGTGCCACAGCACTCAGCCTGGGACACGCTGGCAGCCGAGGAGCTTCCGAGCGCTGCCAGTGTGTGAGGAGCCCGAGCGCTGGCGGAGACTGAGGAGCTTCTCAGTGCTGCCAGCGACCAAGGAGCCTCTGGGTGCTGCCAGTGACCGAGGAGCTTGTGAGTCCCACGAGAGGCCGAGGAACACCTGAGTGCCACCAGTGGAAGCCAAGCCTTCGAGTCCTGCCAGCAGCTGAGAGGAGTCAGGTCCGGGAGCAGCAATGGAGGAGGCCAGGCAAGAGCCAGCAGCGCCGCGAGCCGTCAGGATCTGCCGCATCTGCGTGGATCCCCTCCGCAGCCCCGCTGCCGTGGAGCCCTGCGGACACGTGTTCTGCCACGCCTGCATCCAGCCCCGGGCTGCCCCCGACGCCGCTGCCACCTGCCCCATCTGCCAAGAGCCCATTGGGGCCATCCGCCTGCTGCAGGGGCAGGACAACCGTGCCGGGCTGGCCCCGCGTCGCCACCGCCGCCGCCTCCATCCCTTCGTGGCGCGGTGGCGGCAGCGGCAGCAGCAGGAGCAGCAGGAGGAGGCAGCTGCTGGAGGTGGCCGGCGCCGAAGATTGGCTGATGGGGACCGGCCGCCGAGCCCTGTGCCCCGCCAGCGTGCCCGGAGAGAGCTGGAGGAGCTGGACAGAAACGGGCAGGAGGAGAGCAGGTGGCCGCGGAGCGAACGTGAAGCGCTGGGCGGAGGGGACAACGGGCGCCGCCCCGCCGTGCTCCCCCCTGATGGGCAGCCTCCATGGCCCGTGTGAACTGAAAGCCCGGATGCCACCGAGGGCTTCGCCTGGTTTCTTCTGCCTGCTTGCTTGTCACCGCAAGACTGAGGAGAGTGGGAGCTGTGGGAGGGAAAGCATATAGTCATAGGAACTTAGGTAGAGAGTAGGATATTGATAGGGAAATTAGCTGTAAATAAACATTTTTATTCATTTGAAGCATTAGAAAGCAGGCATTCTTTATTAGCGCCGGACACACGGAATAATATCTCCTTTAATCTGACGTCTGTGGTGAAACTTCGTAACAGGGTCCGTTGTTATTCCGTCCCGATCACACCTATCCATCACAATGTGCCTCCCAGCTAATACACAAACACCACTTTCCTAGAACTAATTTCCATGCATTTGCCTTCTCCTGGAAGTCCTTTTTTGGTCCTGGAGGTCGTCATAAGGGGTGTCTGGTGGTCACATTCACCGAGTGCTTCAATATTACTTTGAGCTGCTGCTGCGAGCAGAAGGGCAGAGGCGGCGGCAGCGGTTTCTCTTTCTCGGCGCTCCGCATACAGAGAGGCGCTGAATGGAGCCGGCGCCCGTGCGGTGCCGGCGGGGACAACGTGGCCAGCGACGAAAACATGGTGAGCAATTCCCCAGCACAGAATCCAGATGAGATCAACTTCTCAGCGCTGCAAAATCCTACAGAAATCCTTGAACTGCTGGAATTTGTTGACAGTGGTACTTGGGAGCAGCGCTGTGACCACAGGCCTCCCAGCTGCAGGTGGATAACTGTGCTGGGGTGGCCCGTTGTCATCACAGCCTCTTCCATTCCCTGCACAGCGGGGCTGTGGTGGCAGGGATGGCGGCAGCAGCAGCAGGGCCCTGGAGGTGCCTGGTGCTGGAGAGTCTCTGCCAAACAACCTCAGGGTCTTGCAGTGGTTTCGGTGTGGAGTGCTACAATGGTATTTTCAGGAAAAGTGGAGGAAGAGGCAAACAACTGAACAGATTCTATGCTGTATTCCAAAGCTGCTGTATTTGAAGGGGAAAATGCTCACTCGGGCTGATAAATGATCACCCAGACATTCCTCATGAGCTCAGAGAAAGCAGGAGGCTTGGGGAAGGTGGAACTTTGCAAATAGGCTCTGCCCTGTGAGCAAGTGATTTTAACTGTTGGTACTCCGGGTTTTTAAGTAGAGGGTGTTGATCAGCAGTGTGAAGCTGAGGTGGAGGCCGATCATCAGCAGTGTTGTTACGATCCGGTTTAGACCCAGAAGAGCAAAGAAAAATTATGTCTCTGTGTATAAACCAGAAAGAACTTGAAAGGTTCAAAATACATCCAAAACTGAGATTAAAACCAAACGAGGTTAGATGTTGGCGCCAAACAATGGATGTATTTTATTTAATAGTAAAAGGGGGAGGGGGACAGGGAGAGAGGTGACAGGGTTAGGGAGCGTATCGCTCTTCCAAGAGTCCCAATGACGTCTCGTAGCTCCCTTCCATCTGGTCTCCTCGGTGCTGAGGGTCCCCTGCCGCCGTGCCACGCCACACTGCGCCACGCTGCACCACGCTGCCACACGCCGGAGAGTACAGAATCCCAGGGATTAATGCCCACTTTGGGCCAGGTGGGAATGCCCACGTGGCTCCCGTGCAGGGGCCAGTTTGACACTGTCCCTCCCAACACTGTGGATTTGTTGCGTCACCTCTGGTGTAGGGTCTGAGGGCCCCTTTGGGGGGCCTTGGATGGGCCATGACAGCCCCCCTGCTGTCCTTCCCACGGCTGCGGCTTTTCCCCGGCTGAAGGGGCCCCTCAGCTGGGCTCCTCTGCGCAGTGGAGGACGGGCAGTCACTGCGCCTCTGCCCAGAGGCTTTGCCAACACGCATCCAAAGCCTCTCTCCCTCCACCCTTTGGTGCAGGGTCTGTGCCAGCCTGGCAGCTGATAGGCCTGGGGCTGTGCTCTCCACCTTGGAGGTGTTAAGCTTGTGCTTTGTGAATGTCCCCAGCCCTGAGTGGTGATGGGCCTCTCAGAGCCCCATTCAGGGCATGGTAGTCTTCTCTGCAGCTTTTGTAATACAGTTTTTAAAGCCCTTCATGCAAATGTTTAAGCCATAAACTATAATATTTCAGTCTCTGACAAGTGTAGCCCAGGCACCGGTACTGGGCCTTCCTTCTTGATAGTGGCCTGAATAATGGGGCCCAGGGCACCCTCAGCAAGTTTGCTGAATTTCCTACAGTGGGAGGAGCTGCAGAGACACCAGAGGATGACTCTGCGCCCACAAGGACCTCAACAACCGGGAGAAATGGGCTGATGGAACCTCCTGAAGTCCAACCAAGGGCTATGCAGGGTCCTGCCCCTGGCGAGGTGCAGCCCCAGGCACCAGGACACACCATGGAAAGCAGCTCTGCAGAGCAGGTCCTGCCGAGTGTGACTGGCACAGCCCCACCCCAGCAGAGACCGCCTGGAAGGCAGCTGGGTGAGCACTGAGCCCACGGCCAGGTCGGCTTTGTGCCACAGGGTCCGTCTCTGTGCATGGGGGAGCTCCTGGGTGTGCCCCTTAGAGCCCTGTGATGTCACCAGTCATGATCACTGTGCCATCACTTGCAGTGGGTAGGTAACTATGGACACCAGCGCTGGGCAGTGCCACAGCACTCAGCCTGGGACACGCTGGCAGCCGAGGAGCTTCCGAGCGCTGCCTGTGTGTGAGGAGCCTTAGCACTGCCAGTGTGTGAGGAGCTTCTCAGTGCTGCCAGCGACCAAGGAGCCTCTGGGTGCTGCCAGTGACCGAGGAGCTTGTGAGTCCCACGAGAGGCCGAGGAACACCTGAGTGCCACCAGTGGAAGCCAAGCCTTCGAGTCCTGCCAGCAGCTGAGAGGAGTCAGGTCCGGGAGCAGCAATGGAGGAGGCCAGGCAAGAGCCAGCAGCGCCGCGAGCCGTCAGGATCTGCCGCATCTGCGTGGATCCCCTCCGCAGCCCCGCTGCCGTGGAGCCCTGCGGACACGTGTTCTGCCACGCCTGCATCCAGCCCCGGGCTGCCCCCGACGCCGCTGCCACCTGCCCCATCTGCCAAGAGCCCATTGGGGCCATCCGCCTGCTGCAGGGGCAGGACAACCGTGCCGGGCTGGCCCCGCGTCGCCACCGCCGCCGCCTCCATCCCTTCGTGGCGCGGTGGCGGCAGCGGCAGCAGCAGGAGCAGCAGGAGGAGGCAGCTGCTGGAGGTGGCCGGCGCCGAAGATTGGCTGATGGGGACCGGCCGCCGAGCCCTGTGCCCCGCCAGCGTGCCCGGAGAGAGCTGGAGGAGCTGGACAGAAACGGGCAGGAGGAGAGCAGGTGGCCGCGGAGCGAACGTGAAGCGCTGGGCGGAGGGGACAACGGGCGCCGCCCCGCCGTGCTCCCCCCTGATGGGCAGCCTCCATGGCCCGTGTGAACCGAAAGCCAGGATGCCGAGAAGAGCTTCGCCTGGTTTCTTCTGCCTGCTTGCTTGAGGGAGTGGGAGCTGTGGGAGGGAAAGCATATAGTCGTTGGAACTTAGGTAGAGAGTAGGATACTGATAGGGAAATTAGCTGTAAATAAACATTTTCATTCATTTGAAGCATTAGAAAGCAGGCATTCTTTATTAGCGCCGGACACACGGAATAATATCTCCTTTAATCTGACATCTGTGGTGAAACTTCATAACAGGGTCCGTTGTTATTCCGTCCCGATCACACCTATCCATCACAATGTGCCTCCCAGCTAATACACAAACACCACTTTCCTAGAACTAATTTCCATGCATTTGCCTTCTACTGGAAGTCCTTTTTTGGTCCTGGAGGTTGTCATAAGGGGTGTCTGGTGGTCACATTCACCGAGTGCTTCAATATTACTTTGAGCTGCTGCTGCGAGCAGAAGGGCAGAGGCGGAGGCAGCGGTTTCTCTTTCTCGGCGCTCCGCATACAGAGAGGCGCTGAATGGAGCCGGCGCCCGTGCGGTGCCGGCGGGGACAACGTGGCCAGCGACGAAAACATGGTGAGCAATTCCCCAGCACAGAATCCAGATGAGATCAACTTCTCAGCGCTGCAAAATCCTACAGAAATCCTTGAACTGCTGGAATTTGTTGACAGTGGTACTTGGGAGCAGCGCTGTGACCACAGGCCTCCCAGCTGCAGGTGGATAACTGTGCTGGGGTGGCCCGTTGTCATCACAGCCCCTTCCATTCCCTGCACAGCAGGGCTGTGGTGGCAGGGATGGCGGCAGCAGCAGCAGGGCCCTGGAGGTGCCTGGTGCTGGAGAGTCTCTGCCAAACAACCTCAGTGTCTTGCAGTGGTTTCGGTGTGGAGTGCTACAATGGTATTTTCAGGAAAAGTGGAGGAAGAGGCAAACAACTGAACAGATTCTATGCTGTATTCCAAAGCTGCTGTATTTGAAGGGGAAAATGCTCACTCGGGCTGATAAATGATCACCCAGACATTCCTCATGAGCTCAGAGAAAGCAGGAGGCTTGGGGATGGTGGAACTTTGCAAATAGGCTCTGCCCTGTGAGCAAGTGATTTTAACTGTTGGTACTCCGGGTTTTTAAGTAGAAGGTGTTGATCAGCAGCGTGAAGCTGAGGTGGAGGCCGATCATCAGCAGTGTTGTTACGATCCGGTTTAGACCCAGAAGAGCAAGGAAAAATTATGCATATAAACCAGAAAGAACTTGAAATGTTCAAAATACATCCAAAAATGAGATTAAAACCAAACGAGGTTAGATGTTGGCGCCAAACAATGGATGTATTTTATTTAATAGTAAAAGGGGGGGGGGGACAGGGAGAGAGGTGACAGGGTTAGGGAGCGTATCGCTCTTCCGAGAGTCCCAATGACGTCTCGTTGCTCCCTTCCATCTGGTCTCCTCGGTGCTGAGGGTCCCCTGCCACCGTGCCACGCCACACTGCGCCACGCTGCACCACGCTGCCACACGCCGGAGAGTACAGAATCCCAGGGATTAATGCCCACTTTGGGCCAGGTGGGAATGCCCGCGTGGCTCCCGTGCAGGGGCCAGTTTGACACTGTCCCTCCCAACACTGTGGATTTGTTGCATCACCTCTGGTGTAGGGTCTGAGGGCCCCTTTGGGGGGCCTTGGATGGGCCATGACAGCCCCCCTGCTGTCCTTCCCACGGCTGCGGCTTTTCCCCGGCTGAAGGGGCCCCTCAGCTGGGCTCCTCTGCGCAGTGGAGGACGGGCAGTCACTGCGCCTCTGCCCAGAGGCTTTGCCAACACGCATCCAAAGCCTCTCTCCCTCCACCCTTTGGTGCAGGGTCTGGGCCAGCCCGGCAGCTGATAGGCCTGGGGCTGTGCTCTCCACCTTGGAGGTGTTAAGCTTGTGCTTTGTGAATGTCCCCAGCCCTGAGTGGTGATGGGCCTCTCAGAGCCCCATTCAGGGCATGGTAGTCTTCTCTGCAGCTTTTGTAATACAGTTTTTAAAGCCCTTCATGCAAATGTTTAAGCCATAAACTATAATATTTCAGTCTCTGACAAGAGTAGCCCAGGCACCGGTACTGGGCCTTCCTTCTTGATAGTGGCCTGAATAATGGGGCCCAGGGCACCCTCAGCAAGTTTGCTGAATTTCCTACAGTGGGAGGAGCTGCAGAGACACCAGAGGATGACTCTGCGCCCACAAGGACCTCAACAACCGGGAGAAATGGGCTGATGGAACCTCCTGAAGTCCAACCAAGGGCTATGCAGGGTCCTGCCCCTGGCGAGGTGCAGCCCCAGGCACCAGGACACACCATGGAAAGCAGCTCTGCAGAGCAGGTCCTGCCGAGTGTGACTGGCACAGCCCCACCCCAGCAGAGACCGCCTGGAAGGCAGCTGGGTGAGCACTGAGCCCACGGCCAGGTCGGCTTTGTGCCACAGGGTCCGTCTCTGTGCATGGGGGAGCTCCTGGGTGTGCCCCTAAGAGCCCTGTGATGTCACCAGTCATGATCACTGTGCCATCACTTGCAGTGGGTAGGTAACTATGGACACCAGCGCTGGGCAGTGCCACAGCACTCAGCCTGGGACACGCTGGCAGCCGAGGAGCTTCCGAGCGCTGCCTGTGTGTGAGGAGCCCGAGCGCTGGCGGAGTCTGAGGAGCTTCTCAGTGCTGCCAGCGACCAAGGAGCCTCTGGGTGCTGCCAGTGACCGAGGAGCTTGTGAGTCCCACGAGAGGCCGAGGAACACCTGAGTGCCACCAGTGGAAGCCAAGCCTTCGAGTCCTGCCAGCAGCTGAGAGGAGTCAGGTCCGGGAGCAGCAATGGAGGAGGCCAGGCAAGAGCCAGCAGCGCCGCGAGCCGTCAGGATCTGCCGCATCTGCGTGGATCCCCTCCGCAGCCCCGCTGCCGTGGAGCCCTGCGGACACGTGTTCTGCCACGCCTGCATCCAGCCCCGGGCTGCCCCCGACGCCGCTGCCACCTGCCCCATCTGCCAAGAGCCCATTGGGGCCATCCGCCTGCTGCAGGGGCAGGACAACCGTGCCGGGCTGGCCCCGCGTCGCCACCGCCGCCGCCTCCATCCCTTCGTGGCGCGGTGGCGGCAGCGGCAGCAGCAGGAGCAGCAGGAGGAGGCAGCTGCTGGAGGTGGCCGGCGCCGAAGATTGGCTGATGGGGACCGGCCGCCGAGCCCTGTGCCCCGCCAGCGTGCCCGGAGAGAGCTGGAGGAGCTGGACAGAAACGGGCAGGAGGAGAGCAGGTGGCCGCGGAGCGAACGTGAAGCGCTGGGCGGAGGGGACAACGGGCGCCGCCCCGCCGTGCTCCCCCCTGATGGGCAGCCTCCATGGCCCGTGTGAACCGAAAGCCAGGATGCCGAGAAGAGCTTCGCCTGGTTTCTTCTGCCTGCTTGCTTGAGGGAGTGGGAGCTGTGGGAGGGAAAGCATATAGTCGTTGGAACTTAGGTAGAGAGTAGGATACTGATAGGGAAATTAGCTGTAAATAAACATTTTTATTCATTTGAAGCATTAGAAAGCAGGCATTCTTTATTAGCGCCGGACACACGGAATAATATCTCCTTTAATCTGACATCTGTGGTGAAACTTCATAACAGGGTCCGTTGTTATTCCGTCCCGATCACACCTATCCATCACAATGTGCCTCCCAGCTAATACACAAACACCACTTTCCTAGAACTAATTTCCATGCATTTGCCTTCTACTGGAAGTCCTTTTTTGGTCCTGGAGGTTGTCATAAGGGGTGTCTGGTGGTCACATTCACCGAGTGCTTCAATATTACTTTGAGCTGCTGCTGCGAGCAGAAGGGCAGAGGCGGAGGCAGCGGTTTCTCTTTCTCGGCGCTCCGCATACAGAGAGGCGCTGAATGGAGCCGGCGCCCGTGCGGTGCCGGCGGGGACAACGTGGCCAGCGACGAAAACATGGTGAGCAATTCCCCAGCACAGAATCCAGATGAGATCAACTTCTCAGCGCTGCAAAATCCTACAGAAATCCTTGAACTGCTGGAATTTGTTGACAGTGGTACTTGGGAGCAGCGCTGTGACCACAGGCCTCCCAGCTGCAGGTGGATAACTGTGCTGGGGTGGCCCGTTGTCATCACAGCCCCTTCCATTCCCTGCACAGCAGGGCTGTGGTGGCAGGGATGGCGGCAGCAGCAGCAGGGCCCTGGAGGTGCCTGGTGCTGGAGAGTCTCTGCCAAACAACCTCAGTGTCTTGCAGTGGTTTCGGTGTGGAGTGCTACAATGGTATTTTCAGGAAAAGTGGAGGAAGAGGCAAACAACTGAACAGATTCTATGCTGTATTCCAAAGCTGCTGTATTTGAAGGGGAAAATGCTCACTCGGGCTGATAAATGATCACCCAGACATTCCTCATGAGCTCAGAGAAAGCAGGAGGCTTGGGGATGGTGGAACTTTGCAAATAGGCTCTGCCCTGTGAGCAAGTGATTTTAACTGTTGGTACTCCGGGTTTTTAAGTAGAAGGTGTTGATCAGCAGCGTGAAGCTGAGGTGGAGGCCGATCATCAGCAGTGTTGTTACGATCCGGTTTAGACCCAGAAGAGCAAGGAAAAATTATGCATATAAACCAGAAAGAACTTGAAATGTTCAAAATACATCCAAAAATGAGATTAAAACCAAACGAGGTTAGATGTTGGCGCCAAACAATGGATGTATTTTATTTAATAGTAAAAGGGGGGGGGGGACAGGGAGAGAGGTGACAGGGTTAGGGAGCGTATCGCTCTTCCGAGAGTCCCAATGACGTCTCGTTGCTCCCTTCCATCTGGTCTCCTCGGTGCTGAGGGTCCCCTGCCACCGTGCCACGCCACACTGCGCCACGCTGCACCACGCTGCCACACGCCGGAGAGTACAGAATCCCAGGGATTAATGCCCACTTTGGGCCAGGTGGGAATGCCCGCGTGGCTCCCGTGCAGGGGCCAGTTTGACACTGTCCCTCCCAACACTGTGGATTTGTTGCATCACCTCTGGTGTAGGGTCTGAGGGCCCCTTTGGGGGGCCTTGGATGGGCCATGACAGCCCCCCTGCTGTCCTTCCCACGGCTGCGGCTTTTCCCCGGCTGAAGGGGCCCCTCAGCTGGGCTCCTCTGCGCAGTGGAGGACGGGCAGTCACTGCGCCTCTGCCCAGAGGCTTTGCCAACACGCATCCAAAGCCTCTCTCCCTCCACCCTTTGGTGCAGGGTCTGGGCCAGCCCGGCAGCTGATAGGCCTGGGGCTGTGCTCTCCACCTTGGAGGTGTTAAGCTTGTGCTTTGTGAATGTCCCCAGCCCTGAGTGGTGATGGGCCTCTCAGAGCCCCATTCAGGGCATGGTAGTCTTCTCTGCAGCTTTTGTAATACAGTTTTTAAAGCCCTTCATGCAAATGTTTAAGCCATAAACTATAATATTTCAGTCTCTGACAAGAGTAGCCCAGGCACCGGTACTGGGCCTTCCTTCTTGATAGTGGCCTGAATAATGGGGCCCAGGGCACCCTCAGCAAGTTTGCTGAATTTCCTACAGTGGGAGGAGCTGCAGAGACACCAGAGGATGACTCTGCGCCCACAAGGACCTCAACAACCGGGAGAAATGGGCTGATGGAACCTCCTGAAGTCCAACCAAGGGCTATGCAGGGTCCTGCCCCTGGCGAGGTGCAGCCCCAGGCACCAGGACACACCATGGAAAGCAGCTCTGCAGAGCAGGTCCTGCCGAGTGTGACTGGCACAGCCCCACCCCAGCAGAGACCGCCTGGAAGGCAGCTGGGTGAGCACTGAGCCCACGGCCAGGTCGGCTTTGTGCCACAGGGTCCGTCTCTGTGCATGGGGGAGCTCCTGGGTGTGCCCCTAAGAGCCCTGTGATGTCACCAGTCATGATCACTGTGCCATCACTTGCAGTGGGTAGGTAACTATGGACACCAGCGCTGGGCAGTGCCACAGCACTCAGCCTGGGACACGCTGGCAGCCGAGGAGCTTCCGAGCGCTGCCTGTGTGTGAGGAGCCCGAGCGCTGGCGGAGTCTGAGGAGCTTCTCAGTGCTGCCAGCGACCAAGGAGCCTCTGGGTGCTGCCAGTGACCGAGGAGCTTGTGAGTCCCACGAGAGGCCGAGGAACACCTGAGTGCCACCAGTGGAAGCCAAGCCTTCGAGTCCTGCCAGCAGCTGAGAGGAGTCAGGTCCGGGAGCAGCAATGGAGGAGGCCAGGCAAGAGCCAGCAGCGCCGCGAGCCGTCAGGATCTGCCGCATCTGCGTGGATCCCCTCCGCAGCCCCGCTGCCGTGGAGCCCTGCGGACACGTGTTCTGCCACGCCTGCATCCAGCCCCGGGCTGCCCCCGACGCCGCTGCCACCTGCCCCATCTGCCAAGAGCCCATTGGGGCCATCCGCCTGCTGCAGGGGCAGGACAACCGTGCCGGGCTGGCCCCGCGTCGCCACCGCCGCCGCCTCCATCCCTTCGTGGCGCGGTGGCGGCAGCGGCAGCAGCAGGAGCAGCAGGAGGAGGCAGCTGCTGGAGGTGGCCGGCGCCGAAGATTGGCTGATGGGGACCGGCCGCCGAGCCCTGTGCCCCGCCAGCGTGCCCGGAGAGAGCTGGAGGAGCTGGACAGAAACGGGCAGGAGGAGAGCAGGTGGCCGCGGAGCGAACGTGAAGCGCTGGGCGGAGGGGACAACGGGCGCCGCCCCGCCGTGCTCCCCCCTGATGGGCAGCCTCCATGGCCCGTGTGAACCGAAAGCCAGGATGCCGAGAAGAGCTTCGCCTGGTTTCTTCTGCCTGCTTGCTTGAGGGAGTGGGAGCTGTGGGAGGGAAAGCATTTAGCTGTAGGAACTTAGTTAGAGAGTAGGATACTGATAGGGAAATTAGCTGTAAATAAACATTTTCATTCATTTGAAGCATTAGAAAGCAGGCATTCTTTATTAGCGCCGGACACACGGAATAATATCTCCTTTAATCTGACGTCTGTGGTGAAACTTCATAACAGGGTCCGTTGTTATTCCGTCCCGATCACACCTATCCATCACAATGTGCCTCCCAGCTAATACACAAACACCACTTTCCTAGAACTAATTTCCATGCATTTGCCTTCTCCTGGAAGTCCTTTTTTTGGTCCTGGAGGTTGTCATAAGGGGTGTCTGGTGGTCACATTCACCGAGTGCTTCAATATTACTTTGAGCTGCTGCTGCGAGCAGAAGGGCAGAGGCGGCGGCAGCGGTTTCTCTTTCTCGGCGCTCCGCATACAGAGAGGCGCTGAATGGAGCCGGCGCCCGTGCGGTGCCGGCGGGGACAACGTGGCCAGCGACGAAAACATGGTGAGCAATTCCCCAGCACAGAATCCAGATGAGATCAACTTCTCAGCGCTGCAAAATCCTACAGAAATCCTTGAACTGCTGGAATTTGTTGCCAGTGGTACTTGGGAGCAGCGCTGTGACCACAGGCCTCCCAGCTGCAGGTGGATAACTGTGCTGGGGTGGCCCGTTGTCATCACAGCCTCTTCCATTCCCTGCACAGCGGGGCTGTGGTGGCAGGGATGGCGGCAGCAGCAGCAGGGCCCTGGAGGTGCCTGGTGCTGGAGAGTCTCTGCCAAACAACCTCAGTGTCTTGCAGTGGTTTCGGTGTGGAGTGCTACAGTGGTATTTTCAGGAAAAGTGGAGGAAGAGGCAAACAACTGAACAGATTCTATGCTGTATTCCAAAGCTGCTGTATTTGAAGGGGAAAATGCTCACTCGGGCTGATAAATGATCACCCAGACATTCCTCATGAGCTCAGAGAAAGCAGGAGGCTTGGGGATGGTGGAACTTTGCAAATAGGCTCTGCCCTGTGAGCAAGTGATTTTAACTGTTGGTACTCCGGGTTTTTAAGTAGAGGGTGTTGATCAGCAGCGTGAAGCTGAGGCGGAGGCTGATCATCAGCAGTGTTGTTACGATCCAGTCTAGACCCAGAAGAGCAAGGAAAAATTATGCATATAAACCAGAAAGAACTTGAAATGTTCAAAATACATCCAAAACTGAGATTAAAACCAAAC
The DNA here is from genome assembly GCF_009650955.1 of Corvus moneduloides. Classification (NCBI taxonomy): domain Eukaryota; kingdom Metazoa; phylum Chordata; class Aves; order Passeriformes; family Corvidae; genus Corvus; species Corvus moneduloides. The sequence continues at coordinate 2,761,542 of NC_045485.1, read as the reverse complement.
GAGGTTAGATGTTGGCGCCAAACAATGGATGTATTTTATTTAATAGTAAAAGGGGGAGGGGGACAGGGAGAGAGGTGACAGGGTTAGGGAGCGTATCGCTCTTCCGAGAGTCCCAATGACGTCTCGTAGCTCCCTTCCATCTGGTCTCCTCGGTGCTGAGGGTCCCCTGCCGCCGTGCCACGCCACACTGCGCCACGCTGCACCACGCTGCCACACGCCGGAGAGTACAGAATCCCAGGGATTAATGCCCACTTTGGGCCAGGTGGGAATGCCCACGTGGCTCCCGTGCAGGGGCCAGTTTGACACTGTCCCTCCCAACACTGTGGATTTGTTGCATCACCTCTGGTGTAGGGTCTGAGGGCCCCTTTGGGGGGCCTTGGATGGGCCATGACAGCCCCCCTGCTGTCCTTCCCACGGCTGCGGCTTTTCCCCGGCTGAAGGGGCCCCTCAGCTGGGCTCCTCTGCGCAGTGGAGGACGGGCAGTCACTGCGCCTCTGCCCAGAGGCTTTGCCAACACGCATCCAAAGCCTCTCTCCCTCCACCCTTTGGTGCAGGGTCTGTGCCAGCCTGGCAGCTGATAGGCCTGGGGCTGTGCTCTCCACCTTGGAGGTGTTAAGCTTGTGCTTTGTGAATGTCCCCAGCCCTGAGTGGTGATGGGCCTCTCAGAGCCCCATTCAGGGCATGGTAGTCTTCTCTGCAGCTCTTGTAATACAATTTTTAAAGTCCTTCATGAAAATGTTTAAACTATAATATTTCAGTCTCTGACAAGAGTAGCCCAGGCACCGGTACTGGGCCTTCCTTCTTGATAGTGGCCTGAATAATGGGGCCCAGGGCACCCTCAGCAAGCTTGCTGAATTTCCTACAGTGGGAGGAGCTGCAGAGACACCAGAGGATGACTCTGCGCCCACAAGGACCTCAACAACCGGGAGAAATGGGCTGATGGAACCTCCTGAAGTCCAACCAAGGGCTATGCAGGGTCCTGCCCCTGGCGAGGTGCAGCCCCAGGCACCAGGACACACCATGGAAAGCAGCTCTGCAGAGCAGGTCCTGCCGAGTGTGACTGGCACAGCCCCACCCCAGCAGAGACCGCCTGGAAGGCAGCTGGGTGAGCACTGAGCCCACGGCCAGGTCGGCTTTGTGCCACAGGGTCCGTCTCTGTGCATGGGGGAGCTCCTGGGTGTGCCCCTTAGAGCCCTGTGATGTCACCAGTCATGATCACTGTGCCATCACTTGCAGTGGGTAGGTAACTATGGACACCAGCGCTGGGCAGTGCCACAGCACTCAGCCTGGGACACGCTGGCAGCCGAGGAGCTTCCGAGCGCTGCCTGTGTGTGAGGAGCCCGAGCGCTGGCGGAGTCTGAGGAGCTTCTCAGTGCTGCCAGCGACCAAGGAGCCTCTGGGTGCTGCCAGTGACCGAGGAGCTTGTGAGTCCCACGAGAGGCCGAGGAACACCTGAGTGCCACCAGTGGAAGCCAAGCCTTCGAGTCCTGCCAGCAGCTGAGAGGAGTCAGGTCCGGGAGCAGCAATGGAGGAGGCCAGGCAAGAGCCAGCAGCGCCGCGAGCCGTCAGGATCTGCCGCATCTGCGTGGATCCCCTCCGCAGCCCCGCTGCCGTGGAGCCCTGCGGACACGTGTTCTGCCACGCCTGCATCCAGCCCCGGGCTGCCCCCGACGCCGCTGCCACCTGCCCCATCTGCCAAGAGCCCATTGGGGCCATCCGCCTGCTGCAGGGGCAGGACAACCGTGCCGGGCTGGCCCCGCGTCGCCACCGCCGCCGCCTCCATCCCTTCGTGGCGCGGTGGCGGCAGCGGCAGCAGCAGGAGCAGCAGGAGGAGGCAGCTGCTGGAGGTGGCCGGCGCCGAAGATTGGCTGATGGGGACCGGCCGCCGAGCCCTGTGCCCCGCCAGCGTGCCCGGAGAGAGCTGGAGGAGCTGGACAGAAACGGGCAGGAGGAGAGCAGGTGGCCGCGGAGCGAACGTGAAGCGCTGGGCGGAGGGGACAACGGGCGCCGCCCCGCCGTGCTCCCCCCTGATGGGCAGCCTCCATGGCCTGTGTGAACCGAAAGCCAGGATGCCGAGAAGAGCTTCGCCTGGTTTCTTCTGCCTGCTTGCTTGAGGGAGTGGGAGCTGTGGGAGGGAAAGCATTTAGCCGTAGGAACTTAGTTAGAGAGTAGGATACTGATAGTGGAATTAGCTGTAAATAAACTTTTTCATTCATTTGAAGCATTAGAAAGCAGGCATTCTTTATTAGCGCCGGACACACGGAATAATATCTCCTTTAATCTGACGTCTGTGGTGAAACTTCGTAACAGGGTCCGTTGTTATTCCGTCCCGATCACACTTATCCATCACAATGTGCCTCCCAGCTAATACACAAACACCACTTTCCTAGAACTAATTTCCATGCATTTGCCTTCTCCTGGAAGTCCTTTTTTGGTCCTGGAGGTCGTCATAAGGGGTGTCTGGTGGTCACATTCACCGAGTGCTTCAATATTACAGGTGACCTTTCTTTGAACTTTTTCTTTGGGCATGCACTGCTGCTTTTTGTTACCTAACTTGAAAAAAACCCTCTGTAGTCCTCTTTATCTGTTTCTCCACTGGTTCCAGCTACGTTTATCCTCCTTTGTGCATACCTTTACATCCTTTTATCTTTTTTGCTAGGTAGTCTTAGAGCTCTATTCAGCAACTTCAGGGGACCTGAAAATTTCTGTTCTCTGTCTTATTTATCAAGTCCCCCCTTTTCTTGGGACTCTCCTTTAGACAAGTCTCCATACTTCATTTTCCAGCACAGTGTTACAACAGTCGTAACATTGAATACAAGCGAGTACACACAATACAATGATTAAGGTGTGTGTTAGTTTAAAACAGTCTGGGGTTTTTTTTTGATGGGCGGGGGGAAGCCCCAGAGGCAGCTTCTGAGAGAGAAGCTGCTCGAAGCTTCTACTCTGTCCAGCAGAGCCAATCCCTGAAGGCTCTGACGATGGACATGTTGCTGGCCTAATTAGAGACGTTGGTAACACCTCTGTGATGACATATTGAAGAAGGACAAGAACGCACGCAGTCCTTCTTCTTCGGAGGGGGGGGAGGCGCGTGGGCCAGGGCCCTCCCGGGGCCAGGAGCGGCCAGCGGCCGGCACCGTGCGGCCGGCGCCATCTCGGGACAGCTCGCAGTGAACTCTGCCTGCTTAGCCACTTTCAGCTGCTGCTGCGAGCAGAAGGGCAGAGGCGGCGGCAGCGGTTTCTCTTTCTCGGCGCTCCGCATACAGAGAGGCGCTGAATGGAGCCGGCGCCTGTGCGGTGCAGGCGGGGACAACGTGGCCAGCGACGAAAACATGGTGAGCAATTCCCCAGCACAGAATCCAGATGAGATCAACTTCTCAGCGCTGCAAAATCCTACAGAAATCCTTGAACTGCTGGAATTTGTTGACAGTGGTACTTGGGAGCAGCAGTTTTTTTCTTCTTAGTCAGAGAAAAGGAGAAAGTGAGGACACATGGAGAAAACCAACATAGCAACACCAAGGTCAGTGCAAAGGAAGAGTGGGGGGAGGTGTTCCAGGTGTCAGAGTCGAGATCTCTCTGCAAGCTGGTGAGGACTATAATACAACAAATTGTTTCCCTATAATCCATGAAGTGCACGGGGGGATGCAGAGATCCACTCACCGCCCGTGATAAAACGTGCTCACACCGGAGCGGGTGGATGCTAAAAAGCTGTAATCCAGTGGGAAATTCGAGCAGAGAGAGAAGACCCTTGCTTCCAGAGATAGAGAGCTTTTGCTTCAAAACCAGAACAGCTTGTCCTTAAAAGACTCCGCCCCATGAACTAAATGACCCACGCTATGCAGTTTCGGGAAGACTGCTTTGCCCACGGGAGGGACTCCCGTTACAGCAGGTCGGGTGGGACTGGTGTTTGTGAAAATTAGAGCCACGCTAGAAAAGGTCACAGAGAACTGTCTCCCGTGGGAAGGACCCCACAGCACAGCAGAAAAAGAAACTCCTTTTCCTAAGCGAACTGAAGAAAGATTTTTCGAGTGAGAAACTGACCAAAACTCTCGTGTCCTGTCTCCCTGCACTGTTGGTGGGAAGGAGGGAGGGACTGGGCAGAAAAAGGTGTTCAAAAGGCTTATTTTATTCCTCATTATCCTCCTCTGACTCTGTTAATAATAAATTTTCTTTATACCGTTTAAGTTTTGAACCTGTTTTGCCCTTAAGGTGTTTTTCTCCTAATCCTTATCTCAACTCATGAGCCCTTCGTTACGATTCTCGTGGGTGCCTGGCTTTTAGCCAAACCACGACACGGTGACTGCCACAAATGCATTTCATAGCAGTCTCCAATTTGGCAGCCATGGTAAGCCACTCCCACCAAGAAGAATTTTCTTCTTTCTGCCGCCCTTCTACTGCTCTTTCTACTGAGGTGATTCCCGACTGTTGGATTTCAAACCCATCACTGATGTAAGGTCAACGTTCCTGTCCTATAATAGCACACATTTTTCTTTGGCTTGCAAGCAGATGATCTAAGGCCGTGCGGTTTTGTAGAGCCACCGTTCATGTTTCTTGGAGCTCACAGGATGTGCTATTTGATACTTTAATAGTATCAATATGGCTGAAGAACTGGTAGAGGTGGAGGAATGTGGATGTTGGAAGTGGAAGAGAGGGGCCATTCTTGGTTGCTTCTGTGCCACTTTGCTCATCTCTGAGGGGGTGCAGCCAGGAAAGGGAATGGAAAAGGGAAAATCCCTTGAGACTTGGAGCATATTCTGAAGGGACCAGTTTCTGCTTTCCTCACGGCCAGGGTGAGGACAGGCTGAGATGGAGGTTTGGGGCAGAACCTCCTCTCTCCTGGCCCCACAACACCGCTGTGCTGGGAAAGTCTTCAACCCCAAGGAGGCCCTCCAGGCTGGAGGAGGCAGCCCTGGCACAGCCACCAGCTGAAAACGCTGCCTGTGAGAGAAGTGGACTCAGGTGGGATGGACCTCATATTTAGGGGGTTTCCTCTGAAGAAGTCCGGAGCCCTTTCCACTCCTACCCTCAGGGGCACCTCCGGCAGCACCAACCTCCTGCCCCGCTGCCTCCTCTCACCTGGCCCCATGTAGTGAACGAGTAAAGAGTAAGGAATGTGTCTTCATTGCCTCTTCGAAGATTGAAGTTTGAAAATTAAAGTTTTAAACTGCCTCTAACAAAAACTTTAGTTCCTGCTTTATTTTGGAAAATAAACCCTGTTCGAAGTGACGAAGAGAGCTTGCAGTTGATACATCGGGAGACCAAGCAGCAAAGCTTTGATACGTGAGAAAAGCAAGCAATAAATTTTTTGATAGGTCAGGTGAACTTCACCTGGATTCCAACGAGCAGCCAATGAACTTGAAGGCAGCAAAGATGAATCTGCCCACGGACGAGCTGTTGCTTTGAGGTGGGCATGACGTTGCCACTCTCAAAACCCTATCATGAAGTGCCTAGCCTGCCACAGAAGCTGCAGCTGCTAAATCCACTGAGTGTGGGAGTCTTCGCTGTGTGTGCTGCCCGCGGCTGCCCGGCTGCTCCTGTGAGGCTGCTCGTGCCTTCCCACAGCGCTGGTGCTGCTGCCTGGCTCTGCTCCCTCGCTGGGCCGCTGTCGGAGGGACTCTGCCGGGGAAAGACCCCTTGCACCCTGTAAGCCAGCGCTGGACCCATGGTGGCGGTAACCCCTTTCCTGTGCTTCACGTCATTATTCTTGGCATTTTCCCACTTTTCAATCTTCTTTCTTTTCTCTTTTATGGAAGAATAAAGTTAAAAAAAATTTTTAAAGGGCAAAAAAGCTGAAATATCACTTTGGATCCCAACATTTAACCTCGTTTGTGTTTTAATTTTGCTTTCGGGTATGTTTAGAATCGAATTCTTTCCGCAACTGTGGATTGAGGCAAACTTGCCTCTTCTCCCCTTCAGGGGATCTGAACACCCCAGCATCGGCTGTTCCGGGGTGTCTCGGGGGTGCTCAGACAGGGCTCCCGGGGTGTCCGGAGGCTGTTCCGGGGTGTCCAGGGGCTGTCCTGGGCTGTCCAGGGGCTGTCTAGGGCTGTCCTGGGCTGTCCAGGGGCTGTTCAGGGGCTGTCCAGGGCTGTCCTGGGGCTGTTCAGGGACTGTCCTGGGGCTGTCCTGGGCTGTCCAGGGGCTGTCCAGGGGCTGTCCTGGGGCTGTCCAGGGGCTGTCCAGGGGCTGTCTAGGGGCTATCCAGGGCTGTCCTGGGCTGTCCAGGGGCTGTCCTGGGGCTGTCCAGGGGCTGTCCAGGGGCTGTCCTGGGGCTGTCCAGGGGCTGTCCAGGGGCTGTCCTGGGGCTGTCCTGGGGCTGTCCTGGGGCTGTCTAGGGGCTATCCAGGGCTGTCCAGGGGCTGTCCTGGGCTGTTCAGGGACTGTCCTGGGCTGTCCAGGGGCTGTCCAGGGGCTGTCCAGGGGCTGTCCTGGGGCTGTCCTGGGCTGTCCAGGGGCTGTCCAGGGGCTGTCCTGGGGCTGTCCAGGGGCTGTCTAGGGGCTATCCAGGGCTGTCCAGGGGCTGTCCTGGGCTGTTCAGGGACTGTCCTGGGCTGTCCAGGGGCTGTCCAGGGGCTGTCCTGGGGCTGTCCAGGGGCTGTCTAGGGGCTATCCAGGGCTGTCCAGGGCTGTCCAGGGGCTATCCAGGACTGTCCAGGGCTGTCCAGGGGCTGTCCTGGGCTGTCCAGGGCTGTCCCGGGCGCCCCCCTCACGCCGCTCCCGCGCCGGCGCACAGCGCCCCCGTGCGGCCCAGCGCCCCCTTGGCCGCCGGCCGCGCCCCGCAGCGCGGGCCCCGGTGAGCCCCGGCCACGTCGGAGGAGAAGCCCAAAGTGAGGCGGGAGAGGAGCGGGAGGAGCCGGAGGGAGGAGGGGAGGGAGGGGAGCGGCGGCCGCCCCTCCGTGTCCCGGGACGCGGCTGCGGTGCGGCCCCGCCCCGCCCGCGGAGCGAGGCCGCCGAGGCGTCCCGGCCGGGGGGAGCAGGAGCGGGGCCGGCCGAGGACGGGGCGGGCGGTGTCCGGCCCGAGCGGGACCCCGCGGCTCAGCCGGCTCTGAGCCGCCGCATCCTGCGGCTCTCCGTCCAGGAAGGCGGGAAAGCGGAGAACGAGCACATCGACCTGAAAGCTGCCGGACAGGACGGCTCCGTGGTGCAGCTCAGGATAAAGCGGCACAGCCCGCTGAGCAAGCTCAGGAACCCTGCAAGCAAGTTCCACTTCCTGGTACCCCACTTGTGACTGGCTCTGTCCTCCTCTGCTGAGCCAGGGCAGCAGACAGAGCTGCTGGGATGGACCTGCTGCATGGAACGTGGCCGTGCCCTGGGGACAAGCAGAGGCCATGCCATGCTGCCAGGGCAGCACCCAGTGTCCCAGGGCACAGGCACCGTGTCCTCTGCTCTCATCCTGAGCTCATCCTGGGCTCCGGCATCCTCATCCCAGGGGCTGCCTCCCATAGCCTGGGATGGAGCTACTCCTGATGTTTCTAATTCCTCCTGTGAAGGTTGCTGTGTGCAGGGATTGGGTGGCTGATGCACTGAAAAGGAGATTGGCAGCAGATCAAGGAAGAGATCAGCTCTGAGGAGGCCACCCCTGGGATGTTGTGTCCAGTGCTGGGCTTCCAGGACAAGAGAGCCCCAGCTGGGATGTGCCTCATATTCAGGGGGTCTCTCTGAAGCAGCCCAGAGCCCTTCCCCACTCTGGGGCACCCCAAGAGCTGTGCAGTGTCCAAAGGGTGCATCCCAAAGGATGCCAGGTCCTCACTGCCACCCTGCTCCATCCCCTTCCATGACCCCGGTGGCTGCAGAGCTCCTGGCACTGGGGCCGAGCTTCTGCCCACCCCTCCCTGCTGCCTTGGCAGACCTTGTTTCCCAGGAATAGCCCCCAAATATCAGTGTCAAGAGTGTTGGGGGCTGAGTCTGCCCCATCCAGGGCAGCTGAGCACGGGGTGAGGCTGCTCAGGGTGACCACGGCCTCACGGTGCCTTCTGCCCTGGAGACAGATGGAGATCTCATGGAGGTGTAGGTGGGAAAACCCTGGCAAGCGGGAGGTGGCTCTTTGGTACTGGCCAGCGGCTCCCCCTGAGCAGCACCCTCCTGTTGGAGGCCCCAGGCTGTGCCAGGAATCAAGATGGCCCTTTCTGCCCTTCCCGGCAGCCCTGGAGGTTTGTGAGCAGTTTTCTGGTACCTAGAGGCAGATCCAGCCCTGGCAGGGCTCTCAGCAGAATCCCTGCCTTGGGCACACACTGGTGCTGTGTCTGTATTGCTGGGTGGCATTGGCTCATCCCTCATGAGAGCCGGGAGTCAGCCGGGATGGATCGAGAGGCTGAATCTGTAATGGATCCTCACCAGGATGTTGGTGTTTACAGGCTCCATGTGCACCTTCATGTTCCTAAGATGGCCTCAAACCTGACCTTCTCCTACAGGAGGTGGATCTTCATTCTCCCAGGCCTTGCCCTTGCCTCCTGTGACTCAGGCACTGTGGCTGGAGCACTTGCCAGTGAAAATTGAGGTGAAAAAGTCATTGAGTACCTCAGCCTTCTCTATGTCCCAGGAAACCAGCTCTCCCATTTCCTTCCAGAGATGGCCCACATTTTGTCTAATCTTACTTTTATCTCCAACTTACCTATAGAAGCTTTTCTTGTTGCCCTTGATGTCCCTGGCCAAGTTTAAATCTCTCAGTGCTTTAGCTTTCCTAACCTGCTCAGACAATCTCTCTGTATTCCTCCCAAGCTACTTGTCTTTGCTTCCACCCTCTGCAGGCTTCCTTCTTGTGTTTGAAATTCTCCAGCACCTCCTTGTTCATCCACAGAGACCTCCTGGATTTTTTTGCCTGGGAGCAACCTCGTCTCTTGGAAGGTGACCCTCTCCATGTCAGGGGGTGAAACAAGATGAGCTTTAAGGTCCCTTTCCACCCAAACCATTCTGGGATTTTGGAATTCTCGGATTCCCTAGGGATTTTGAACCTTTCATGGTCATGGCACCCAGGCTGCCCTGGAGCTTCACATTCCAAGTCAGCCCCTCCGTGTTGGTGAGAACAAGATCCAGCACAGCATCTCTCCTTGTTGGCTCCTCTATCTCCTCTATTCCTTGGAGAAGGACATTTTCATCTACACATTCCAGGAACATCCTGGACTGCTTATGCTCTGCTGGTTTGTCCTGATGTTTTCCATCTTCCCTTTGACTTACACAGGTCTTCCATCCCACCCAAGACTCCCAGCTCTCTGGATAGTAGTTTTCCAGGCACTTTTTTTTCCCTTTCCCTGGTGAGTGCTCTTCCATCTCCAAGTCCTTCAAGGATACTAGCACTACTCCACCTGTTGATGGGATTCCATGGACAAATTCCCAGGAGATCTGACATGGAGAGCCTCTCATGAGGCTCTCAGTGTATGAGGAGGAGGCTCCAGTGTCCTTCCTCTGACTGAACAGGGGCTCACTTGTGCAGAGATGGGACTCAGAGAGAGGAGAGCAAACTGTTTGTGGCATGACCCTGCAAAGCCATCTCAGTCAGCAGGGCAGGTGTGCAAGGGATGCTCCCCTTGGAGTACCTGTGGAGCAGCCCATGTCAGCCATCCTCTTCAGGTGAGGACCCTCAGCTTCCTTCCATAGGCCAGGAACACCCCTCAGTGCGAGATGAGGCCGGGGTAACTCACACATAGAATCAAGGAATCATTAAGGTTGGAAAACCCTCTAAGATTGAGACCACCCGTTCCCCCAGCACTGTCAAGGCCACCACTAACCCATGTCCCCACGTGCCACATCCACACAATTTTTAAATCCCTCCAGGAGTGGGGAGTCCACCACTGCCTTGGGCAGGCTGTGACAATGCTTGACAACCTTTTCTGTGAAGAAATTTTCCCTGATACCCAACCTGAACCTCCCCTGGCACAACTTGAAGATGTTTCTTCTCATCCTGTCCCTTCTTCCTTGGGAGCGGAGCCCGACTCCCACCTGCCTGCCTCCTCCTGTCAAGAAGTTGTGGAGAGAGAGGTCTCTTCTCCAGGCTGAGCTCCCCCAGCTCCCTCAGCTGCTCCTGGTGCTCCAGCCCCTTCTGCAGCTCCATTCCCTTCTCTGGACATGCCCCAGCCCCTCAATGTCCTTCTTGTAGTGACGGGGGCAACTGTTCAGTACACATGGCAATGCTGAACTTTCCTAGAAACCATAAAATCTCTCCTAGATTTCACTGTTTTGTTGTTTTTTCCACCAGGTGAGGCATCCCATTTATCTGGACATCATCTCACACTTTCCATAAATAGGAGGCGGCATCAGCCAGAGAGGTCCCTGCCCTGGTTGCTTGCTGATATGTTTCAAAAGGCATTTTTTGCTCTGTAAACACCTGCTCCACCCAGTTTCCCTCGATCAATACAGCTTTTCTCTCCAGGCTTCTCCTGAAAACCATTTCCACTATGTTGCTATGGGCACCAAGCACTGGCTGAGGCAAAGCTGGGGCTGGACCCAGCACTTCCCACTTCCCACTCCTCAGGGTCAGATGCAGCACACGGCTCCCGCTGGCCATGGAGAGTCCTAAAGACATCCTTGGCCATCCCCAGGCCAAACGCAGCTTCCTGGGCTCCAGCAGCCTCCTTTCCCACTCTGTTCCGTACTGGTGAGGCCACACCTGCAGTGCTGGGTCCAGCCCTGGGCTCCCCAGTACAAGAGAGGTGCAGTGGCTGGAGCCAGTCCAGTGCAAGGCCGTGAAGGTGGTGAGGGTCTGAAGCATCCTTCATGTGAGGAGTGGCTGAGAGAGCTGGAGCTGCTCATCCCAGAGCAGAGTAGTCTTGGAGGGACTTTGTAGATACATATAAACATCTGATGGGAGGGAATGAAGGCAGGAAACCAGGCTCTTCTCAACAGTGCCCTGTGACAGGACAGGAGGCAATGGGAGCAAATGTAACTGCATGGAATTCACCCATGGGAGCTGCCCCACAGAATCCCAGGATAGGCCAGGCTGGAAGGGACCACAGTGGTCACCTGGTGCCACCTCCCTGCTCCAGCAGGGCTGTCCCAGAGCACACAGCACAGATTGTGTCCATATGGCTCTGGGATATCTCCAGTGAGGGAGACTCCACAGCCTGTCTGGGATCTGTTCAGGGCCTGGGCACTGCCCAGGAAAGTTCTTCCTCATGTCCAGGTGGAACTTCCTGGGATCAGTCCCTGCCCGCTGCTCTGGTGCCATTGCTGGGTCCCCGGGGCAGAGCCCAGGCCCTGCCCGGAGCCCTCCCTGCAGCCAGTGTGTAGCGGGTTGGGTTTGTAACCGGGCAGAAACACCAATTTAGTGTAGTGGTTTGGTCCAAGATACTCATTACTGTTTACCTTCTGTGAGATAAGAATTAGGAGAGACGCAAAGCGGGCACCAATCTTGAAAGAATATAAAGAAGTTTATTAACAGACCTAAAAGAAGAAGAAAAAAATCATACCACACCTTCAGAACACTTCTCCTCCCCCCACCTTTCTCCCTTCTCCAAGTGACAATGTAAAAAGACAACCCTTCAGGTGTTCAATCTGTTTACCACTTCCATAATAACCTTTGTTCAGTCCATTTAGGAAGAGGAGTCTCTCTGCTCGCATGTGAGTCCCTTCCCTGACTTGCAGCTTTTCCCGCAACTGCTTTCGAGGGTTCACTCTTGAAGTTTTTTTGGGGTACAATTTTAAGGTTGAGCCGTTCAGAAACAAAAGTTCTCTTCACCGATCTCTGGGAGCATTTCATCTCTAAGAACAGAGGCCCTTCTCCTTCCCTGGGAGCAAAGGGTCTCCCTCATCTTCGTCTTTAGGACTATCTCTGGGAGCATCTCTAGGAACTGAGGTTTTCTCCTTTCCCATTTGGAGCAAAAGTCCTCATCGCTTCCATCTCTCCCTGTTCAAACTCCTCATGAAATTACTGCGCAGGTGCTTTTGCTCACAAATACGAGCTGAACGCTCCACCCCCCATATCTTCACGAAATTACAACGGGATACTCTGATATATCATAGCTTCACAACAGAATTTCAGCTTTAAGCATCTCCTCTTTCTCTTCCCTCAGGTTTTCAGCTCTTCACAGCACTAAAAGGGTTAATCTCACCTCGGCCTTGCAGCTGGAATGAAGCTTATTGCTGTTGGTCATCGGATCTCTGCCGGACAGCGGTGCAGCTGTAGCTCAATCTTGGCCGAAGTGGAGGGGGGGGAGAGCCGAGCCACTCCGGCTGCCCACAGCAGGGCTGTGGGGGGGTTCCGCGGGTGGAACAGGGCCCATCGGCTCCAGGATGGCCATGGCCCGGCCCGGCCTGGCCCGAGCAGGGCCTGGGCTGGGGCCGCTGGCCCCTGCACGGGGCCCACAGCCACCTGTCCCAGCACCAGAAATGAGACAGACAGAAGCTCTGCCTCGGAGTTTCCTATTCTTAAGTGTGTATCACAAAGATGGTCACAACTTTAAGTGGCTTAAAGAATTGTCCATATTCAAACTGGCCAGCTGATAGGTTCTGTCAGGTCACAGAGGAAGCTGTAAGCACCCCTTTGCAAGAACATCACTTCCAGGACTATGCTTGCTAACCCATGACACAGGGCCACCCAGGGCTGAGGGCCCCTCTCAGCTGGGGCTCCTCTCGAGGCTGAACAGCCCCAGCTCCCTCAGTGTTTCCTGGGCACGGAGATGCTCCAAGCCCTTCAGCATTTTTGTCATGCTCCATCAGACCCATTTCGGGTGCTCCAGGTCTCTCTTGTTCTGAACAGCCCAAAACTAGACAAAACTTAATGACGAGGGGAGGCTCATCCCACCTCTGCTGAGGAGAGGAGCCCATGGCACCCTGTGGTTGGGATGCCCACTTCTATTTCTTCTTCTGCAGACAGACCAGCAAATCCTCCCAGTAACATTTCTTTGGAGAAAATCGACATGGATAGTCTCAGGAATGGTTCAGATCCTGGATCCTACGAGGCCTTGAGGGATCTGGTCTAATATCAGTCACCCTAAAATATAGATATCTTTCAGCACCCAAGTGCTGCAGCCTCCAGAGGCTTCAAGGCGAAGCCCAGGTTTGTGAGGGATCACCTAATCTCTTGGAGGTCTCTGGCAAACAAACAAAACCAACCGAAAAGAAACAGCAAAGCCTGTTCCCCAGGTGAGCAGAGATGTGTTTGGTTGTTCAAAGGTTTCTGATAAGGTGACTGAGATTAAAGAACAAATAGAAGTATGATTAGGGCCAAAGTCCCAATCCCAACTCCAGCCAAAACCATACAGCCAGAGCAACAATGCACTCCTTGCCTAAAGCCATGCTTATCAGCCTTCCCACCCAAGAGGAGCCCTGCCCGGTGCTGGCACAATCTCTGCCTTGTCTCTGGGACAAGATCCCTGGGGTGGTGGGGTCTCACACAGCCCAGCAGCCACTGCACTCAGCTCCCACCACGCTTTGCTCCCAAATTCCCAGCTGGATGCATTTGCTCCCTGAGCATCCTTTCAGAGAGCTGGTATTGATGGGCATGGCCCCAGGCTCACTTCAGTGTCCAGGAGAGGTGTTGGAGTTAATGGGAAATGGGCATGCCTTGCTCTCTTTGCTAAGTGTAAAATTAACTAAAGATCAATTTAGGTGGGTGCTGATGGAGCGCGGCTGCCCAGCGGCGGAAGGGGAGTCTCATGGGCTGATAGATTGGAGAACAACTTGGAATGCAAACTTGCACGTTGCTGATAAGGCAGAGTGCTGGAAACCCTGGAGAGAGTCATCCAGCAATTATCATGGGTCGGTCCGTGAACAGGTCTGTCTGGAAACTGGTCTGAAAAGCAAACAGAAAAGCTGCACAAAGGGTTTGCTGGCAGCGAGGGGACAGCTCATCCCTCTCTCAAGTTCCTCTCCACTGGGAGTTTTGTGGGAATAACTACAGACCTAGGAAATTGGGGTGTCCCAGAACTCAGCTTCCCCAATCCGTCCCTGCATCTGGGACTGCCAGCTGACTCCTGCTGGGAAGGCACACATAGTCCTCATGTCTTTTCATCCCTCTTTGAGATCCAGCAACCTCCAAGCTGCCAGGGTACAAATGGTGTGGCCAAAGCGACCACGTGTTGGCAGAAAACGATGGAGATAAATCCTTCTTGAAGCAAAGTGCACGTGCAAACACACAAACACAATATAAATGTAAAAAGAAAAATTAAAGAATTAAATACAGGGAAAAGACATAGCTAAGCAATGTGAGCAGGGTCCTTGTGGTCATCCACAGGGAGGAACGGAACCCAGTCCCACATCAAGCATTCATTCCCTGTCTTATCCCAGTGGCAACAACCTCCTTCCAGGTCCTCAAACTCTGGCTGCCTGCAGGAGGCAAAGGGACAAGTGCAGAGCCAGGAGACCTGGGCTCAGGCACCTGGACTCTCACTGTGGGTGCAGCCAGTGCCACCCTGGTACTGCCCTGTGGGATGGCTCCTCATCCCCTTGTACCAGCCAGGGTTCTTTGGAGTCTGCCCCAGCATCACAGCACTGCCACGAGGTCTTCCAGGCCCCTCTAACGTGAGCTCATGAGAAGCATTTTGACTCCTGGACCTTCCCAGGATAATTTTAACCCTGAATATGACTTTTCTGTATTGTTCCAGCTAATGGGTTCACTTACGCAGCATCGACTCCTTCTTTCTGATGTTTTTGTTTATTTTGCAGATGTTCTGCTTTGACTTCAGAAGCAAGGAGACATTTCCAGCAGGAGCTCCATCACCCTCCACTCCCTGCTAAGGAAACCTCTGCAGGCCACTCCAGACCCAGGAAATTCCCAGGGATTGTCCCAGTTGGCAAAGCCCTGCAGTAGTTTCATCTCGCCCAGGATCCCAGACTCTTCTCCTGACAAAGACACCTCCCTGGCTGCCTGTACCCTCCAGGCTGCAGCTGCCTCCCTTTGCCAACACTCACAAGGATGTCAGACTCCTCCTTAGCCAAGGAATTGTCCCAGGCAGCAACAGTGGCTTTTCTCCTGCTCCTCACTTCTGTCCTGCCATCCGAGCTCTCTCAGGAGAACAAAGAAGCTCTCTCAGGAGCTCCCCTGCTCCTGCCTGGAAGGTCCCTGTCACCTTTGCCAGGAGCCCTATTGTGCCACCCACCTGCAGGCGGCTGTTCACACCTTGGGGCACAGCAGGGAGTGTTGTTGATGGCAAACAGAATCTGCCCTCAGCAAGCCCAAGCAGAAACCGACACACAGCTCTCTGCCAGGTTTTTATGCTAGGGTGCTCCCCATCCAGCAGGAAATGGAATAAGGTGAGGATGAAGGGAGGCCGATAGCTGGCCAAGGTTACAGTGAGGCTCAAGCCCTTACAAACCCCAGGGCTCTCCCTTGTACCACCCATTGGTGGTCCAGCCCAGGGCTGGAAATCTGGCTCACAGGTCTGCTCTCCTCCTCACTGGAGGGGCAATCACATTCCCAGGTCACCTTCCCATATGCTCCTCTTCACCTCAACCCCACGTACAAGTGCACCAGAGATGGCTGCTCTCCAGGTGCAGCTTGTCCAGCAATCCTGGGAAAAACCCACCAGCAGCTCCTCTGGGCCGTGGACAGGCCAAGCAGGAAAGCCATTGCATGAGAGTGGCAAGGTCCTGAGGGTCTTGAGGCCATGTCCTTGCTCATTGTCTTGCACAGGGACAGGGGACAGGAAGGGACTGGAGTCTTTGGGGCCCCTCAGCTGCCTTTTGCTGAGGTCAGCAGTGAACGTGCAGCCACCTAAGGAGGTGCCCAATCCCTCCTACAAGGGCACCTTGCTTCTCAAGAGACACAACTGCAAAGGTGCATTTACCTGCCTGTGTCCTGACCCCCACTCCAGCATCTGTGGGAGGAAAGAGACCACCAGGTGTAGTCCCAGAGGAGCGACATCCCCAGCGAAGCCCTCGGACACTGGTCCTGCCCAGGTCACAGTCCAGCACAGCCTCTGTAGGATGCAGGTGCAAGGTAGCAGCAGGATTCCAAGAGAGCTACTGAGGCCCCTCAGCTGCAGCCTCTGGCACAGGCAGCACACAGGCAGTGGAGAGCACACGTCATCCTTCCCATCACCACATTCCTGCAGGAACACACAAGTTTGCCTTTTGAGTTTTTCCTCCACAGGGGCTTCAAGTCATGCCCAAGGAGAGGCTGCAGACAGGAGTGGAGGATATCTTGAGCAGGATTACATACGGAAACTAGACCTCCATGGTGTCACTGTGGACAAACAGGTTTGTCCTTAAGGAAACAAGCGAGCTGAGCAGTGGCAAATCCCACCAGCGACCATCAGGCCAGAGGAAACAACCAAAGAGGAGCAAGATCAAGCCTGTCTGGACACCCTCATGCTGATGAGCCTCTGGATGCTCCCAAGCAAAGGTGCCCCATGCCCTGCAGCAATAGGATGTTCTCTGGAGATCCTGCATGGGGGATGCTCACAGACCCCTCAGCCATCCACCCCAAGCAGGCTTACCCAGCTTGGATTGCACGGAGCATGGCTGTGCAGAGGGAAGCACAGGGGAGAAGCCCTGACCCTCAGTCCCTGCATCACAGAGGATTTGATCCCTGCAAGCTCTTGCATGGCTCTCAGGCAGCCCCAGACTTCCAGGGAAGCTGCCAGCCTGGGCAGAGAGCTGGAGCCCAGGATGGGTGGAGAACATGAGAGCCCCACAGCAAACTTGTGGTTTTGATGAGGTGGACAGGGAGCGGCAGCGCCTGCCTGTACCAGGGTGAGGGGAACGGCTGCCTCCCTGCCAGCAACAGGGAAGGAGGGAGCTGGGCCCTGCTGTCCCTCCAGAGAGCTGAGGTCCAGCATGGAAGTGACTTATCCACCCTTTATGCACTTCCTGAGTCCTGTGGGCACGGGTCAAGGGAAAGCACACATGGCCAGAATCCTCTTCTCTGCACCTGGTCCTGCAGGCTGTGTGTGGCACAGCTTGAGCCACTGGCCCTCGTGTCC
Source organism: Corvus moneduloides (assembly GCF_009650955.1). Taxonomy (NCBI): domain Eukaryota; kingdom Metazoa; phylum Chordata; class Aves; order Passeriformes; family Corvidae; genus Corvus; species Corvus moneduloides. The sequence continues at coordinate 2,744,689 of NC_045485.1, read as the reverse complement.
CACGTCCCAGCCACCCTCTCCACCTCCACACCACCCCAGGAGTCTGTGCCCAAACAGGAGAAGCACATGGTCCTTGCCAAACTGCCTGGGCCCCTGGTCACACAAGGGCATGGCTGATGCTGTGCAGGATGCTGCAATGAGCCTTGAAGGGCAAGGATGTGGCCAAAGGACCTCCATCGTGGAGGGCAGCCTGCCTGTCCTCCTTTGAGTTGTCTGTAGGAGCCCAGAGTGCTGAGAATATTTCTCTGCCTGTTTTTAAGGGCTCTTACCCCCCTGAACACCACTGTTTTAGCCTCCAACCTTGGAAAAAATTATCAACAGTCAGACAAGAACTAGAAAATACAGTGGTGTGAATTAGGTGATAGACTGCTATGTAAGATTGTCACAGGGTGAAAAATTTAGAGGTTTTTGGCTTCTCTTTGTAGTAAATAGATAAGAGTAAAAAATATCAAAACGGAGGATTGTTGTTGTTCTCTAAACCTTCTTCTCCTTCTTCTACTACTCCATGTTCTGCAATAAAAGTAGTTTGGAATGATTGGATAGAGAATTCCCCAGCTCCTGGCCGTGTTACTGAATAATTGGTAGGAAAGTGAAAATAATGTACGTTTTTAGTAACTATTGGTTAAACTATCTTTAAAAGGCTGTGTAAATCTTGATAGAGAGTCTTCACTCCTGCTTTTCTGTGCTCTATGCTATACCTGGGTCACACTAGTGGCTCTGTTCCTCTGATAAGACTTAATAAACAACTATCTGGCAGCATTGAAACTCAAGGAAAACTCTTGGTTTATCTTTGAAACTCCTTGCAAGGACTTTTAGAAAATTCTCTCCCATCAGGAGGGACTTGATTTACGGCACGGTTCAGTGTCAGTTGTCTTATGTTGTCCACCAGCCAACAAGAAGCAGACCCAGTTACCACCTTCCCACTGGGACTGGAAGCCAGTTGACTTCCTAGCAGGGCTGTCCTGTGCTGGTCATCCTGGCACAGCACAGTCCCAGCATGGGGAGTTGAGGACTTTGCTTCCCCTCATCACATTTACTGCTCCAGACACCACTTAACACATTGATGTCTTGCATGTGCCGTCCTCAGACTGGGCTCCCATGGCCCCCCAAGCCAGCAAAGGAGAGAGCTGGGCACTGCCACACGCCCAGCCCAGCGTGGATGGAGCAAGGCCGTGTTGGAGAGGACAAGCTCCCCGCCATGCAGGGGTGACCCAGCCATCACAGAGCCTCAGCAGCACCGACCCGGAGACATTGGGGTTACCAAGAGCTCGGCAGTCACGAGTCAGAGTCAACTCTGCCCCCAGCTTTGTCAAGAGGCAAAATCAGGACATGAGAAAGGAAAAGAAGGGATCAAAGTGCAATCCCAACAGCCATGGGTGAAACCAAGGAGTGGGGCGGGGACCCTGGACAGCCTGGCTACCACTCTGCATAACGTGGCAGTGCCTGGCAGGGGTGAAGGTGCCGCTCACCCTGTCAGAGGCCGGGCACTCCCTGGGGCAGGCACAGGGCTCTGGTGGGAAGGTCTGACACCGTCCCAGTGCCCCTGCTGGGGAGGGGCCGCTGGCTGCAGCACACAGTCCAGGCTTCAGGTGTTTGCTTTCCAGTCTCCTGGGCGGATGATAACCACCTCCTCCCCAGCCAAGGCTCCAGCTCACCATGCTGAAATTCAGAAGGTATTTGATCACGTAAGTGGAATCTTTTTATGTCTTAAGTAAAATACTATTTCCCTAAGTAAAATTCTCTTCCCATCCTACCCAGAGGTGATGTCCTTGCAGATCCCTCTGTGTTGGGAAACACAATGCTGATGGGAATGGGCAGGGCAGCATTTCTGCTCCACATCAATGCAGGGCAGTCTGGGGTGATGGGGCTTTTCCCGTCTGGTGATGCTCCAAGGGCAGCTGGAAAACAGCATCTTTTGTAAGGCCACAAAGGAAGGAGAGTGGCACAGACCTTGGCAGGGCAATAGGATGCTGGTCCCTCCTGCAGTGTCCCAGGGGAGGGATCACCAGAGGAGCGGGTGTGGAGCAGGAACGTGTCTCTGTGCAAGTCTTTCACATGGTCACCCCAGTGAGTGAGCTAGGGTGAGGTGCCCTCTTCCACAGCCTCTGGTTTGGACAGGAGGGATGAGGGAAGGGCAAGGCTTGACCCTGCAGCAGAGCCCTTTGGCTGAGGAACAGCTGCAGTGTGAGAGGGCTCAGGGTTATTCCCAACCCAGCTGTCACGGGTAGGGTGGGCACTGACACAGGCAGGCAGTGCCATTGTGCCCTTGCTGTGCTACGTGAGCATCCTGCTGATCATTTTGCCCAATTTCTCATTTGCTGCCAAAAAAACGGCTCCAGTGACTGGTCAGATGGAGCAGGCTGTGGCTGGTGTATGTATTGTGTACATTAATTCCTTGTGCAACTTTGCACACTGCCTGGAGAATATCTGGGCACAGCAAAACAAGAAAATCTTTTTCTGCCACTCACCTGCCCAGTGAGCTCAGCCTCGGGACCTCCCAGAGCACTCACAGCCAGCTGGGACCCCGAGAGCCTGGAAACTTCCAGCCACAGACCCATCCTGGCTGGGGCATTTGTTTCTGTGTTGGACAGGGAAGGGGCACGGGTTGGAGGGAAGCTCTGCTTGGAGCAGGGGGGGAATAACAGAAGGGAAATCTGCAGTCTCGCTGAGAACAAGTGGCACCTGCTGCCAAGTGGCACCTGCTGCCAAGCAGCACCCCAGGCACCCTCTCCCCTGCTGGGGCTGGCACCGAGACACAGTGGGGGCACCATCCCTTGCAAAGATTCGACCATCAGCTCAGGTTGGGATTAAATTCCTTGAGCCAGCATAGGAGGATCCAGCTGCTCTGGCTCTTCCACTGAGCCCTTGCAGCCAAAGGCATCTTTGGGGTGCTGCATCCAGCTCTGCACCCTGTTTGTCACTGCTGGAAGTGACAGCACACAGGCTCTGGTCTGAGGGGGCTCTTCAGCTGTAGCCTGCCTGCAGATGGAGGCATCTCCAAAGACTCTGCAGGAGCTGGGCTCTCGCAGCCCAACCTGCCCTGCAGGGCTCCAAGTGCATCCTGGACACCTTCCTGGTGCTCTGGTCTCAGGTGTTTAACTCTGCCCTAAGACACACATGGCCCTGATCCCATCCCGCTGTGGAAATGGAGAGGAGGCTGTGCAGGGGTTACCCACGGAAGGCAGCTGAGCCTTGGGAAGGTTTGTTGCTCAGTTACATCTTACCTACCTGCTCCAGCCTCCAGGACAAGGGCTGCTTATGCACCATGTGCCATTAATTCAATGTTCTGCTGCCTTCAGTGCAACTTCTTGGCATCTTCAGTGCAAATTTTAGCACTGCCACTTTCTCAGCACACCCTCCTTGACGTCCATGTATCCCACGAGAGCCAGCCCAGAGGAAGGAAGGAAAGGCTCTGGCTTTGTGCCAGCCTGGTCAGCCCCAAGCAGCCCGACACGAGTTGTGCGTTCTCAGCTGGGTGTTCCACCAAAACAACACCCACCACAAAAGAGCCAAAGGACCTGGATCTTTCACAGATTCTCCCAGGCTGAAAGTTTAGGACCTCTGAGGAAGCAAGCCCGGAATTGTATCTGCACCAAATACAGATATGGGGGTGGCAGAGGGTGCTGCCCTCCCAGCACTGCCTGAGAGGAAGTTTTCCACCATTCTGCCTTTGTTACTGTGTGCTCCTGCAGATCCCCCCAAGAGTTTGTGTGTATCACTAAATATCACAGTGGTGCAGCTCTTCATTCCCTTCTTGCTGCTTGTCTTTCCATGGTCAGCCAGACAAAATTATGATCAGCCTTGCCTCGAGTGATGGGAGAGTTGAATCGAGTCTCCAACCAGATGCAGAGGAATCACTTCATTCTGGAGCAGCTCCTCCCTCACTGCCTTCTCCCTCTGTGGTCTCTCTGATCTTCCACATGGAGTTATTTCAACAAGCCTTTTCCTCACACCACCTCTGGGGCAGCCTCGGGTCTCTGCTACAACCCTCCCTCTTTAACACCTCTTGGCATTTTAAGCTCTGTTTAAGCATTTGGCATTTTTCTGCTCCATTATTTGTCACATCTGTTTATCTCTGACCTCACGAGAGTCTCCTTGTGCTGCTGGCATGGCCAGGCAGTGACCCACACACGCATTTGCCACCTCCCGTCTCACCTGAGCTCAGCAGTGTGCTCCTCAAGCGGCAGAGAGCATGGATCCCGCCAGGTTGCCATGGGGATGGGGGATGCTGTGATGCTGACAGGCAGTAATGACACCTTTTGAATCCTCAGTAGTACTGCCACAGCCTAAGAGCTCCCAACCTTTCAAGCCCCGAGTATTTTATACACTAAAATCCTCCTGGGAGGAGCTGAGAGTTTCAGCTCAGTAAAGGCACACTACTGGGAGCAGGGCAGAACCGTGTCCATGAGTGTCCAACCACTGCAAGCAGTGCTGTCCTTATCAAACCACTACTTAATCATGACAGCTGATGATTTTCCTGGAACAAATCCAGTTTCTCAATAGCAAACCTAAATTCCTGACCTGTACCAGTGGGATGCACGTGACCCCTTTGGACAGCCCACGTTTGTGTCACTGCTGCCTCACCAAGCCAGTTCTGCTCCCACGTGTCACAGGACTGCCTGGAGTAGGAGATGAAGCACCACGGAGATGAAGAAGCTCTGGGACAAGCAGGTCTGTGCAGTCCCAGTCCCACTGTCCTGGCCCAAAGCTGACCACTGCAGGAAGCCAGCAATGCCAACAAAGCCGGGTTGGCTGCTGGAATGCGGCTTCCAAGCAGGCTCTGCCCAAATTTCTGCTCTCATTAATTCCTCCCATTTAGATCCTTGCTGTGGGTGACTCTCCCTCCCTGAGAGGGGAGAGCAGCCACGTGGGGCTGGCAGCCTGGACTTCCCCCACAGCAGAGCCCAGTCCCAGAGGGTTTAACCAGATCCTCAGTACAAATCATCTCCTGTTACACAACAATGAGCTTCCTGGGGAAAAACCAGCAGAATAATGGAACCATTCAGGTTGGAAAAGCCCTCTAAAATCATCGAGTCCAATCTTTCCCCCAGCACTGCCAAGGCCACCACCAACCCATGATTCCAAGTGCCACATCTGCTGGGACTGGACAACCTTTCTGTGAAAAAATAAAATACAAACAAATCATTTTTTCCAGGAAATTTAGTCCCTCGACCGATTCACTGATGATTAAAGCTACAATCAAGCTCCACAAGGGTTTGCAGCAAGCCCTACAAACAGTAGGAGCCCTGTGGCAGCATTTCCATGGCTTAAATACCACCATACACAACCCAAACCCTGACAGCACAATTCTGATGGCCTGAAGAAATCACACTGCTGTTGTAGATGTGGCCAAAATCAGACTAAAATCCAGGCACTGCTGGGGCCCCTATGGTGGCATCACATCTGCAGCCCCAGCTGGAGCCTGTGCAGATGGCAGTCCAACAGCAGAGCGTGGGGAGATGTAGTGGGTTGAACCTGAGTTGATGGACAGTCTTTTAGACTAATGACGCTAATCACAATTTACATATTTAAACCGCACGGAAAGGCGGGAGTTCCCTTTTTGTTGGAGCTCGCCTGCTGGAAGGTGGGGGGGGCTCCGAGCCTCCAGGCCCCGCCGTGCTGGGGCCACTGCCCCTTCCCCCTTTCCCAACACTGCGGCACGGACCCTGGGTCGCTGGGGGGGACTGTCCCAGAGCCGCAGGCAGCTAAACCCAGCCATGGACTGCTCACAGCTAAACCCAGCCATGGACTGCTCACAGCTAAACCCAGCCATGGACTGCTCACAGCTAAACCCAGCCATGGAGTGCCACACAGCTAAACCCAGCCATGGACTGCCACAGCTAAACCCAGCCATGGACTGCTCACAGCTAAACCCAGCCATGGACTGCTCACAGCTAAACCCAGCCATGGACTGCCACACAGCTAAACCAGCCATGGACTGCTCACAGCTAAACCCAGCCATGGACTGCTCACAGCTAAACCCAGCCATGGACTGCCACACAGCTAAACCCAGCCATGGACTGCCACACAGCTAAACCCAGCCATGGACTGCCACACAGCTAAACCCAGCCATGGACTGTCACAGCTAAACCAGCCATGGACTGTCACACAGCTAAACCCAGCCATGGACTGTCACATGGCTAAACCCAGCCATGGACTGTCACACAGCTAAACCCAGCCATGGACTGTCACACAGCTAAACCCAGCCATGGACTGTCACACAGCTAAACCCAGCCATGGACTGTCACACGGCTAAACCCAGCCATGGACTGCTCACAGCTAAACCCAGCCATGGACTGTCACAGCTAAACCAGCCATGGACTGTCACACAGCTAAACCCAGCCATGGACTGCTCACAGCTAAAGCCAGCCATGGACTGTCACACAGCTAAACCCAGCCATGGACTGCCACAGCTAAACCCAGCCATGGATTGCCACACAGCTAAACCCAGCCATGGACTGCTCACAGCTAAACCCAGCCATGGACTGCCACACAGCTAAACCCAGGCATGGACTGCTCACAGCTAAACCCAGCCATGGACTGCCACACAGCTAAACCCAGCCATGGACTGTCACACAGCTAAACCCAGCCATGGACTGCCACACAGCTAAACCCAGCCATGGACTGCCACACAGCTAAACCCAGCCATGGACTGTCACAGCTAAACCAGCCATGGACTGTCACACAGCTAAACCCAGCCATGGACTGTCACATGGCTAAACCCAGCCATGGACTGTCACACGGCTAAACCCAGCCATGGACTGCTCACAGCTAAACCCAGCCATGGACTGTCACACAGCTAAACCCAGCCATGGACTGCTCACAGCTAAACCCAGCCATGGACTGTCACAGCTAAACCAGCCATGGACTGTCACACAGCTAAACCCAGCCATGGACTGCTCACAGCTAAACCCAGCCATGGACTGCCACACGGCTAAACCCAGCCAGGGACTGCTCACAGCTAAACCCAGCCATGGACTGTCACACAGCTAAACCCAGCCATGGACTGCCACACAGCTAAACCCAGCCATGGATTGCCACACAGCTAAACCCAGCCATGGACTGCTCACAGCTAAACCCAGCCATGGACTGTCACACAGCTAAACCCAGCCATGGACTGCCACACAGATAAACCCAGCCATGGACTGTCACACAGCTAAACCCAGCCATGGACTGCCACACAGATAAACCCAGGCATGGACTGCCACACAGATAAACCCATCCAGCGCGGCTTCTGGGGACAGGCGGGTCCTTCTCCTCTCCATGCAGAGCTGGCAGAGTCACCGGGAGCCAGCGGAGCCTCCTGTCTGCAGCCAGCACACTTCGTGCTGAACTGAAGAAGACACCACGCAGCCAGCAGCACAGAGGGAGCGAGGCTTTTTCCCCACCGTAAAGCCTGAACAAGAACACTCTTCAACATGGCGGCTTCAGAGTCAGAGAGAAAGTGAGTCCTGTGGGACAGAGCTGGAAATGGCAACGGGAAAAAAGAGGGAGGTGCTGCGATTCTCGCGCGGAGCTCAAAAACCGTCCTGCATGCCGTGGTAAGAAACTGTAATACCACAAACTGTTTGTCTCTTTAATCCATTTGAAGTACATGGGGGGATGGAGAATTCACGTGTGGCCTGTGAAGATTGTGAAGAATGCCTATGCCAGGCTATATAGAAGTAGTAAGAGGCTGTTCGAGACTTGTGGCGCAGAAAAGCCTTTGTGTGCAGGCCAAAATAACTTATCCTTAAAAAGATTAATAACCCCATGTGATGGCCCATGTTTAGCAGTGTGAAGGAACTGTGAGATTTTTCATGGGAGAGATGTTCTACACACAGCAGATTGTTTGTTTCCGGGCGGGTCTGCTGTTAGTGGCAGTTTGGGAACCACGTGCAACTGAAGAAAACCCTTTTTTCCTTAAGCATAAGAGAGAGACTTTTCAAGAACTGCAACACTGCCTAATATCCCATGTTCTGTTATCCTTGGTGCGAGTTGGGTATAAGGAGAGAAGAGCTGGAAGGGGGGGGGGGATTTGCTTTAATTTCTTGTTATTTCTCTTTACTTTTAATTCTATTAGTAATAAAACTCTTTCATTGTACTGCAACTGCTTAAGGTTTGTGCCTGCTTTGCTTTTCTCCTAATTCTTACCTCACAGAAGGAAAATAAGTAAGTAATGAATATTTTGAACCAAAACCACTACACTTAATTGGTGTTTCCGCCCGGTTTCGAACTCAACCCGCTACAGGAGAGCAGGGAAAAAAGAGTTTTCTTGTCCATGTTGATAAAGACAGGATCCTGATCCTTCTAGGCCAGGCAGGGCAGGAACACACAGGCAGTGCCCTGCTCCTGCTGCCTGGGGGGAGCTCGGGCTGCGTCCCTGAGCAGCCAAGGGAGCCAGTGGTTATCACTGTTTGCTTTCCAGCACAATATCTGTGGCCCATCTGGAAATTTCCACGAGGCTGCACTGCTCGGGCACTGCCTCGGAGGTTCCTTGGTTATCACTGCCTCTGCATCATTTCTACCCCTGAAAATGTGACCTTATCTTAAATAAAGCTAATAAAAAAGCCTCAAGGCGCCTTTCCCTCCTGCCTCACACACACCAATGGGCTTGGCTGCTTCTCCCCACCAATGGTCTCAAACGTCTGTTTCCTTGCAGGAAGCTGAGTGCAATCTACAGGTGCCAGCCAGGTCGGCTCTGGATCTCCTTCAGCCTCCTCATCCTCCTCCTGGTCACACTTCAGGTTGTGGAGAAGCTGCAGTCTCCTGGGTAGGTCCTGAGCAGAATTATAAATCTGGAGCTCATCCTCCAGGCTTTCACTGGCCACTGAGGTGGGCTCAGAATCGCCCTCCTCAAAACCACCCAGCAGGGTCTTCCTTAGACAGGGAAGAAAATCCAGGTGACAGAGGATCCTCTGGGGGTCCCACATCTCACCCCCATGCCCTGGCCAGAGCTGAGCCCACCCTGGGGTCAGACAAGGCTGCTCTGGGCTTTGTCCTGGCTCACCACAAAACCCCACAGCCCTTGAGCCCAGTCCTCCCAGTCTGGGGTTATCTGCAATTGTTCCTCCAGCTCTTCTGCAGGCTACCAACTCTTCTCTCTCCTTGCCTCCTCTTGCTCTGCCCCTTCCACCAGCCCATCATGCTCCAGGAAGACAGAGACACTGCCACATCACTGCTGCCCTGTCCTTCTCTTCCTCATAGAATCGTTAAGGTTGTAAAGGACCCCCAAGATGATCAAGCCCAAGTTCTTGCACCCACTCCCACCCTCCAGGGCAGCAGTGAAGCCCCTACACTCATCAGCAATGCCACCCACCCCAAGAAAAGAGGGAAACACGTTTTGGGGTGACTTGGGGGGGGGGGGCTCAGGGGGCTCTGTGGGCTGCAGAGGAGCTGCCTCTGCACTGTCCTCCCACCTCCTGCAGCTGAGTATTGTGCCCTCCCTGTCACAGGAGCTGCCAGTGTGAGCTGGAGCGTGGCCTGCAGCAGACCACGGGCCACAAGCTCAGCTCTGCCCTCCACAGCCCCGACCTGCTGTGGGAGGAGGACTCCCCACAGGGGCAGAGGGAAGCTGTGCCAGACCCTGCTCCAGCTGAGGATGTTTTCAGGATGCACCTGTACTTCAGCAAGGAGACCCCTCCGGAAAGCAGCCAAGGGGAGCACCAGATGCAGCAGCCTGAGGAGAGCAGGGAGAAGGAGAAAGCCCATCTGTCAGCCACAGAGCTGAAACCCCAGCTTCCAGGCCTGGAAAAAGCAGCCAGAGAAAGTCCTTCTCCGAGCCCTCCCGGGAGGATCGCCGCAGTTTTGGCAGAAGCTGTCACCAGCAAGTTCATCGTCTTTGCAAACAGGCTGAGCACGGAGGAGCAGAGGGGAATGTCCCCACCTGGAATGGCGCAGGTGGAGGTACAGAGCCAGGCTCAGCCTCGAGCCGTGGGTTCTCCCCACCCTGAGAGGGGCACCTCATTTACACAGCCCGTCCCAAACTCAGCTCAACCTCTGCAGGCAGAGGGTTCTTACAAAACAGACCTGGAGACAGCATTTTCCCCAAACTGGACAGAAGCCTTTAAGGCCCAGGAGGTGACACCTGGAGAAGGTCAGCAGGCCACAGGGGTCACCTCTCAGGGGAAGACGTGCAAGCCCAAGACTGACATTGTTTTCCTGAAAGTCCACAAGAGCGCCAGCAGCACTGTCATGAACATCCTGTTCCGCTTCGGGGAGATGCACAACCTCACCTTCGCCTTCCCCCTCGGCGGGGGCTTCCAGCTCAACTACCCACACCACTTCTTGGCCAGGTTCGTGCAGGGCTTCTCCCCACAGAGCCCCCGGCGCTTCAACATCCTCTGCCACCACATGCGGTTCCTGCAGCCGGAGGTACGGGCAAACCTTTCAGAGGGACGAGTGGGGCAGGGGGACAGGGGCTCATGGGGCACAAGGAGGGGCACCTGTCGAGCACATAAACTCTGCAGGGATGAACTAAAGAGAACCAGGATTGCCCACAGGTACCTGGCATGTCATTGGCATCTCCTGAGATGAGATCCTGCTCTTTTGTGAGCAGGTTTGATGAATCCCTTTGCTGTGACCCATGGCAAGATGGGAGACAGCATCTGTAGCAGGCAGCAACTCTCATCTCTTTCTTGTCTGGTGGGCCCTGGGACATGTCCTGCTCCCTGGACAGGTCCAGAGGGGACCAGCTGCAAGAGGAGAACAGCCAAAGGGCACCAGGTCAGGTCAGCAGTGCTCAGCATCCACCCCTCTGGATGCCACCTGAGGACAGGTGGGCATGGGGAAAGGGAAGAAGACGGGCAGTATCTCCATCCCAGCCCAGCCACGCAGCTGTGGCAGCCCATTGTGGGGAGCTCTGGTCACTGCTCTCCCCGTGTGACTCTTCTAAAGCTCCCTGCAGCTCCTTTGATGAGCTACACCCTGAAATCCTCCCCAGCACCCACCATCTCCAGCCCCAGCGGGTGCCTCTGCTCACCAGCACTGTGGGCGAGAGGATCCCTTCTCCCTACCCCCCCTTTTAAACCCTTCTTCTTCTCCTCTGCAGGTGCAGAAAGTGGTGCCCAGCTCTGCTGTCTACTTCTCCATCCTGAGGAACCCTGTGCAGCTGATGGAGTCCTCCTTCGTGTACTACAAGGGAGCGTCGGCCTTCTCGCGCGTCCGCAGCCTGGAGGAGTTCCTCAGCCAGCCCTACCGCTACTACAACCCCGCCAGCGGCGACCGCCACTACGCCAGGAACCTCATGACCTTCGATTTCGGCTTCAACCCCGACGGAGAGGTGTCCCCTGGGCGCGTGCAGCTCATGCTGAAGGCCATCGAGGCGTCCTTCGACTTCCTGCTCATCTCCGAGTACTTTGACGAGTCCATGGTGCTGCTGAAGGAGATGCTGTGCTGGGACCTGGACAGCGTCATCTCCTTCCCGCTCAACTCCAGGGACAGCAGCACCAAGTCCCCCCTCCCGGACAGCGTCGTGGAGAAGCTAAAGGCCTGGAACAGGCTGGACTGGGAAATCTACACCCACTTTAACAGGACCTTCTGGGAAAGGATCGACCGGGACATCGGCCGGGAGCGCATGCGGCGGGAGGTGCAGGCGCTGCGGGAGCGCCAGGCGGAGCTGGCCCGGACCTGCCTGCAGGGCACGGGCAGCGTGGTCCCCAAGGACATCAAGGACTCTTCCCTGCGGCCGCTGCAGCACGGCGCGGCCAGGATCCTGGGCTATAACCTCAAGGAGGGCTTGGATCAGGAGCTGGAGCGGACGTGCCGGCGGCTGGTGACGCCGGAGCTGCAGTACAGCAGCCTCCTGTACAAGAAGCAGTTCTCCCCGCAGCCCCCCGAGAACCCCCCGGCGGACCGTGCCCCTTCCGAGGAGGCCACCCGAAACTGAGCCCCCCTGGCCCCTCCGGGCATCCTTCTCCATCCGCCCCTGCTGGGGACAGCGGGGCTCAGCCCTCCCGGCCGGGGGGCACCGGCGGGCTGGGGGTGCTGCCCACGCCAGCCCGGTCACCTCTGTCCGTGCACCCCTGAGCACAAGCTCTGCGCTCTGCGGGAGCAGGACGGGCTGGAGCAGGGGCTCGACAGGACTTTTCCACAGGGGAATCCCCCCCCATCAGCAGCTGAAGCCTCAGCACAGCACCGGCTCCAGCAGCGAGGAGCAGATCCAGGAGAGCAGCCCAAATCTTCGGCCCCGCACCAGAGGCTGCAACAGAACAGGGCCAAGCTGTAAATCAGAGCTGTGGAGTTTGACTTACAGCTTGGCAATGGGTCTGTCTGTCTGTGCAGCTGCACTTCTCCCCTGCTCCGTTACCGTGCTGGAAAAGCAGCCTCTAAATTAAAAATAACAACATTCACTGTCACTCCTTAAATTCCCCTTATTTACATCAGTCTGCCCTGTAGATGACCTCCCCAAAAGCCACAGAAGCACACCCCAAACATCTGAAAATGTCCTGAAAAGCAAAAGAAAAAAAAAAATAAAACCCCAAACCAAATCCCAAAAAACCCCAAACAACAACAACAAAAAAATCACCAAAAAAAAAACCCCCAACCAAGCAACCAAGCAACCAAGCAAAAAAAACCAACCCCACCAAACTGGAAAATAGGGAGCCCCAGCATTTTTTTGCCCTGACTGTGGTTCCAAGCTGCCTTTGGATGCTGCATTTATAGGATCAGTGTCCTACTCTGGGGCTGACACAGACACTGCAGTGTCAGACTCAAGTTCCACCCCTGTGTGACAGGGAGACACCTCATGAGCCTCTCTGCAGCCGGATATCCCAACCCACGAGTATCCTACACTCTGCCCGGGGAAAGATCCCACAGGAATGGCTCATGGAGGGCAACTTGGCCTGACTTTTCTCATCCTACACTTCTCCTTGAATCAAAAGCAGAGCCAGCAAATCAGCTGGGAAGAATGGAGGCCTCATCTCTGTCTTTTCAGCACGGTTTCCAAACCAAAAGAGGTTCCAGAAAAATTGCCCAGGGGATCTGAGCATCCCAGGCTCTCCCTGGGGCAGGTGCAAAGAGCCTCAAAGGTTTCAGTTTCCACCCAAAGGCCTCCTGTTCAGTTTAGCCAGGAAAAAAGCCAGACTGTGCTCCCAGTCCCTTCCCGGGACAGTGCCAAGGGACAAGGAGAGGGCACCATTTGGGGAGTTTGCTCCACGTTTTTGGGGTGCTGCATGTTCCATGAAGTTTCATCTCTGAGGCACATCCATGTATTGCTGTGTTGGTCCCTTCCCTCATTTCTCCTGTTGGGATGTGGGGTGGGCTCATGGGTTCAGAGGTCTGGCGTTCCTGGGGGACCTGCACATCCCTCCAGAGGGCAATCCCAGAGGAAATCAACTGGGATGGGCAGCCCAGAGGCCGTGCAGCACTCTGGGGTTGTCCTCCATGGACACAGCAGAGCGCAGGGAGGAGCAGGGCTGGACACTGGGTACCAAACCTGCATCTGACACTTCCACTCCAGGTTTTAATTGGGTGCCACTTCCTTATTCCCTGTTTGCACCTCAAGAAATAGGAGCAGGTCATTCCTGCTCAAGCTCCTGCCAAGATGACCCAGGGCAGAGACACTGGAACAGCCAGAGCATCACAAGGTCCTGTGCTCTTCCCTGAGGAGCGCCCAGCGTGCGGCTCCCATGGGGTGCCCTGGCCCCAGCACAGCCCGGGGATATCCCTGTTCCCAGCAGGTGTTTCCCCCCACACTCCCTCCCTTTCCTCACAGGAAGGACATCACTCACTCAAATGCCAACCACAGCGTTTATTTTTATTATTTTTTTCCACAAACCGTAATTTTACAGTTAGGAGTATTTCACGTAGACACAGAGCAGAGCCCAGGGATCCACGTGCTCAACCACAGCAGCTGCCTGGGTCTCTTTTTTTTTTTCTAACCACAGACCCTTTGTGCACCATTTCTTGATGTTTTACAGTACCAGAACCCAGGCTAAGCACATCCCCAGAGGAGCAGGGTCTCCCGTGGCCAGTGAACTCTCTTGCCTTGGAACATTTTTAATTCCTCTCCAAGACTTGCTGGGTTTAGCCTGTGCAGTTCAGGGACTTCAGGTCAAGTTTAACTCAAACCCCACCAATTTTTAACCAGTATCCATTAATAACTCGAAAGCTCAAAGCCTGTTTCCTTCCCATCCCAAGTGCCCAAGGCAATCACTGGTTTATACTTTGTTTTTAGGGCTGCAAGAGACCCAGTGGGGTTATTTCAGGCGTTGCACGATGCAATAACCCCCAGTTGCTCAAGCCTGCCCGTGGCATGGCCCACAAGACAACCAGCAATTTGTGCAGAAGTGTTCAGAGTTTTCTCTCTGAGGCAGCAATGTGGGCCTGGAATATTTCAGGTTCTCCCAAAATTCCCAGAGGAGCTCGGGGGCTCAGGCATCCTGCAAGGGCTTCCTTTGTGATGCTTTAAGGACTGAACAAGCAGCAAAATCCTCCACACTGGGAAACCCTTTCCCAGGAAAAGGGCAGCCAGGACCCCTGAGCTCAGGCACGGGGCTCCGAGTTGCTCTTCCCAGCTTTCCTCTTCTGCTGGGGTTTGTCACTCTCCACCTGTGCTGCCACCTTTGCCTTGGGCACCTTGTATTTGCTCTTCTGGCTGTAGAGAAGGTTTTTCTGGAAGAGGCGTGGGATGTTGCCCTGGAAGAGCAGGAGGGCAGCGAGCATCCCTGGAATGAGAGCACAGACCCCCTCTGAGCGCTCTGTTGAGCATCTCCACCCTCCCCATGGCTCAGCAGTGGTTTTGGCTCCTTGTCACAACCTTCACCATGACCAAAAGGCAGCTCAGCACCACTGAAGTCCCCACTGAGAGCTGAGGGACCCTCGCTGTGCTGCTTTAAGGTGAATTTAACCACTGTGTCCTTAACATAATAAACAAGGCTTGTTTTGACCCAAAAGGGCCATCAGCCACCCCAGTGGTTTTCTGGCAGAGAATCATTAAGGTTGGAAAAGCCCTCTGAGCCCTTTGAGTCCCGCCATTCCCTCAGTGCTGCCAAGAGTCCATTAATCATGTCCCCAAGTGCCACATCCACATGGCTTTTAAACCCCTGCAGGGATGGTGTCTCCACCACTGCCTTCAGCAGAGTGTGCCAGTGCCTGACCACCCTTCAGGGAAGACATTTTCCCAATATCCAACCTAAACTTCCCCTGGGGCAGCTTGAGGCCGTTTCCTCTTGTTCCATCGCTGTTCTCTGGCAGCAGAGCCCGACTCCCACCTGGCTCCACCCTCAGGGACTTGTCTCCTCTCTCAGCACACATCCAGCTCCCCATGACCATCCTGGAGCTGAGGACAACCCCAAAGCATAACTCAGCCTGCCATTACCCTTCACTAAACCTCCCCTGGACTTTGGCTTCAGGAAGATTTCTGCCCCTGTACTGTGCAGAAGGTGCATTTTAAAAACATTGGATAGCAAAGAGATGACCCCAGAGACAGTGAGGCAGGATGAAAAATGACACTTGCCACTGGCAACCCCAAGTTCAGCCCTTTGCCAGAACAGTCCATGTTACACTGAGCACTTCTGCCTTGCCCCCATCCCAGCTCCTGCCCCCTGGGAAGATCTCACCTGCGAGGGGCCCCAGCCAGTAAACCTGGATGTAGTCCCAGAAGCTGTTCCCCGAGCAGTGGAAGGTGGTGGCTGTGGCCAGGGCAGGGTTGAAGATGGCCCCCGTGAACGGTCCAGCTGTGTGGGAAGAGAAACGTGGCCAACAGTCCCACCACATCCTTTGGAACGCTGACAGAGGGCTGGGACCCCTCCTGCCTGCCTGGGGCAGCTCTTGGACCGGGGAAATCCCACCCTCATCGTCCTGAGCTTTGTGGGAAGTGGAAAAAGCTCAGTGCAGGACCGAGGGATTGTAGTAGGGGACATTCCAGGGAAGTGATCCCGGTCTTGAGCTATGGCTGTGAGCTGACATTCACCTGCAGCCCAGACACCCTAAAGTGCCATCTTCATCCCACAGTGAATATTCCCCAAAAGAACAGAAAACAAACACCTCAGGAGCCTTATCAATCCCTACCTCTCCAGTCCTGGAAGATGAAAAAGGGGCTGTTCCTCCCCCACAAATGAGGTAGTTTTCCAAACGACTTGGAAAAAGGAACGCCGGTGCTGCTCACCTGTGTAGGTCAGGAAGGTGACAGTCACTGCCAGCGCAGGGACCCGGCACAGGGGGTGACTCTGTCGCACCTTGAGCAGGACAAGGTGGAACAGGAAGGAGCAGGAGCCTTCCACGAAGGCAGCGTGGGGCAGGGAGGCGCGGATGGAGGAGCTGCACTCGGGCGCGATCAGGTGCTGGATGAAGTGCAGCTGTGTCAGCTCCCAGGACCAGTAGAGCCAGGTGAGAGCCCAGCCCGTCCCTGTGCCCACACCCTGGGCCAGCAGCTTGGCCACCGTGGCTGCCAGGCTGGACTCGAGGAGCAGGAACTCCTGGAGAGACACGGTGGGGTTGGCGGATGCTCCGTCAAAAGAGGCGCTGTGGACAGCGGAGAGGAGGAAGAGCAGCGTCAGGACCACGTCCAGGCCAAAGCCACCACCCCAGGGGCCAATATCCATCAGCATCCTCAGCTCGAGGCAGCTCATGCACAACTGGAGCGAGCCAGCAAATTCCCTGGCAAGGCAGCCGTGTGTTCCGGGGGACAGAAGCCTCTTGGAAAGCCACCTGAGCAGCTGGCACACCCCAACAACCAGGAAAAAAAAAGCAATGGAGACATTCAAGCCATCCATAGTGAAGGCTGTGCTGGGGGCAGCGTCTGGACCAAACCCGGGACGGAGCAGAGGAAGCTCCTGCAACCTCCTCTTTATAAAGCCAAGCCTAAGCAAACGTGGCACAGCCCGACAGGCCTGGGAAAGGCCACACGTGTGGCCCCCGCGGGGCAATGCCGGTGCCACGGGAGCTGCCGGACTCACAGCAGCTGCAGCAGCCACCAAGGTGTTTGTCCCAGCAAATCCCGGTGTTCTCTCCACCAGCACTGAGCCCCCAGCCCCAGCAGTCACAGCTGGAGCCCACAGCAGCCCCCCAGAGCTGACAGCTCTTCCAGAAGGAACAAAAAACTTCATTTTCTTTCTGCTTGGCTCCAATGCCTGTGGCTGCTCCGTCTCTGGAAGTGTCCAAGGCCAAGTTGGACATTGGGGCTTGGAGCAACCTGGGATAGTGGAAGTCCCTGCCCATGGAGGGGGTGGAAAGAGATCAGTTTAAGGCCCCTTCCAACCCAAACCACTCTGGGAATCCATGGTAAACAATCCATGATGTGTCTTCTGAGTCATTTCCCTGCTCTGCAGAAGTGCCACCGCCACCCTGAGCTCCCATTTCCCATCCCTTCAGGCAGAAGGGGCTCTCCTGCACCCCCAGGGCAGGCAGTGCTGGGGTAACCCAGCTCCTCTCAGTGCCCCGTCACACACAAAGAGCCAACAGCTTTGATTTGGGCCATTTTATTTCCCCCCCATGCCATTTATATAAGAAATTACCAGGAAACACAGGTTTGAAGCACAGCACTTGAGCAGGGATGAGGCTCTTCATACAGTTCAAGCCATGAAAAGCAGGAGCAGATGCTCCAAATGCATTGGAGCCTCTCCCCCAACAGCCTTGGACAGCAGAGAAGAAACACGACATCGTGGGGATGCCTGTGAAGGCCACAGCTCAGCCTCTCCCCCTGCACCACCGTCCCTCCTCTCATCTGCCTTCCCCCTCCTTTCCATCCCCAAGTGCCCGCCCCAGAGTGGTTTTGGGAAGGGTCCCTGGCACTCACAGGGCTTGCTTTGCAAACCACGGGAGGTGTGGGCAAGGAGAGGGACCACGCTGCCAACCACCCATCACCCAAACCCTCCTCTCCTCCCCCCCTAGACTGCCCTGCTTTTGGTCAGCCTGCCTCAGAACCTCGCGAGTTTAACTCTTTTCACCCCAATTCTCCCTGCAGCTGACAGGACAAGCACCCATCTTTCACCTCAAATGAACAAATGACTTGGCTTGAATAACAGAAGATGAAACATTCTTGAGGAGTCTCATAAATTAGTAACTTTGTCCTCGTGAAAATTGGCCTCTGGCAGCAACAAAGCGCTGGCCAAAGCTACTCATCACTGCAGAACCAACTATAAAATACTTGGTATCACAATCCACCTCATTTCTTTTCACCTCCTTCTGTGTTTCTCAGGAACCACAGAGGTCCTGAGAGTAGAACCAGTAGAGTTTTCTCTTTAGAAATAAAACCTCACGAGGACCCAGCCTGAATCCAGCCCCTGGAAGAGAGCCACCAGATTATGGGACGCAGACTGGTAAAACTGGGAAAGAAATTCCAGCATCTTTTCCTTTCCCCAGAAATGGATTTTTTCCCTTCCTTTCAAGCATTGTAAGGGTTGGGCCTTAGGAAATAAATGTTCTAAGGTTTAAAAGCTATTTCCCCCTCATTGCTTGTAATTCTGCCCATGGCACATCCTGCAGTTGTGGGACATTTAACCCAGGCTGGAGAGAGGAGCTGGGAGCTGTTGATTCCAAGGAGAACTATGGGATTAAACAATGCCAGGGGCTCGTTCCCTCATTTGTGTTAGTGCTGACAGCAGCCTCCACACAGCTTTGCAGGCCTGCTCTTCTAGGAACAAAAACGATCTAAAAATCCCAATATTCCCACCAAAACCCCCTTTTTTGTAGCTGGAACATCAGTGTCTCTCTAAACCAAACTTGCTTTCGGGGCTTAAAATGCAGATCTTTAAGTGGGGGGGGGGGGGGGGTTTAGCCACGGGACAGGAACAAGTTGGCACTTCCAGAGTTCAGCAAAATAAACACTCCCCAAAACCACTGAAGGGTCACAAGAGCTGAGCTCCCTCGCTATTTTCACCCTCCAAGAGGGAACAGCTACAGAACAAAAGAGTTACAAGGTTATTTAAGGGGAGTTTTAGCGGGCAGGGGGTGGATTAGAGCTTTCCAGCAGCTGTTCCCAGCTGCTGTCACAAGGCAGCAGGAACCCAGGGCAGGTTTCCCTTTGTGGTCAAGCAGGGAAAAGGGTTCCAGGAGATCCAAGAGTTAATTGTGCTTCGTGAAAAGACCTGAATCCTTAGAATAAGCATTCACTGAGAGGAAAAAATAACAAAGATGGGTCATCCTTGACTCTAGAAAGCTCAAGGAGTTGCAGGAGGCATCTGTCCTGAGGAAGGTGTGGGCATGTCTCCCCTCCAGACCAGTCCAAGGAGCTGCCCCGAGTCCCATCAGTGCCCTCAGCGCTGATCCACAGTTGTACCAAGCTGGATTCACTGCTCACAACCCTCCAGGAAACACCAGGACCTGCAGCCCATGCACTGAGCCATCTGTGCCTTGACACAGACTGTCTGCTCTTCCCATCCCAGCCTCCTCTGCACTGACTCAACACAGCTCCAAAGCACAAGTCTGGGGGCCTGTTACGTGTCTGAAAGAGAATGAGCAACCCCTAACTTCCCACTGGGAAAATCCCATTAAAAAACCCAACCCATCGGTCCCTATGGGCTGTTTCAACACTCAGCTCAGCTGGGATTTGACATCTTGATGGATTGGACTTGATGATCCTAAAGGTCCTTCCCAACCTTACTGATCCCACGATTTTAAGTGATGATGTGCTGGAGGACATTCCCACTGCAGACACCAGCTGGGAAAAGCACAAGGAGCTGTGTCGGTGCTGCCCTGCTCCCTCCTGACAGGCTGCAGGTAGAGAACTCACAGAAAGTCATTGTTCTCACTTGGTGGTATTTCCCTCCCTCAAGGAAAAGAAACCTTTCCTTAGGTTGGATTCACAGTAGGGAAAAGAGCTCTTGGAAGAATCTGCTTCCTCCACATATCTGGAGAGCAACACCCAGAGTTTGGCCGAGCTCAGCAAACTTTCACATCGCTTTCTCACGTGACTGAGGACGGCTGTTTTTATTAAAAATAACCTTGAGAGCAAAATGCAAGTTCTTTAAAAAAAGGGGAAAATGCAGCTGTACAAATCCCTGGAAGCAGGGATCTACAGACACCACCATGCACCAGCACAGGAGCCACGGGAACTGCACTGATACCCAACAGTGCTCCTCAGGCACCACTGTGAAAACACCCTCTGCTATTGAGGATCCTCATTTTTCACCCACCCTGGTTTTCACCAGCGTGCTACAGGTGCAGTCCAAACAGCTGTGCTCAGCTTTGCAGTAACTCACTGCAGCCAAACAGCAGCCCTGAAAGGGACAAATTGCTGCCCCCAAATATACTGCATTTTAAATACCAATCTAGAATAAACTGATCTCAAAAAATGGGGCTGCCCTTGGGTTTAGTCTCGGGTAGGTACATGCAAGGGATGAGCAAGTTCACACAAGACTTTGGAGGATTTATCCAGGACTTGCAACTTTCAGCCGTGCAAGCCAAAATTAGCCAAAGCCCTGCTCTCCTTCAAGTACCAAAATCCTGATAATTCTGAGTTCTACTGAGCACCTTCTCCTCCTGTCCCTTCTTCCCCCAGAAATTAAATGCCAAATCACCAGTTTAAATGCACAAAGGGTCAATTACAAGTAAAGACAAAGATACTACAACAAATTGATAACCCTGAAGAGACAGGCTCCGTGCAAACCAACATTCTCATGTCTGGGTGCAGCAGCTGCTGGGCACAAGTGGTTTCTTCATTTCCCTCTGTCAGGGTATGAGCAAAGCCTGTGCAACATGCAAGAAAGGGGAAGAGCCCATTTCCCAGTAGCAGACAGGGAACACAGGGCACGGCGAGTCCTCACCATTCACGACTGAGGCAGAAACGTCACCCGGAACCAACTGACCCTCCTTGTCCTTGGCAGGCCAATATCCCACAGCCTTTTTGTAGGTTCAGTGGAAAACAGAAGTGGCTCTCTGCAGCCTTGGAGGCCAAGAGGCACCATGGATCTCATCCCAAGTCCTCGGAGAGCTGTTGGCACCCAGTGCCCTCACTGCCACGGTCAAACGCTGGTCAGCGGCGACGGCGCAAACCCAGGAGCCAGATCTTCCCAGCAGGCAGCAGGACAGCTCAGCAGCTCCCATGGATCCTGTGCCATAACCTTTATAAGCAGGATACTGGGTGGGACCCATGGTGCAATAAAGCAGAGCTGTTGGAACAGCTCCTGGATCATCACCACAGTGCCAGGGTCACTGGGCCCGTCAGTGCCACCCCAGTACTGGTGAGTGGATGGTGGAAGATGCGGCTGGGACGGGCCAGGCTGGTGTTTGCTCTGCTCCCTTGGCATGGAGAGCGAGGGACCTCTCTCCCACAGTGGGTGAAAAGGGTGTTCCAGAGCTGCTCTCCTCCCATCAGCGATCCAGAGGCTTTTTGGGAGGCACAGCCATCTGCCAGCAGCGCACAGCAGCAAGGAAAGCTTGTGGTGATCCCAAGGCTGGTACTGACACCGATGAATAATAAAACTTTACAAGAAACAGGCTGGTATAGCATAAAATTACATCCACCATCATTAAAGCATTCCTGAAAAGCTTAATTACAAATACATTCTGTTAATCTCAGTAAAACACCGACACGTGAACTCTTTCAGGTACTCTTGTCTTCAAAGGTATAAACTCATGACAGGGAAAAGGGGGGAAAAAACCCCAAATGTTTTTTAAAAGTTTATTTCTAGCCCTGAAAGAACAGTTATTAAACAAAGTCAACAAATACAGTAGTTAATATTGCAGTAACAATTAAATAACATAATGGGATTAAATTACACAAAAGGCAACATTAACATCTGAAGACAGTTAAAAAAATAAAAAGAAAGCTTGCACCTACTTCCATTCCCATCAACAGCATAAGGAACAGAGGGAAAAACAGACCAGAGAGATTTATTGACTCAATTCCAGCTGCAGAGACCCTTAATCACGTTTTTGCTCCCTCCCCAGCCCCTCTGACAATGGGACCCATCTGCTGTAGCCAAACCTTTGTACCTCGCTGCACGGAGAGCCAGGGGGGAAGGCTCCATTTAGTCTCATTAACACCTAAGGCAGGGCAAAGTGCACATTCCCACGGCTGTTTTTAACGAGAACTCTGGTTTGTTCGATGGTAACAACATCCCAGGAATCTCACATTCCCTGCACACCTGCACCTCAGCCACGGACACTTCAGAGGGATCACGTGCACAGCTGACCCCCACTCAGGATCTTGGGCGGGCACCCAAGAGGGATGCACAGGAATCCCCAAATTCGGATGCAACTCGTCCCTTCTCATCCTTTCCTCAAGCTCTGGCTGGTCTCCACCTGCCCCAGTGACACAGCAGAGCTGACAGCCCTGCACCCACTCAAGGACTCCACTCTGCTCCCACCAGGGAAAACGCACGGCTCGGAGCTTCTCACCTTGCAGACACCCTCAGAAAAGTGATGCCTGACCCTCCAGACACAAAAGCACAGCACAAAAACCTTCTCCTGCCTCTCCTCTCCTGCCAGCCCCACCCCTGATCCCCATGGAAACCACCCCACAGAACAGCTGCGTGGGGACAGGGAGATGCTGGCACTTCCCAGCCTCGGAGCTGAACACCCAGGTCACACACACAATTTGGGAATTTCGGGATTGGGCCAAGTTTTGTGCATTAGGATGGCTGAATCTTTGGAAATCGTCTCCTAAGCAGACTAAATTGGACAAATTTTGCAACAGATGTTTTAAACCGTTCTCATACACCAATAGAAGTGAACTAATAAGTTAAAATTACTTATGATTTCTTGTTTTCTATTAAAAACAGCTAAATTTATCTAGATTGTGCCATTAAAAAAAACCCCAACAAAACAAAAAGATGAAAGAAAGAAAAGCTCCCAGTTCAACTCTGGCACAAGGAGTTTCACCAAGTCCATTGCCAGCAATGGACAAACCATTGGTACAACAGGTTTTTTCCTCAGCCAAGCCTCCTCACTGCTCCATTTGACCAGAGAGCCAGGACACACTCAAACCAGGGTGATTACAGTGTCTATGACTCATAACAAACTTTTTTTCCAGGGAAATGCACTTGGATTTCCTTACCTGGAATGAGACACTTCCTTGGATTTAAAATTTTAAGCCATAACTGTTCTTACACTTGCAGCTAGAGAGATTTATCCCTGTGAGGAGCAGTTAAGATAATTCACCCAACACAGATTTTAACCATCACCCAGGAGCAGAACACAAGCTGAACCTGCCCAACAAGGCACCCTGGTGGCCCCACACGATCCCCAGGAGCTGTGAGACCCCAGCCCTGCTCCCCTACACTATCCCCCCAAACTGCCTCTGCTGTCCTGCCTGGCCACTCTCACCTGGAAGTTTGTTCTGTCATACCTTGGCTACCAGTCCCCAAAATGTCATTCTCTCTATATAGATACTGAAATTCTCTGAAAATTACTTCTATCCCCTGCCAGCAATGTTTGGGAAAGTGTGCAAAAATTTTTATTCAGGGTCCTCTGTCCACACCCAACCAATAGCTCTGTCTGTCCCAGGCCCTGCCCCGCTGGGAAGGCAATACAATCCCACTAAAGTCATGGTTGTTCTTTCACAGACTCATTTGGCACATTGGTACTACTTGGCTCTTCCTGAAACACTTTTGGGGAGGTTGAAATGCATAGACTGTAGCACTAGAAGGGGCACAGGCTCTGCTAAACTCACCCCTGGCAACACCCCAAGAACTGAACCGCTCAGGATGTCGCTGTCCTTCAGAAGGAGGCACTTCTTGTTGTGTTGAAGGGTTGGCTGCAGCCATCCTGGCTGGTACAGTGTCCTTGGTGCCAAGGATCAGTGGGACACCAGCCAGTTCAACAGGCCCCACGATGGCCTGACAGCACTGCTTCCCCTCTGCTTCATCTCACAACTTTGGCATGTCCAGGTGTTCATCATCTTCTCTTCAGATCACGGTTCCAAAATCCTGTATCGTCAGTGTCCTCAGATCTGGTTATTTGTTCTTCTGGTTTCATTAGTACAAATGGAGCACATACAAAACTGGAAAAAAATAGCTCTAATACTTTAAACTCTGACAACTCCATAGGTTGATGCATTATTTGCTTGGCAGGGGGAAGGGGGGGGGAAATTACAACATATACAAAAATGTATTTGATACAAAGAAGGGAAACGTAAAATAAAAAAAGTCAAAGGCACCAGCATAACTTCCAAAGCCCAAGTCAGAGCACAGATACATGTTTGTGAACCACCCACTGCACCAAGCACCTTATCCCTCAAGCTTCTGGCCAGCAAGTCTAACAGGGAAAAAAGAGCAGACAGGAAGACAGCTGGAATTTTTTCTTGCCCTGACTAGAACTGATCATTTGATCATAAATAAAGTATCTGACCCCAACCTACACATCCATAACCCACATCCAAAGACCTGACCGATCATTAGGTTCTACAAAGAGGCCACGGTTTTGATTTTAAGAAAATGTCCACAGAGCACAGGCATGAGAAACAGCTGAATACTTCTCTTCCCCCTCTCTCTCTCCTTACTCATTTTAAAAAGTGAAAACCATCCCCATACATTATGATTCCTTAAGTAACAGAGTTGTTGATTCTACAGTACAGCGACAGCTAATCCAAAAAAGCAATGAGGGGCAAGATGTACCTTCACATTCGCCACACCTGCCGTGAATCTGGTCACTGGGAGCTTCCCACAGGGATTGCAGGTAGAGGGGAGGAAGAGGAGAGTCAAAGAGATCAGCAGGTAAAATTAGTACTGCTCTCTGAAAGCTTGAATCTGTCATTCAAGTATTGAAAGTACCCAGAGGGTACAACGGGAGCTGTTACAGCGAAGTCGTTAAAACCCCTTAAAGCCCCGGGCACAGCAAGTGGCATTTCTGGGCTGTCTGGGAAACAAAAATCAGAATAAAAAAACCCACAAAGGCCAATAATTCAGCCCTCAATTCCTTCTGGACCCCAGACAGGGATCTCTATAGAGTCGCCACAATGTATTTTGGGTGTCTTCTGGATGAGAGTTTCTTCCCTTTTGCAGATGTTTCCCACCCCCAAAAAACCCCTTCCCTCCCCCCCGAAGTGTAACAATTTCATATATTATAAAGATTTGTAAAATACAAACAAACAAAAAAGGAAGAAGGCTGTGGCAGGATGTTAGCGGTTACTCTTCATTGCTTCTTTGGCTGCCAGGATCAGTGGCGTCAAGCTGGACAGAGGTTTGGCCAGTTTCAAGAAGGGATGCTGCCAGGAAGACACAAACACAAGGAATCAGTGAAAGATATGCTTTTAAAAGTTTGATTTCCAGCAGGATTCATGTCTCCACAGAGCTAAGCAGGAATGACTCTGCATTTGAACTGCTGACTTGTTTCATGTGTTTCTCCTGATGGCTACAAGGACAAAATGATCCCAAGCTGGCTGGGCTCACACTGCCTTGCCCAATGGAGTTTCTCCTGGAATATCTCACTGTTTTTGGAAAATGTGAGTATTGAAGCTGCACTTGCAGTGAGCAAAACAAAGATCTAAACAAGAAATAGTCAGAGAAAGATAAGAAGCAGCAGCTGGCTTTACTGGGAAAGCCTCTGCATCATCTGCCTCAGATCTTCTACTGCTCTCCCCAGGAACAGCATCAGTGGGGATGATCACTCATTGTGTGAAGAAGTGGGATCACTCCTTCACACAATGCTGCCTACAAGCAGATCCCATTTAACAAACCAGCTTTTTCCCAGTGCACAGAAAGTATTCAAAAATCAAAAATAAAAGGAGAAACGGTGGCACGATGGCAAGGACACTGCTCCAGCTGCTCAGCTCGCAGGGCAGAACCCGGGGGAGAAGGGAAACTTTTCTTTTCAAGGCTTGAACGCTGATGTCAGACCAGCAGATTATTTTATCTGGAGTTCTGATTCACAGTTGGACATTCACAAGTGTAAGTATGAAAAGCAGTGCAAATGCTATCAATGGCCACCTCCTGAAGGGAGTTGCTAAACTTTGGCAGTGGCAGAGTGAAGGCACAGATTATGATGGAACAACTTTGGAGTGTGTTATAGATCTCTCCTACCAACTGCTCTCACTACAGTTCACAGGAGAAAACACAGAAAAAAAGCAAGGGTGTCAGTCTATGGTGTGGTTGACCTGAGTGTGCCTTCTGGACCTCACACTGTGAGAAAAGCTGAGTCTCACCTGTAGCAATTCTTTGGCTGATCCTCTTTTCTCCACATCCATCTCCAAACATCGGTTCAAGAAATCCCGGAATATCGGGGACAGTTTCTCGGGGTTCTGGAGTTCTGGGGTGCCATTAGTTGCTATCAAATATAAAGCCTGTAAAATGAAGAATAAGGTACAACCAAAACCAAGCTTTAAAAGATGCCAAACTGACCTGCCTGGTGGCAAGCCCTCAGATGAGAGGGCTCTGCAGCCTACTTCTCCTCAACTTCAGAGAATGGAACTGTAAAAATGCCACAAGTGTAGGCAGTCATGACCTATTCTTGCTAGTAGCAAAATGATATTCAAGATCTTGCGGCAACAGATACTGACCCTAGCAAAGAAAGTATCAAGTTGTGACACAGCAGCACTTTCCATAACACCATGGATTTACTTTCCCTAAACTGTCACAGAGGCCTGAGGTCAAAGTCCTGTGTTTCAGTTACAGGGAGGCAAATCTTCTAAGTACCATCACAGAATCCCAGACTGGTTTAGGTTGAAAGGGGACCTTTAAAGCCCATCCTGTTCCACTCCCTGCCTTGGGCAGGGACACCTTCCACTATCCCAAGTCCCATCCAACCTGGCCTTGGACACTTCCAAGGATGGGGAGTCAGGGTAAGGCTGACTGCAAATTCAAGACAGCTTTCTTCCTCTGGAGGAATTTTCTTGTACTGCTGAAGCTTGTTGGTTTTTTCATTTCATTTTCTTTTTAATGCAGACACAATCAATGAACAATTACTGACAGTGGTGAACACCCAGTCCCAGCAATGCCAGGGCCTCTTACCCTCAGGGGGTTCTCGTTGAGGTACGGGGGCTCTCCTTCCACCATCTCGATAGCCATGATGCCCAGGGACCAGATGTCCACTTTGGGGCCGTAGGCTTTCCGTGTGACCACCTCGGGAGCCATCCAGTACGGAGTTCCCACCATGGTGCTGCGCTTGCTCTGCTCGGGGGTGATCTGGGCACAGAACCCAAAGTCGGCTGCAGGACAACACAAGTTGAAGAGGTTAAACTGGTGCATGCCAAGAAGTAGCTTTCCTAGAAGACTTCTCTATTGCTACACATATATATTTCATTGAGAGGGGCTTGGGGGCAGTTTCTTCTTTCCTCCCCCACAACATTCTCCGTATTAAAAAAGCCAACGTGCAATGAAGATACAAAACCTGAAGGTGCTTAAGCAGGGCAGAATTCCATGGAGTGAAGACAAAGCTTTTGCCCTCTGGTTACAAGAATTACCCTGTAGAAGAATGGTGTTTTGCTCAGTCCTTCCTTCAAGAGTACCCAGAATGGTAACAGCCAAAATAAGCACTCAGGCAGAGCACAGGCAGAGAGTGTTCTGCACGTGGTGTGTTATACAGCCTGAACCAGAAGAAATACATCCACAATCCATGGCTTCTGCCCTGCTAAACAGATTGTACTTGTGCAGCTACTGAGGTCAACATTTCACAGCACTTTGGCCATCTATACAGGTACTACAGCTGACAGACACGGAAACAAGGCTCCAGGGAAGTGCAGTGCTAACCCCACTCAGCAGCAGGAACCTGGACAAACAAACCTTTCCACAAGGTAACTACCAAAGAGAACAACCACACTCAAGAAAACGAGAAAAGTCACCTATTCCTATAGCCTTCAGGTGCAGCAGCAATGCATGTCCCATCATGTTACTTTATCCAGCTGCAGCACTCCCACTTCCCAGGCATGTAAAGCATCAATAAGAACACAGTTAAGGCAGGAGACAGATATTACTTTATCATTGACACTAAGTTAGAGAAAGAGAGAGAGAGAGAGGGAGAGAAGAGAGAGAGAAATTTAAATTCCGGGGTGATTTTGGAAGTGTTATGCCAAGCAGTGCTAAGGAAAGAGCCAAGTCATGAAGTGCCAAGTTGTACCAAGACCATTTAACAAAGAACTACCCCACCCTGACAGTCAAAATGCTGCCTTAAAAAAAAAACCAAACCCAAAACTAAACAAAAAATCAAACCTATAGGAGTCACCAAGTTCCTCCTGCACTTTTTGGCCTTATCAAGGTGTCACAGTCACCTCCCAGCACGGCCCATTTGCACAACCAGTCCAGCTGCAGTGTGTTCTCCTGACCTCCCAGCCAGGCCTCCAGCAGCAGCCACCAGCACAGAGGAAGAAGATGGGCAGGAACCCAGTTTCACCCACCAGCAGCATGTGTAGCTGCAGTGGTGAGACCTGTCCTGTCACCAGACTGCCTCAGAGAAGGAGAAGAGTTCAAAAAGAAGGTGCAGCTTCTCCCACTCTAAACTTTCGCTAAAGCAGTGTAATCACACAGCCCCAGAAGAGCTTGCTCAGCACTGATTACACCACCTCCCCTTCATACAGGGCATTTTTGCAGCTGACTCCTGTCTTCTATGTCTCCTTCCTCCTCATCCTCCCCCGATCTGCTGGGGTGATGATTTTGGCTCAGCTGCTCACTCTGTCCTTTGGCCACTTTGCTTTGACACCTCCTTTGCAATTTTGATCCCTCTCCAGCTAACTCTTCTCGGCCACATCCTCTGCTCTAACTGTCCACTTCTCTTCAGCCTCTGAATCCACAGCTTGTGCACAGACACGTCACATCCTTAAAAAAAAACTCCCTGTGCAAGCGAGCAGCGCATCCAACAGTGCTGGTACACAAATCAGGTTGCTTGTAATCTTTCCTCACACTCCATCTCATAAACGAAATGAGACTGCAAACCATCTAGAATAAGGAATATTGCTAAGACACATTTTCATGGCACTTCAAATTCCTACTAAAAACACTTTTTACTTCACACTTTTTTGCCTTAACTCTTTGATTGTTACATGCTTTGTACATTCCTACATAGCAGAAAGGCAGATAATACACCTCATTCTCAACAGTCCTGACAGCTACCAGTGCTTTCACACCATTTTTATTTACACACACCAGAAAAGGATTTACTGCACAAGCCCATGCATGCATAACAATTACCTGAAAAGCAAGCAGTTTGGTTTGTCATGATTATATTAATGAAAGTGTACACTTCCAGTCCAAGAAAAGGTACAGAGTAAGAAGAGACTTCAATAAATGACCAATAATGCCCAATTTTCTTGTTAGTGGCCTTTCAATGAATGGGGCAAAGCATTAACATCAAGTCACAGCACCTTAACAAAGCAGTTTGCTGCAACTTTGCTCTTGCAATCATTCCCATTTTGCTTCACTGTCTGTGCCAGTTCCTTCCTATTTACCAACGTATTCATGGGGCCACAGGTTTGCTTCAACATCCTGCCTGGCCAACACGTTCACAGCCCCAGCCTGGGGGGCCCTCAGAGTATCAGTACCTGCTGTCCAACACACATTTTATAACAGAATTGATTTCTATTACTCGTAGCCAATACAAATCCACCTCCAATTTCCCTGCTAATTCTCCTTCTACCAATTTACACACTCAGAGCCAGAGACTCGTGGAAAAGGGAAAACAGAACATGAAACAATTGTCTGCTACTCACTTAGTTTAACTGATCCATCCATTCCTAACAGCACGTTGTCACTCTTTATATCCCTGTGGATGACCTGGTTGGCATGGAGGAACTCAAGCGCTTGCAAGCACTGGACAGGAGAGAAAAACCAACATTCAGCATCCAG
The DNA here is from genome assembly GCF_009650955.1 of Corvus moneduloides. NCBI lineage: Eukaryota > Metazoa > Chordata > Aves > Passeriformes > Corvidae > Corvus > Corvus moneduloides. The sequence goes on along the minus strand of NC_045485.1, from coordinate 2,715,056 downwards.
AAACACAACTGCTGTATGTGAATACAAATTCAAAGCCATGTTCACACCCTCAGCCAGCTCTGAGTGCAAGAATAGAACAGTATTATTGAAGATAACCAGCAGAGGAAGCTCTTGGGCTAAAAAATTCCACTCTGGATTTCAGAAGGTCAAAAATTATTTCACCATGGAGTTTCCCTATCTTAACAAATGCATCCTTAAACTCCTCATCACCCAAGATGCTCTCAGAAATCCCTGAGGTTAATTTTGGTACATCCCACAGATTCAACAGTGGAACCATAAAGGATTAAGTGAGAGCTTTTTAGGCTGAGGTCTCAACAAGAGGAATTGGCGAGGCTTCATGCCCAACATCCACACAACTTCTACACTGAAGGCTGTAAAACATCTTCATTCTGAAAGGCACTAATACTGGTTTGTATTGTTTTCAGATGAAAACCTTTCACACTAAGTTTCTGCCCAAAACCATAATGAAATTTACTTTTGTTATTTGAGAATAAAAGGCAAAAGAAAAAAAGCCACATTTTTCTCTTTCCATCTAAGCAGAACATTTGCCATTTGCAGCCTGGCACAGATGTCCCCACTGAGCTTTTTTCATCTTGGTTTGCTTTAGCAAAGCGACACTGATTTGCAAAATTAAATGTATCTAAAACACTGGGCAGCAGAGTTTTGATGAAGTACAATAGCTCAGTATTTGATTTCTCTCTCAGAAAAGTTCATGACTGTCACAGTAAATAGTTACTCTTTTGGTTCTCTGCTCCCAGCTCTGGTTTCTCTGGAAACCATTCCCTGTCCATACACGTTACTGTGCAAGTTTGCTTTCCCTCCCCTCCCTTGGGGTGAGTCACAAAAACACTCGTCATGCTGATGGAGTCAGATGGGCTTTTTAAAAGCCTCCCTTTCTCCTGCACAGCAGATAACACAGTTCTCCTTCTGCCACGATAAAAATCAAGCCTGAGCTGGATACCCTGGCACTTGCTCAGGGCAGAAACCACTGATAAGCTGTGATATCAGCTGCTTTTAACACTTTCATTTGAAATCTTACTGCAACCTCCCCGTTATTCCAACTACGACCTTCTGGAGCATCCTTTTCCTGAGAAATCCCTCAAGAAAGCTAAACTGGCACAGAACTACAGATGTCACACACCATGGGAATGACTGAAGTGGGAAAGGGATAGTCTGCATTCAGTTCATCTTTATTTTGGTACGTGTTTCTTAACGTACTCCTGTTTCAGCAGATCCACTTTCACACTGTGAGCAAACACAGTTCCCCTTCTTCCTTCTGGAAAACACGTCAAAGCTTTCAGGAGTTTTTATTTTTCTTTTTTTTCCTTCTCCTTCGTACATTACCCATACATGAATATGCAGATTTTTTTTTTTTCCTTCGTGCCTCTGAATGTTCTTTGTTAGTCCAAGTTAGAAAAGCCATTCCTTCCAGCTGCTAAACTTCTCTATTGCTCCTCCCTGAACTTTATTCATATTATTCTGTTAATAATAATCCACATTATTCATATCTTTCTGTTCACAGTGTCAGCAGGATGGGCACCCCAGGTACCAAATCCACAGACTTTATTTGCTCCATCACCAAACATTCCCAAACACCCACCTCAAACACCACTGTAGCTCTTTTGTGTTACAACTTGCAAAGCCCCAGTTTTCTGAGTTAAACTAATTTTGTTATTTTCTGCAATTTTAATACTGATTTCTGCTCATGGTACCATTCATTCTTTACTCAATGGCTTCAGCAGTAATTGTGGCAATTAGTGCTAACCTAAAATAAAAATCAGGGGAATAGAGAGCACCCTTCATTCCTCCACCCAGCACCTCCACACTCACCTCTCTGCAGACAGCAGCAATCTGTGCTTCATCCATACACGTCTCTGTGACCACATCTGTTAGAGAGCCTCCAGCCAGATACTCCATCACCACAAACAATTCATCCCCTACGAGGTAACTACAAAGAGAAAACCAAAAGCATGTCCCTGTTGCCATCAGGGTGACAGTCTACAGACAGCCTCATTTGCTTCCAAGACCCTTAGGTAGAGGAAGAGCAGGTCTGTGTAAGGGATAACCTCCTGTAACCCTTGGGATGAGGAATCAGCCAGCTGGCTGCATTTACCTGTCCAGGAAGTTGACTATGTTGGGGTTCTTTAGCTCCTTCATTACCAAGATCTCATTAATTATCAGCTCCTTCTTGGGCTGTTTCTGCAAATTGATCTGTTTAATAGCCACCTGAATAGGGCAAAATAAAACAGCAATCTCAAACCTCAGTACCCAAACCTTTCAGTCACTCTTAATACAGTGAAAAGGCAGAAGGAATCCTGTAGCAACTCAGAGAGAAAATGTGAGCCTTCCAATGCAAGGTGAGGCAATTTGTTGTTCTCTATTCTGACCAAATTGGTGTTTGGGTGTAAGAAATGCTGGGAGGCAGAAAAAATTCCTCTCAAAGCCATTAATTCAATGAACTATCCCAGAGAGAAAAGGGAAGATAAAGGCCCACCTTACCCAGGAAATAAGCTAACAAGGACAAATACTACAGTTTACAATGGAGAAGAATCATCCCAGCTCTGTTAACTTCAACACTCTGAGGAGGCAGTTTGGAGCTCTGCAAGACAACCTGCCCATGACTCCAAAACCAAACACAAGAACCAACACCAACCTGCAGAAATTATTGTTATATTGCCAAGGACATTAAAGGAAGAAATTCTCATCACTGTATGGCACAGAGTGACAAAGTAACTGTGATTGGAGGTGCAGCAGGTTGCTGAGGGCCTTTTGGGAGTTTGGAATGGAGACCTCAATGAGCAGATATTCCACAACCCCTCTTGAGCTCCTGTGTCATGCCTGATCATCCTGCCTGGGAGGGAAACCATTTCTAGTATCTAACTCGAATTTCCCTTATGGCAATTTTTGTCTGTTCCCTCTGTCCTGTCGCTGTGTAGCTCTAAGAGGAGTGTTCCTCTTACTGATGAATAGACCTAACTCTATCCTCAGGCATGAAGCAGAGGAAACTCCAGCACTGCATGAAGGCTGCAAGCCATCAACTGCATGGCAAAGCGCAGAGGAGGTCAAAGAAAGGCCCTGGACCCCAAAATTCACTCTGCAGTCAGTAAGAGGACATGAAATACTGGAGTGTGTCGAGAGCAAACTAAGAGACACACACTGAGATGATGGCAAGGCTCGTGTTTTATCAAGATATGGTGCTCCACTGCAGGACTGCTGAATGTGGTTACTGCTGAAAGGGCATTTACTTATCAGTGACCTAAGGAATGCCTACTTGAGGATATTGAAAGGAAAATTTAGGAAAGAAAGAAAAGCATTGAAAGAAAATTAAGGAAATCTGATGTTAAATAGAGACAAATAATTCCTAAAATTCGAGTCCCAGAAGCCCTCTGGGTTGTCCCCCAAGACACAGCCACTGGATGACAAACATGCAGAGCATTGCTGATGCCACCAATTTCACTGGAGAAACCAAGGGATAAAGCAAAGAGCAGGACATGGAGAAGACATTCTGACTACAACAGGGCACCACACAAGACAAGCTGCTACCCCAGAGACAGGCACAGCCAAGTGTGCAAAGGCTAAACAAAATTTCATTTCTCAAAACATAAGACACCAACGCCTCCAATTCTTGAAGGATAAACCATTTTCCAAACTCACATCTGGAACACCTCACTCCCTCTGCTTTTCACTGGAAAGACAAATCTCTATTTTTAGCTTTCATCATCTGATTACTGTAGAACAAGGCACACACTGTTACAAATGACTATGACAAACAGATCTGAGAGGTTGATAGCAGCGATGAAAGCCACTGAAGGAAATCAGTCAAATCATTCTAGCCACCTACAGAAGAACATTTAAACAAAAAATGAACACAGGAATCTTACCTCCTGCCCTGTTGCCACATCAATAGCTGTGAAAACTGTACCTGAAGCCCTGTGAAGAGAAAGAAAAATGTTACAGCAAGTTGCACTTCCCTGAGTAATGACATAAATGTGACAGCGAAGCCACAAACACAAAATTGTTTCAGTTTTCAATTCAAAATTTCCACCACTGTGTGACACCTTCACTGTTTATTTGCTTTACTCTTCATTGCCCAGAGAGGTCATGGCTGCCCCATCCCTGGAAGTGTTCAAGGTCAGGCTGGACAGGGTTTGGAGCAACCTGGGCTAGTGGAAGGTCTCCCTGCCCATGGCAGGGAGTGGAACTTTAAGGAATGGACTTTAAGGTCCCTTCCCACCCTAACTAGGGGGGGGATTCTGTGATTTATCACTGCTGAATGGAAGCCAACGTCTCTGCCTGCACAGTAAGTGGTGTGAGGCAGAGAACAGCACCCTGCTGCTAACACTGGGAACAAAAGTTGGAGTCAATACTTACCCCTGCCCAATTTTTTCATATCTGGTGTATTTTTTCTTGGGATCTCCTATGCTTACAATAGTGCCTGAAAATAGGAAAAAAAAACCAGTCAAAAAGTCAATCCAATCCCACTGTCCCCCCACAGCAGGGCTGGCCTGGCCAAGATACACCCGAGAGTGGGTCAGCTCAAGTAGCAAAGCTGGTGCCCCAACAGCCAAAGGTGCATGGGAGCATCAACAGGGTGAAAAATCATCATCAAGATGGTTATGGAACAAGTAACAGCAGAAACTGTTTTGTGTTACTATGGCTTGATTAAAGTTCAGCTGTGATACTGTGATGTGCATGTATGACACAAACCCAAACCTGTTGTATCACTGTTTTCCACCCCACAGGGCTCCAAGCATTACCAACCACCCGAGCCAATGCAGCGCTCTCAGCTGCTGCTGGACACAAAGCTACCCAAGCACTGCACTGCACACAAAGCAAGGGTGAGGGCAAAACTGGAATACAGTCCTCCCCCAGCCCTAAAGCCTTTGTTTATCTGAAATGAAGGCACCTACGTAGTTTTTCCATGATGTCTTCATCTGACATCTTGGTTTTCTTTTTCTGCTTATCCCCCGCTTTCGAGGCGCTGTCGGCGCAGGTGTCGCCGGCTGGGGCAGGGATGGGGTCAATGACAGAGCGGGTGTAAATCTGTAAGGGACACCAGAGACCTGAGCACCTGCTCTGCCATCACTGACCTTCAGATGAAACCCACCACAGCTCTGCAAAGATCCCCAAGCATCGTTTTACAACAGGTACGAGGCAGAAATCAGACCTGAGACACATTAAAGTTCCATAAATCAAGATGCTGGCAACATTACTGACCTCTGAAAGAGACCCAGGCACCTCCTGAACAGACTGGGTGCCAGCACATTCCACAGTGGGTTTCTCAGTTTTTTATCTGCTTATTCTTTAAAAGCCATACTAGCTAACAGAGCAGAAACCACTATCTAATACTGAGATCAACTTATACTAAGATCTAAAGGCAAAAGATTTGTGATTGCCATGAAAAGAAGGATGTGATTCTAAATTATTTCCCAGTTGTCCCCAATTTAAGGGGTTTTTTTAAGGGATTTAATTTCTTGGAGCTTTATTTAATTTCCTCCTGAGCTGTTCACAAACATACACAGCTACTCTAGAAATATCCAGCTGTGGACCTCTCACCTTTTAGATGTCTAAATCCCCCAAGAGTGGGAAATTATAAAGCAATATCCCTAGACAAATAAACGTAATTCACATTTGCACTCCTGGGAGAAGTGGGCAACAGAGAGGCAAAATGTACAGCTCCCACAGCCAAAAGAAGGAGCTGGAGTAAGTGGGATCCCTGGGACACCATGGATCCAAGGTGTGTAGATGAGGGCTACCCTAAAACTTCATGAACAACGTCTCAAGCATTTCACTGTTCCTGTAGTGCTGATGACTTTGTGAGTGAAAAAAGCTTTCAAAGCTAAAATTTGCATTGGTTGGGGTTTAGGTGGTGTACCTGGAGAGGCTACCACACTGCAATCCAATCAAATACCACAAAGCAAATACATTACACCTGGATCACTGTGCTGTGCAAAGTTACACAAACTGCTTACAGGTTTTATTTAGGAATAAAAAGCCTCCTCCTCACATGCTGGGTTGAAGGATAAGCATAACTGGACGTCTTCAACACAAGCTGACAAAGAAATCAGCAAATTTCAATGATCTGAGAGGTCTTTTCCAACCTAAATGATCCTACGATTCTATTAACTACAGGATTTCTAATCCAACTGATATTCAGAAATGAGGTATTTTCTTAGCAAATTCAAACAACAGAAGTTTCCCCTAAAAACTTACAGCAGCTTGTTGCCCAAATTAAACACCTCCCTAAAAAGCAGAAGTTCTGCAACGCTGAGAAATGCAGGTCTGTCAGTTTTTACAGCTGCTCACCGATTTTGTGTGATCTGGCCGTGGAGCAATCACAGGAGGAGGAGCCTCTTCATCATCCTCATCATCATCTGCCACAGCTGTTGATGGTTCTGAACCTTTGGCATTGGTCTGCATTTTTACCAAAGTTTAAAAAAGACAGATAAACAAATTGTCTCCCCCACAGTATTAAAGACTTCATGTTTTTTCTTCATATTAAGATAAAAGAATTCTTACTGATGTCAGAATAACTTAAACTCCTCAGCCTAACCTTAAGTTATTACATTTTACTATGAGACTCAAACACTGTTGCTCCAGTGAAATACGTCATTGACCACCCGAATTTATGTTTTTATTCCACAAAAAAATTCCTAATTTTTATACTTTTAATCTTTATACAGTTTAATACTTCAAGATTTGGGATATAACAAGTAGAGAAGACCTGAACTTCTATGCATCACAGAATATCCAAATAATAGCAAACACACTCACCGTTGGCGTTCCTGAAGGGAAACCGTCTTTTTCTAAACGGGACAAATAGCAGAATACATACAATCATCAGAAAGAAAATAATAATAAAAAGAGAACTTTGTAGAGTACAGGGTAAAAACGTTTCAAAGCCTTACTACTCAGCTACTTTCAGAAAGAATTTGGAAGAAAAGTAGGTAAAACTGCACCTGTTTGTGGGACAGTCCTTCTCTCAGCCCCCCATCTAGGAGTCACAAATTATTCTGCACGGCTGATGTCATCAGCTGGTGACATCAAGTTCAGAGACAGCTGTGAGGAGCAAGGTCTCCAGCATGAAACCAGTTCATCCCAGTCCCAGAGCCCCAGCTTGATAAACACAGCCCATTCAAGTTCATTTTGGCTGCTATTCTGAATGATCCAGTTCCCTTTCTTCCCCTCTCCACCTAAAACAGGAAATTAACTGGACAACGCCAGTTTCCAGGCAGTTTTCAATCCATCTTTGTATATTTGTGCCTCATTGAAATGCACCTTGATTTTAGCACTTGAATCTTATTTATCGTTTTGACAGAGAGGAAGACTGTGCTCCAAATACCCAACTCCAGTGTCTTGCACACTTGGCTCTCACCTGGAGCAGAAAAACTCAGATATTTCTGTTTTGCTGTGTCTTTGGAGTCGTAGAATTTCAGCACATCTAGTACCGCCTGGGGGTTTTTCTTCTGTTCTAGCTTGGTGATATTTGAGGTCTGAAGCAACCGAGCCCATTGTTCTGGCATTCCCTGAAAAAACGGGGGATTTAAGCATCCTTTTTATACTCTAAAGGTTTTTAAAAAGAAAACCAAATTTCTTCCCTCTATAAAAGCATAACATGCACAGCCTTAAGCACACAAGCAAGTAGGATGGGGGGGCCAAAGGTGAAAACACAGATCACAGTGCTGACACAACTCTTCCAGGTTTGCTGGGCCAGATGTGAGCAGTGGGAATACAGAAACACTCAACAGCTCCAGTGTTACCCACTAAAGACAGCAAACTGAAGAGGGTTTGTCAGGGAGGCCTCTCCCAGGTGACACAAAGCATCAGATGTGACAGTGGCACTGCAGAAGCACTAACAGGTCACAGTGTGCTGTACAAACACACAGGAAAAACAGTTCTTTGGTAGAAACAAAGACTAACTCGCACTTTATCCTAAAGCTCTGCCTTGGCTTCGCTGCAGCCCTGACCCGTGGTGTTTCCTGAGGTGCTCCAAGGCAGGAATACTCACAGTGAACTCTCCAGTAACAGCATCAAAGCCAACATGGATGGTATGTTCAAAATCTGATGGTGGGGAGATTTCTGGCCTTTCCTTTTCCTTCTTCTTGCTTCCTGAAAAAGACAGTCAAAGATCTCAATGTTAGAAAGAAATTCTTCCCTGTGAGGGTGGTGAGGCCCTGGCACAGGGTGCCCAGAGCAGCTGTGGCTGCCCCATCCCTGGAGGTGCTCCAACCCCAGCCGTGATGGGATTTTGTGATTCCAAGAACCAATACCTTGTTCCATTCAAATAATTTATATTATGGCAGCAAGAAAATAAGAGATTAAGAGCACCAGAGTGCTCTGTTGAGCACATGAAATCTAAACATATTAAGTGTTTACAATGCAAAAAAGGACATTTTAATATAGATTAAGAACAGCAGAAAAGACAACTTCATTCCAACCTCAAGTTCACCCTAAAGACACTTAAAACTCAGTTGACTCACTGCTTCAATTCAAGGTAATTAATGCAAACTAGGACTTCCTGTGATGAAGATAAGAGTTTATAGCCTCAGAGCAATTACCTAATTTAAATTAAAAGGAGGGGGGAAAGCATAATAAGTACCAGAAGCAGGAACAGATAATTAAAAGGGTCACATGCACAATCCAACATAGATTCAATTGAATTGATATTTTCTAATACCTGGGGCTTCAGATTTTTGTTTGTTTGTTTTGGGAGTTTTCAGGGGGCGGCTCGGCGTTTTTTTTTTTAGTTTTTCCTTTATTTTTCTGCTTTGTTTTTAAAAATTCACCTTAAAAGTCCTCTTGTTTCAGTACGGAAAAAGCAGGTAAAGCAGCACCACCCTCTTGGTTACTACGAGGCAAGCAAAGATGGTGCTGCTCAGAGCCAGGAATCCGTCTGAAATCCCCTCAGGCTGGCGGGAAGGGAAGGACGGGGAGCAAGGACAATACTCCCAAATGAAAAGCCATGTGGGCTGCCTGCAGCTGAACAATGCCGTGGAAAGACACGGCTGTTATAAACAGGATATCTTTAATATGGCTGCACAGGGCAGAGCCAAAAAGCCAACGGGCTGTCAGACGTTTCATTAACGGCGCTCAGTCACAGCACAGGAGAAACTCGCTGCTGTGAAAACCAAGGAAAGCACCAATTCTGCCCTATTTCTTGCAGTTTTTTATGTGGAAACAAGGGGAAACATATGTATGTATAGAGAGATATATATATAAAAAGTTGTATTCCTCAGGAAGGCTCCTGTTTGGGAGCACTTGACATGCAGCGAACAGGAGCTGGTGCTCGAGCCCTCCAGCACGTGCTGGGTAAATAAACGCACTCCTTCCAAAAATACACAGATCCCATGAGTAGGCAAGGCAAGCAGACTAAAACCCATTGCTCTGCCCACAGGAACAGCAGTGCAGCACTTCAAACAAACAGCCCCAGCCAGAGGCAAGCCCGGTGAGTCATGAGCTGGCAGGACATCCTCGAGCTCCGAGAACAAGGCCACGCTGAGGCCACGCTGACTCCAGCCCCTGGCTCGGGCTCCGGATTGAGACGGGAATCCCTTCAGTGAAGGGCAATGCTCCTTTCAAACTGCACGTGGTGGTCTTTCCACCGACGTGGGTGAGCCCCAAAGACCAGAGTCTGTAAGGAGAACATGAGAAGCTACTACAGGTTGGTGGCAGCACCCTGAGAGAGACTCCAGCCCTCTGAGGGTGCTGAAGGTGGCAGATCTGGGTGCTGTCAGCTCGGTGCAGTGCAGTATGTCTGGAGGAAGTTCTGCCTTAGCCCTTCAATCCTGCAGAAATGGGTGTTTTACCATTTCATTATTGGTCATGGGACCCAGAATTTGCCCCTAGGCCCTGAAGAGACAGCAACATAGCCCCCCGTTCCCAAGAGGGGAAGACACACAGGTCCTCTGGAAGGATTTGGTGAGCTGGAGAAATGCTCTGTCTGATTAAGAAGGTGCCTCAAATACAACCGGACTCTTCCCCAAATGAAGCCATAGGCATTCAGCAAGGTGCCAGCCTCAGTACTTCCCAGGGCAAACCCACCCTCAGGCTGCCCTCACTTCCCCCCAGCCAAATTCCATACACAAGGCAAGAAACACAGCTGTTTCCCAACAGCTGGAGCTAGCAGGCAGCTGACTCCAGATGTGCACCTGGAGTTGCTGAGCCCCAGCTGAAACCACACCGAAATGTTCCCTGAGCACGTGACATGCAGGATCTGGGTGATGCCCTCAGCACCTCCTTCAATCCTTTCTGCTCAAACATTTCTGGTTTTAGGGGACTATTTTAAAGCTTTCCAAAACCACACAGAGGTTACTTTGACTTCAGAAGTCAAGCCAAGAAAATTCATGGCAATAAAGTACTCTAGTAAGAAGATGACTATCACTTCATTTATCCTAAACAATGGAACCAGGGGGGAAAAACCCTCCATGACTGGTGGTTAAATAATCCCTTCCAACCCTTATGATTATTTCAGCACAGAACTAGCTCAGACTTGGGACAGAAACTGTGTGATTGCTAAACCTCTTCATCTGCAAGTCCCCCAAAGCACAAGAACCTCCCAAGGGAGGATCCAGGAGCAGATGAAGCTGGCCAGGAGGGACCTTGCAAAATCATATGGACAGAGCAGTGCAGACAAAGCCAAACAACATTTCAGGACAATGGCAAGGATTTTTTCATTTTCTGAAAAGGAAAACTGAACATTTTTGTACTGATTTGTTAACTTAAGTGCTGCCTGGAGACATTTTTCCCATGACAAAACTTCTACCCCAGGCTGACAGATTATTTTGCATCTAGTCCCAATGTATTTTTTAAATCTGGGCAGGAAGTTAGTATTTCTGTAAAGCTTCCCAGCAGATTAACTTAAAGAATAAAAGGATTTAAATGGGCATTTCTGGGGAGGGTGCGTCCCAGCCATGCTAATGAACAAAACAACTAACATCTGACTATTGTGTGAGTGCCAGAAAGACACTGTGCCCACTTCTGTTCTGCTTACATTTGACAGCCAGTTTTGCAGACTTGAGGGCCAAAATCCCTTCTTTGGATATTTACATTAGCCTTGCTGCAGCTCATCCAATAGAAAAGTTCCTTCCAAATTAAAAAAATACAATTTTCAGATAATTTCTTTAAGTTAGGTAATTCAATTTCCATTTTTCCTAATACCTTGCCATGCAAGAAAGCCTGCTTTTTTTCAGGAGGACATTACTCGAATTACTTTTTAACATCTAGAAAACACAAACTGACACCCATTTCCTCTAAAACCTACTTTTCTCAGCAGAAATTCTTTCTTCTATTTTTAGTTTGCAACACTAAGTACCAGAAGGTAGATGCTAAACAAATAGGCAGATTAATTTCCCTAAATTAGGTACATGTCAATATCTAGAGTGGCCTGAATAAGCATCAAAGGACTTCAAAGAAACTTCAAATGAGCCAATGCAACTTCAGATAATTCTTCAACCACCTCCCCATTCCAGCAACAAACAAACCCACCATCAAAACGAAAAGAGAAAATGTCCACGGAGAAAAAAAGGTGTCACGGAATGTCACAATGCTCACCAGCTGTACTTGCACCCACTTGCATTCATAATCCATTTGTTACTAATTCAGAGCAAGGAAAACCTTCCTTCACGTGGGGTTTATGTTCTATTTCATTATATCCCTGTCTGTAAAGGGGCTCAAATGCTCTGATGAACCACCAGTGAAACAGCATAAAGACAACTGCCATCCCAGCTCCTAAACTGCTCTCCTTGCCTGAAGATGGACAGATTTGATCCTTCCGTGAGATTTCCTCGCAGAACTCACCAAGACAAATTCTGGGTATTTCCTTGTGCGATCAACAACAAAATGGTAAAACACCGTTTCTGCAGGATTGAAGGGCTAAGGTAGAACTTCCTCCGGTCACACAGCACTACACTGAGCTGACAGCACCCAGACCTGCCACCTTCAGCACCCTCAGAGGGCTGGAGTCTCTCTCAGGGTGCTGCCACCAACCTGTAGTAGCTTCTCATGTTCTCCTTACAGACTCTGGTCTTTAGGGCTCAGCCATGTCAGTAGAAAAACCACCACAGCTACTGCCATAGCCCAGCCACAGACAGGCCATTTCACAGTAAATGACCTTGTGAAATAACTATTCTGCCTCCAAAAGCTATACTGGCCAAATTCTTCCATCCTCCAAAAAGAGAAACACACCTACTGTTGAGAGCAGAAAGCCAGATCTCAGGAACAGAAGGAAGCCTGTCTCTCTGGATTTGATCTCCAGGGAGAGGCATGGCTGCAGAGCTGCTCACACAGCTGAGTGAGAGCGAAAACCAGCCCTGGGAAAAACACTCAGCCAACAGAATAATCAACCAGAGGAGCAAAATTTCTTCTAACAACCAAACTTGTGTCGGCATGACTGAACCAGTCCTGCCCAGCACACCAGCAGCAAGGCACAGGGAGCCAAGAGCACAACTAGGAAGGCATCAAGAGCAGCAGGGTCTTCTCCAAGGTGCATATTAAAAGCAATGTTAACTAGTAGATTAATAAAATGCTTAGCAGATTCAGGTCAGGCTTAAGTCCCTGTGCAGTTTTACCACCTTAGATGTTAGATGGTATTTCTATCTATGCATTATTTTGTTGTACATGGACACACATTCTGGAGGGCCAGGATGAAGGGCTCCACTGCTGTACATGCATTCCCCATACAGAAAAGAGGACAAACAACACACAGTCTAGTATTCATTATAGCATTTTTTTTCTCAGAAATAATCTTTTTTACAGCAACCCAGGTTTATCTCCACTAGTAATCAATCCTAACAGTGCAGTTTCACAGACAAAAAGATGAAACTTCTCTGAGTTTTCCCTCACGCAACTGCACCTTCACCACTATTTCTCTACTGACTTTTTTTTCTCCTCAAGGTGCCATATAAATGATCATCAACATGAAGTAACCTCCAAACCAGCTGGGTGCCCAGTTTAAACTGGAAATCTGCATTTAAGTAACATGATCCCCAGGAATGCCAGACATTGATTGGGGTTGTTTGGAAATGCATTAGTTCAAACTGGGCAGCAAATAAGGGGTGGTTTTCCAATCCCCTACACTTGGACAGGCTGGACTCTGACATCTAAAGCACTACCAAAAGGAGAGTAAAGGAATGCAAGTGGAAAAAAGGAGGCATCTTACCTTTTTCATTGCTATAGAATATGGAGATGATTTTATGCCTGGGTTTCCTTTCTTCTGGGACAGAGGGCAGGGGTTTATAGCTGTGGTTGGTTGCCAACTGATCTTTGCCCCCTGCACTGAAGATAGCACTGCTCATCCGGACAGGAGGGGCAGGGGGCTTGTCTTCCAGTTCTCCGTTGTCAGACATGGTTCTCAATAGCTAGGGGGAAGCCCTGGAAGAGAAATGGGATTTGAACACAGGAAAAGAGCATGGAATACATGAACGTACCATTCCTTCTGCTGGCAGAGGGGAAGGAGGCGTGAATTCAACTCCGAGGAACGCAGACACTGACGCCTCCACCAAAGGAAGCAAATCCCTTCCTCGTTCCCACTTCTGGGCCACCCATTCATTTGTGCCAGCAGCAGCATTTGTGGGATGGAGCGACAAACATTTCCAGTGATAAAAGTAATCCAGACCAAATGAACAATTCCCAGATCTGGTTCTCTGTTCCCACAAAGGGCCTAAGTACAACATCCTTTAGGGGTAGTTCTAGTCCAAAAAGCTTCATGCTCTAGTGCCAAACCGCTTTAAAAGCCTTAGATGCTTTCCTTCTTGTCATTTATCAGAGAAGATCTTGGGGGCAAAGGAACAGCTTATGTTTGCAAGCCATAACTCAGCACACCATCCACATTAAGTCGCACTCAGAGCATCTCTACCCAAATCACACAGCATTCGAGAGCACAGCACTGAGATCCACAGGATGCTCTCCACTTCTGAATGAGGCTTGCCTTGCTTCCCCACTTGGTGCCAAACTTTCTCCACTTGCAGAAAATAACATATAGTATCACCACAATCCTCTTTGAATCCTCAATAAAACCATGAGCGAAAACAAGGACAAACAGCTGCTACAGCTACAACCACAGCACAATAAAACATCTACGTGACACATTCCCCATTCAAAAAGATCTCTGCTAGCATTTCCTCCCTCCTCGTAGTATTTTGGAGATTTTTCTCTGATCACCAGGAAACAACAGGCAGCCTCCCTGCTACAAGTAAAGAGTACAAAGAAAGATGTACAGAAATTACCTCTCAACGACAGGTAACAGTAACAAATGTACCCTCGATTCCTCTGTTCACTCAAACGACAAGCTACCTCCTTGGAACAGGAGCCAACACATCTGTGTTGACCTCCTCCTCCTCTCACAACAGTTTGGGAAATGAATGGCTTCCTGGCACCCACCAGCTTCCCATCACATCTCAAGGCATGTCTCACCTTATCAGTGTCATTCACAAGAGCCACGACAAGGAGTGCAATCCCCTCTCAATTATTGTGCTCCCAGCAACACAACACCTGCATCCTGCCCAGCAGCAGAACTAAAACAAGGTGGGCTGTCGCTCCCTGGCATTTCACAGAGTGGGTGAATGCTGCCAAACCCCACCAGAGGGATGTGAGTCAGGCCAGCAGCCTGGACTGGAGCAGCACTCTGGTTTATGTTGTGGAGTTCAAGGGAGATTAACATTAATTATCCCCATAAATGCCCATGAAAGAACATAATTTCTGTAAAACACCATCAATGGCACAACGTTCTGGCAGTGCAGTAGAAACTGGACATGTGCTGGTTGCTCCATGACCTGGAGGCCAGGAGGAAGAGCACTCCAAGCTGTGCAGCACCCACCTACACGGCCCTGCCTTGGAGCCCTTCTCTGCTGACAGAATTATAAACAGACCTGCCACCTGAACGTGGCTGCAGGGATGCAGCTGTGAATCAGGCAGCGATTCCCAACACTCTTCCAAATCCACTTACTGATTGCTCTTTCAGATGTTGCAAGGCATCTGCAAGATTGCCTTGTTTTCCAATACCTGCACCGTAATATGGGGGACAAAAGTTAAGTATCCTGCAACCCAACAGCAGACCTGAGCAGCCAACCCACAGGGATTTTAACTCCAAATGCTTCCCATACCAGACGTTGCAACAAGTACATGCCACCCATTTGAGATGTATAAATCAAATAAGGTATTTGCCTTATAAACATATAGATACAAGAGATTCACCAAATCAAACTCATATATATATGTATATATTCCTATACAGGTATATTCATGTATACAGATAAATATTGAAGTTGGGTTTGGAGTGGTGGTAGTACAGGGGACCATAATCTGTGTCCCTTCTGTTCATCAAACCTCAGAAAAGGGGTGGATATAGGGTCCTTAGGTATCCAAATAGGGACAGACAGGTTAAACAAACACATTCCTTCTTTGCAACAAATGCAACCAGACAGCTAAATAAACCATAGCAGGTAAATAAGTGCATCACGTCAACTTGAAAGCCAAAATGATACACTGTGCAAAGAAAGCAACCCCATGAGTAGCCTTTTGTACTTTTCTAAAGCAAACCCTATTACTTCCTCCATCTGTGCAGTTTTTCTGCGCTGTCTGATAAGAGCAAGAGCAGGATGTAAGGATAAACAACTCACCTGCACCTGAAACTGGACAAGAACAGACTTGGCCCTCCAAACCCACAGTAATTCCCCACACACTCCCTTAGAGAGGCCAGTCACTAAATTAACAACACTGTCATGTGGTATTCAGGCTACAAATCAAAAAAAAAAACCAACCCCCCACACCAAAAAAACCCAACCAACTGCACTTCTGCTGATGTAATTTTAAAATAAAATTCTCACTCTAGTAAAAATCCTTCATTTTCAGTGACACAAGCAGCTCATTACATACTCAGCCTTGATCCAAAACAAATTATTCCTTAGTATCTCATGTGCTCCAGAGAAGAGACTGTGAAGTAATAAGTTGGAAGGAAGGATACGGAAATCCAAATCTATTTCAAAAGAAAACCAGGCACTTCAAGGAACTGGTGGACAAGAGATGCTGGTGTAGCAGCATCTGAGCAGAACCCTCAGAGCTGCAGCTCTGATCAGCTGCTGACTGTTCAAAGTGTTCAGAGATCCGTGACCTCGCTCAAAGTACAGCCCAGGAGCTCCACAGCAGGAAAACAACCTGTGGGGCTGGTGGAGCAAACTGGAGAGACAGAAAGAGCTCAGGCATCAGCTTCCCACCTTGGGGACTGGCTCCAGCACCAAAATCCTTCCAGCTCATTGCATTTGTGGTCTAGGAAAACCTCAGCTTTAAGGAAAAATTTAAACTGTGATTTATTTAACAACACATGGCAGAATTTCTGAGTGGCTGTTTCAAAGATCATTGCTAAAATAAAGTGCTGAATTCAAACCTAGTTTGCACAAAAGCCCATTTCAAAGCACGGCAGCTTTGAATTCATCATTTAAATAAATGACAACAGCTCCACTCACACCAAGCATGTCACGAAGCACAGTTCCGATCCTTCAGTCGTCATCGGAAATGAAAAATCAATCATTTTGTCCAGGTTCAAATCCAAATAGCTCTCTCTCTTCTGCACTCAGCCAAAGAACAGAGCAGTTCCCCTCTCCTTTATCCTTATCCTACCTTCATCATGCAAGGAAAGTTTCCACGGCGGCGTCAGGAAGTATTTGGAAATGGCTACGGAGGTTTGGTATTATGGGCAATAAACGGAGCAGGGATTTTAAAAAAGGAAAAAAAAAGTTTAGAAAGAAGAGTGCAAATACACCCCGAAGCTCTGCTTCTGCTCTCTCAGCCCCCAAAGAGGAGAAGGAGGGTGTTCAGATCACAGCAGCCAGATGGAATCACTCCTGCACCATCACCCACGTGCCTGCCCTGCTGATTCATTCCTTGTGCAGGGAATTGCAAAGACATGGGGAATTTTTTTTCAGTGCCTGCCGGGAGTCTGTAACCCAGCAAAGGGGATGTCAGGTTCGTATTTCTCTGACACAATCAGACAACACAAGTAATGGTAGGGTTTTTTAGCCTGGCTGAAAGACATTTACTAAAATAGTTCGCCTGAGTTTGAGCAGCCTCACAAAAGCATGCTAAAGGTAATACACGGAAGAGGGATTCACTTTGATCTTTGCCAGTGAAGGAAATACCAGTAATAATAACGTATCCAGCACATCAGCAGCTCCCCCACAATCACTACTCACACTACACTTAATACAAGAATTAGAAAGCAGTGGACTGAACCACAGAGATGAGCTGAGAAGCTACAAGTAATACTTAACTACAGCCTTCAGACAGGTTCAGTCCCACCACAGGACACAACTGCGGCCCATCACACTCCCAACAAAACAGACACAAGAAGAGCTAAAAGCTTTTCTCCCCACAGTTCTGCTGTTTAACCCACAAAACACATTCACAGCTGCCAGTGCTGTGACCACAGAGCTCTGATTCTCAGTCCTCATCCCCAGTACATGACACTCTTCCCAGCTGCTGTCCCTTCCTTTTGATAAATATTTCTTGCCCTGCACTAGGGCAGTGAAAATGAAGCGCTCTGTCCATCCTAAACAGCCAAAGAACAAACGTACTCTTCTGCAGAGGCAGAAGCAAGTGTCCAGCAGGGCCTGGGTGTCCTAAATCCCTCACCACCAGCGCTGGGAGACCTGGAAACAGGTTCCTCCCAACTGCAACTCCTCTCTCCCATCAAATCATTTAGCTTGGAAATGATCTCTCAGATCATTAACTCAGCACCATTAACCTTTCCACCTTTGCCCAGAGAGGCTGAGGCAAGCCACGCACAGGGATCTCCTTGGGTAGCTTAACCCACCTCCTGTCCCTCCCAGCCCCTGAACAGACCTGCCCATCACGTTCACATGTGCCGAGTTTCATTTTTACAATCTACATCCTGCTGCTCTCTAGCTCCTCTTTTGGGGATGGAAAGGGCCCAAGAACCCACGGTCATAGCCAGGTCACAAGAGAGGCACAGCCGTTCCTGTCACTGCCACTGGTGGGAAAACACCCAGAGAAACGTAACCCCAACAACGAGTAAAAGCTGAAGCGAGGCCTGGGCAGTGCTTTCAGAAAGCTGACAAACACACACTGCTGCAGCACGTTAGTCTGAATGCTTTGGCTTTGACTTGCCCTGTTTTGTTGTTTGTTCCCCCCAGTTCCCCTTGTGTGAGGATAAAGCTGGGCTGCTTCCTGAAGGACTTCCTAAGCACAGCTCTTGTGCCGGCCCCGGCTCCCTCGTGACAGGGATGGAGCCTGACACGCATTCCCAGCCCAGCTGAAGCTCTGCATTGCTCTTCAGCTCCTCTGACTTCTAGAAAAGGACAAACATTTCTCCTCTCAAACTTGTTTCCTGACAAGGAAAGGAAATAAAATGAAAAAAAAGGAATAAAAGGATGAAAGGAAATAAAATAAAATAGAAGTCAATCATTCTGCTATCTGCTATAGTGCACGCTCACATTTTCTCTGGAGTACTTGTATTTGAGCAGATTCAGTTTTAAATCCCGATTACAGTGCACACACATGAGCCTCATAAAGCCCTGAGCAGGGGTAGGAAGATGGTACCGTGTGTCAAACCAAACAGCTGGTGTAGAAAGTTCTCACATCACAGTGACCTGAATTTGTCTTCTTAAGATGTTCAAATTAATGTATTTGAGCAATCTAGGCTGCACCTGTACTTCACTGCCTGGGATACGATTCAAAGCTCCATTGGAATACTGCTTGGAAAAAGAAACCAAAACAAAACACATCCAGCTCAGAGCAGATTGATAACATGTCCCTAAATTCCTGCTCCTGGCACACAGTGCTGTGCTTTACACCGCCACCGATCTCTGAGGAGCCAGAACTGAATCAGTGAAGTACATCAAATAAATCTGTGACAGGAGCCTCAGAGAGCTGCCAACTGAACTCAGCTCTTCACTGCAGGTAAAAATTACTCAGCTCACTTACTATCAGCAGCACAACACAGAAGGAGCAGCACAAACATCACATTTAAGTCCATTTGGCAGGGCTGACCAAAAAGGAGGAGTAACAAATTTGAGGCTAGCAGCAAGGCATTAAGAAACACAAACACTTTGCTTCTGAGGTGCCACTACAGCTGCAGGGTACTTTTTGGGACAACACCTGAACTACAAAACATTTGGGCCATGGACACAGCTTGAAGGCAACACAGCAAAACTGTCTGTGGTCTGACAGAAGGAACTGAAGAAAAGAAAACAGGCCAAAACCGCAGGAAGGGCTGCTGGTGGGTGCAGTCCCTGCAGAGGACACCAGGGCTGAGAAGTGAGTTACCACCGCAGCATCTCCAGGCAGCAGCTTCACCACTTCCCGGGGAGCCTTATGGGGCCACTGGCAGCACTTGTCACTGCATCCGGGACAGCCAGGGCCAGAGCAGAGGAAAAGAGCGAAGGAGATGTCTAGGAAACAAATCTCCAAGGCAGAAGATGTCACGTGAAAAAGAGCACAGAGCCAGTAAGAACAATACAAAAGCTAGTGTGTGATGCTGCAAGAAAAGACTGGTGTGACAAGGCAGATTTAAGATAGTCATGTCCCACTCTTGCTTCATATTATAAAAATCCTTGCTGAAAATGCCTGGAGACTCATTCCCATTGCGCCCAGGCCTGCAGTGGGTTTGGCAGTTTGTTTATACACAGCCTCCCCACACCGCCGCCTCTTAATACCTGAAAATCACCATACTGGAAGAGATGAGACTTGAGGCTTCATAGCTCTGGGAAAGAGGTGCAGTTTTTAAGTGCAGATTGGAGGGCTGCTCACTTCATCAGATATTCCATTTTCTTAGATTGAACAGATTTTGGAGCCCAAAAGCAGAATGAAAAGTCTCCATGGGTATTCTTCTTTTCTCCCTGCCCCCTCCTTTTTTTTTTCAAAAGCTCCTGTTGAGCAATAGATTTCCTGTGATTAGCTCACTTAGTGCTGATTATAGCTCACTTCCTCCCAGGGATTAGCAGAAAGCAGCTTTCTGACAAGTTTTTATTCAGATGGTGCTACCTAGCCACAGCTTCCTGCCCCATCACTAACAGCCTCTTAGTTCAGCAGCTCAACAGCTTCAAATTATTTCACTGCTGCAGAAAAATTCACAAAACCAGCACATCTCAGACTGTCTTCTCCATGAAAAACAAAACAAGTCTTTTGGGATGCCTAGCTTTCCAACTTGAAGCATTTGGATCCACGAGATTTATTTAATCAGATCCAAAAAGGAGGTTTTTGGAACAGAATGAGACTACCTTCCGAGACCGAAAATACTTATCTCATCATTTCAACTGAGAAAACTGTGCAAAAAAACCCAGCAGCGGCAGACAAAGAATTGCTTTCTTGCAGACTTGGCAAATGTAGTCCCAGATCTTCTGCTTGCCAAGAGAGGACTCGTGCAAAAGCACGGACAAGAGTAACTGTGATAGTGGCCAGGAAGAGCCAGCGGGGTAATCTGTTCCACCTACAGTTATTGGAAACGCCTGCGGATGCTCCAATGCAACACGCGGCGCTCGGAGCCATCCCACCTCTGGAAAGGCAGGTACCAACCTCCACAGGACGTGCTGGAACCTCTCCATCCAGCTTTAGGGGGTCTCAGAAAAGAGGATTTGGTCAATGCCAAACCACACACCGGCGAAAACCAAGTTACTTTTATTTAGCTTTTCTTTGTTTAGCAGAGGAACCTATCTAACCTAGAATATTCCAAACAAGCTCAGATTCCCTAATTTACAATCACAAACAGGGAAGAGACTCGCCCTACAAATGATGCAGTTGAGAGAACAGCTGAAAAAGAAACCCAGAAATAAAAAAGATCTGAGCCCAACCAATTTGTCATTAAGATTTACAAAGGGACACAGCAACTAAAGCAACCTCTACAAGCAGGTCAGGTCCCCCCTTACCATCTTCCCTTTACTGCTACAGGTGACAGAGGGAAAACATAACATTCCCACTCTTAACAAGGAGGAAGGAGAACCTCAGCCTGATTTGGCAAAATGAGACTGGATGACACATAGAACATACCCAGCTAAATTCTTTCCAATTTGTCTTTTTCCAATCCCTTAATTTCCTTACGATTTTTGCTGAGTCACACAAATAGAAGGGAAACACAGCACAAATAACTGTTGTTTAATTGCCAAGTGATAAAGAGATTTGGGGGGAAAAAAGAAGATAAAAATCACAGTTGAGTGGAAGGAATAAAAAAAGCAGAGAGGAAATTATCTTTAGCACAGAAGAAGGAATAGCCAAAACTGTAATAGATGTGCTTACCATGAACTGAGTTACACAAGACAAATATCCTATTGAGGGGTATTTGAAAGGGTTCCTAAGGGTCCCTAAAGGAAAATATTCTTCAAACCTGTTGCCAAAGTCCATTACAACCTGGAGCAATTATTGGCTGTGTAAGGCACTGAGCAGATGTGCAAAGTCTTGCACTGAAAATGAGCAACTGGGCTGTAAAAATGTCATTTTTGAAATCAAAAGGGATCTCAGTCTTTTGAGGAAGATCGTGACTGAAAAAAATTAACGGGGAAAATCTGAGTAGGCCCAGACTACTGCCAAGATGTGCAAGAATCCTGGTAAAAGCCCATTAGTAATAGAAAATTTAAGCAAATTAACAATATTTAGCTCACTGAATACTGGGGCCACCTGTAAGTTGCGATTCATCTGCGCTTTGTCCCTTGAACCCTGCAGAGCACTCAACGCCCACCCGAGTCGTCACTTCTGCTTCGTGAAATAAATGTGGTTCTGCTGAACTGTGGTGGCATTTTGCCACCAGCAAACCAGGAACCTCTTCTCTGCTTTATCACCTCTGAAACACCTCAAACACCACAGATGACCGTACCGGATGGGCCTCAGAAGTGACTTCCCAACTGCCTTGATTTCCCATTTCCCTTAAGTTTGGCAGGAAAAACTCACTTTGGAAGGCAGCTGATGACAGCAGCACATGGAAACAAGGCAGAGGGATGAGCTAATGGACACAGATGCCCATTCTCACCTTTCTCTGAGGCAGCCCTTGCAGGAACAGAGAGGAGCGTGGTGGAGGAGGAATGAAATCCAAAGGGATCCAAAGGATCCATTCCCACCCTCTGCCACGGGGCTGGGGAGTTGCTGCCTACCCACCAAATTTAGGCCACGCTCCGCTTTATCCAGCCCGCAGCCAGAGTTTTCCTTCAAGGAACCACTGTGCAAAGATGCATAATGATAATACGTGCTCCAGGGTGTTTGAACCAGCCTGTTCAGCACTGAACAAGGAAATTATCCTTGTTCTGCCTCCTGAAAATCCTGAGTCAACTAAAGGCAGACAAGGCAGCCGGCGGCGGGCACAGCACATGCAAATCTGTGAGCCGAGGTGTTTGTGCTTACTCATATTTCACCACCTAGCAGACACTTTTCTGCCTTTATTTTTATAGCTGAGGTTTTCTAAACATCAAAGGAGAATAGGGAAAAGGGCAAGTAGGGAAAGTTTACAAGAAAATTAAAAAAAAAAGAAAAAGAAAGAAAAAAGTCTACATCTCATTGTTGAGATTCTCTCTTAATTAAAGCTGACATTTACAGGCAGGGAGGGACCACGAATTCCAGAGCAAAAGTTATTTGACTAAAGGCTGCCCTGCACGAGGCACCTGTAGAGCTTGGTGCATTTCTGTGTTAATAACAGCGTTCCCAGCTCTTTAACCTGGAGATTCACCACGCCAAGAGAGCTCTAAAAGCCTCAGGCTGCTGGCAAAGTGCAGAAGGGTCACCAGTAACCCCAACACAGAATGAAAGTGCTTTTGTAACCTTTTTTTTTAACTCCAGAAATATTACTGGGCGATGGTAAGACAAGGCCATGGTTTCCCCTTCCAGATTAGAGGTAACTGGAAAGAGAAGCGGTAATACAAAGTGTATGTGAAGGTGGCAAAACCAGAAAGAATCCAAGGTTAAGGGATCTTGGCACTCCCTCATCATTCTGGTAGAGCTGCCAGATGTCAGCTAAGGGAAAAAGGAATAACAAGGGAAAAGACAAAGGGGAAAGATGAAATGTCTCCCTCCAGAAGAGCTCTCTTTTTCATGGGCACTCAGAATAGAGCTCTTTGTTTCTCTCTAGTGGCTGCCCAAGGCTTGCTCCAACCACTGTTACCACAGTGGATGGTGGGAACTTCAGCTTGGCTGAGCAGCCCTGGGGCCAAACCCTTGATTCTTCTTACAGGAGTGTCAACCTGCCACAAAATGCCACAGGGAGAAATCCCAGGGGACACCAGTACAGCTGCCAACCAGACAGTCACAGCCCCTGGGAAAGGTTCACCAGTTTGTTGAAACCCCTGCATAACCCAAGCTCAAGATGCTTCCTTTCTCATACCCACACCAGACACAAATTTGGCCAGAGAGAGCAAAGGCTCCAAGAAATCAAATGCAGGAGCTGTGAATACCAAAAGCACGTGAGCACAGCAAAAACAAATCCCCCCCCAGAGATGGCTTCAGTGGACACAGCTCATTTCCCAAGTGTATTCCAGCAGCACTACACAGAAACTAAAGACAATTTCTACTGGGAGAGTTCTATTCCATTTGTGCCACAACAGACTACGCTGACTTCTCCAAACATGGAAACTTCTGCAGGAGTAGGGTTCCCTGCAGCATCCCACTTCTGCACCACGAAGTTCACTGCTGATAGCTGAGAAAGCTGTTTGTGGAAGGGACCTTAAAGCTCATCTCATTCCACCCCCTGCCATGGGCAGGGACACCTTCCACTAGCCCAGGTTGCTCCAAGCCCCATCCAACCTGGTTGCTCCTGCCCCATCCAGGGATGGGGCAGCCACAGCTTCTCTGAGCAACCCGTGCCAGGGCCTCCCCACCCTCCCAGGCACGAATTTCTTCCCAATATCCCATCTAAATCTCTCCCCTTTTATTGTAAAACCATTCCCCGCTGTATTATTGCAATCTGCCTGTGTAAAAAGTCTCTCCCTCTTTTTTATAATCCCCCTTTAGACACTGGAAGAAGACGTCTTCCGTGGAGCCTTCTCTTCTCCAGGCTGGAGACCCCCAGCTCTCCCAGCCTGTGTCCAGAGTAGAGAAGCTCCAGCTCTCAGAGCATCTCTGCAGCTTTCTCTGGACTTACTTTAACAGGTCCACGTTTCTTCTGCTGAAGACTCCAGAGGGGGATGCATTATTCCCAGTGGAATCTTTTAATTAAATGAGAAAGCAACAAGCTCAGGAAGGGTCACCCCAATACTTCCCTGCCAACAGCTGCTCAGGATGAAATCAGAGCTTAATAAAATACTCGCAGAGCTCAGCTGCGGAACCTCGCTCACACTTCTGCCACAGCATCTGCACGAGTGTTTCAGGACTGTCACATTCAGAGAGAACTTCACTGATGAGGTTTGAAGTTTTACAGATTTTATACAAGGACACAAGCCCTCATTTTATTTTTTCCTGGCATATTTAGGTCTATTAGGAAAGGTGAAGTACCTAGATGAGGTATACAACCAATTCTGCAGCACCCCAGGCAACCCCTTCCCCATTATTTCAAGACAAAATAAACAGTACAAAAAGTACAAAGCACAGCTGCCACAAACTCAAATTATCCTGAATACTCAGATACAGCTCTGAACATTAGACCTGGATTCCTCAACAGAAAAACAAAACACTGTAATAATGTTTTCCTTCAAAAAGGGGAAAGATGAGCAAGGCAGAGGTGCTCTGGCAATCACTCGCCGCAGTTCACACTCCAGTACTCCTGTTGTGACATTGTCTGAGTTTTCCTTCTGTGCTGTTACAGATTTTCTACTTTAAAATTATTTGTACACATACAAGCAGCACATTCACTTACAGCTTAATGCAGCAAACTCCCTGAAATTTGGGCTAATGTTCTTGTATGCCTTTCAGGGAGTGAGAGCGCTCATTTGGACACTGGAAATAACAATTTCCACTTAAAATGCTGGCTGCCAGATTGAGTTTTTAAACTAGCTTCCTAATTTTACTTTTTTAGGTCATTCCTACTAAAACTACCTTTCTCACTCTTCTCACCCATAAGTAGATTTTCATCTAAAATGCCAAAGAAAACTAATCCAAACCAACTAGAACTGGTGCACAAGCTGCAAATCAAAATATACTAAACAGCCAAAAAAGCATGAAACTGTATCATAATTCAAAATATAGAAATAATTCTTGTGATGATGCGGAAATTAATTTTTGCCAAGCCTACAGGACAAGTACAGCAGCCAGGAAGTAGGGAAAAAATATGAAAAGCCCCAACATTTTAATATGACCACTCCATACACCGCTTACAACCGGCAAATCAAATGATCAAAATACCCTAAACATAGATATTTAAATAAATGTACAATGGTTTAAATGCCAATTGTGAGTGGTTAAACAAAGTGAATTTTCAGAGTGATTTAATACATCCCACCAATATTAGTACACTTTGAGGGAGTTACTATCCATGGCTGTTTATATAGGATGCTGCAGCACCACAGCCACAAAAATTGATTTTACAGCTAAAGAATGAAATACTTCTTAAAAAAATAAAAATACAAAATGAAGAACACAGTTACCAACTGAATAGACAAAAGGCCTGTGAAAACTACAACCAGGCAGGATAACCAGCACCCTGGGAGTCTGAAGAGCTTCCAAAGGAAGCTGTCAAGTTAAAATAATATTGAAAGAGTTGACAAAACATAATATTGCACTTAGAAAGCTGCAAAGGGCTTGAAAAAACCTACTTACATTGTACAAATTCTGAGTTTACCACATAAGCACAGGTGACTGTGCCTGCTCATTAAACCACGAATGGCATTCCTATAGGCAGAATTAGAAGACTTCAGTGAAATATGACAGAGCAAGAGTAAAACTCCAGAAAATGCATTTTCAAGAGGCTCAGGCATTTACACACCAAAAGGATGCAGTTGTCAGACCTGGTTCTACCTTACTGTCTTGCCCCAGTAAGTGTAGCTGTGCAATTATAAAGCCAATGAAGATGTTTGTGAGGGTGAGACTGAACTCACATAAAACAGACCTCCAAGACCAAGGTCTGACATGCACTAAACACAAACTCAACCATGACATGGAGGTGTCTGTCCATGACATCCTCACGCACACACACCACCCCAATTCCGAATTAAAGCTATTTATTTTAACAGAAACAAGAAAGACAGCACTTATCTGAGGAGTCTAATTCCACTGCAAGGGATGCATGGTGATAATTACGGGAAAACATCAGACGGGGCTCGTGCTGTGCCATCAGCACAAGAACTGAAGACAAATCTCAGCATTGCCTTCACCTCCAGCCTCCCTGAGCCCTCATCACAGGAGGGTGAGGGGAGGCATTCATAATCTATTCCTTCAGCCAGAAGAACACAAACAGCAGCCCAAGCAAATCCTGGGCCACATCCCAGCTCCAAAAACCCACTTAACAGAGTCCTCCCACTAAGCCAGTATCCATCACAATGACACTGCAGTCACCACATCGGGCAATTCACATCACCCAGCACAACAATTTGATGCCTTCCAAACCTTCCTCTTTTTAATTCACAATACCAGTAGCTGCTACCAATGAGGGTGAACACAGAAACAAGGGCATAAAACATTTCTGCTGCAACAAATAAGCATGGAGGACTTACACTTTTTGTGTTTATGAAAATCCAAATACATTTTTTTTTAATTAAAAAAAAAAAAAAAAACAATTATTCTCCTCTCATAAATTTTACTGTAACTATAGATGAAGGCCATACCTTTAGGAGTGGCCAGCTTTCCAAGAGTTTGTCATCTAAAGGAAAATTTTCTCAGGTCCTTTCAATTGTTAAGAAAACAGGAAGCAAATTTCAGTAAGCCATTTCAATAGAGTAAAACAGAGATAAAGATCTCTATTAAACTTGGCAGCAAAGGTAGAGCCCACAGATAGTGGTCTGAGCAGCCCCTTGCCACCAGTCTGTGCCACTCTGCTCACTGGGAAATGGCCCATCATCCACTGTCGACCAGCTGTGGCTGCCCCTGGATCCCTGGAAGTGTCCAAGGCCAGGTTGGACAGGGCTGGGAGCAACCTGGGCTAGTGGAAGGTGTCCCTGCCCATGGCAGGGGGTGGCACTGGATGGGCTTTAAGGTTCCTTCCAACCCAAACCATCCTGGGATTCTACAACCAGGTTCGTGTGAGTGCAGAGGCAGCGAGCGAGAAACCAGAAGAAAGCACTGATGGCCACCCACATCTCATTTAGGAAATTAAAAACATGACCAAGAGAAAGGGACAATAAAGGTCCAATAATCCAAGTACTGAGGGTTATTGACAAATTATTTGACAAAACATTTCAAGGTTGGGCAGCAAAAGCTGCTTCAGCAGCACAGGAAATACGGTCACTCTTGCAAAGCAGAGCAGTAGGGAATGAAAGTCACATCTATTTCCTATCTTGACCAAGACCCTTGAAACAAAGATCTCTCCAGCTCAGACATGTTTAAATTCAGAAAGCTGGCATCTTGCTTTGGTCCATGGGCTTTGGAAGTGCTGAGGAAGTAAAGTGCATCCACTATCAGACTCTTAGCCAAGTACAAGCAGGCAAAAAGGTGCTACCAAAGACTTACTGCCAAAGATCTTCAATCCCAGAGCAAGAAAGATCTCCAAGGAGCCCTGCCCGAAGTGTTACAAGATAAAACTCAGTGCCACTCGTGTGTCTGACAAGTACCTCTTAGGCAGCAATGAGGGAATGAAAAAAAAGTAATTTAAATCCTGACGGTATTAGTAAAAATTTTGTTTTGCTGGAGTAACAAAGTCATCACTGCCACGAATTAAATCAAATTAAAAACCATTTCATCTCAGTATTTTCACTTACCCTTTGTTCTTTCAGTTTATTCCCTAACCCTTCTTTCTATTTTTTTTAAGACAGTAAAACTTTATTATAGGAGATACTCCAAGTTCTAGTCAGATTGATGTGGATGTATAGGTTTACCAGGACTCTTAACTTCTTCCACAGCAAAACTCCATCCAGGTTTACCAAGAAGGAGTACATTTCCTTGTGCTGCAAAAACTTTCCAGCACGCACAACAAGCCAAGGAGAATGAGACTTACGGCTTTCAGAAGTAAAATATTTTACAATGCAATAATTATTAATGAATAAGAAAACAAAAGACATCACAACCACACATTAAAACACACAGCCCTGCTTGCAAAGAAACCACCCAAACCAGCTCTACTAAACTATCCTGAATTTTTATTTTTTGTTTCCAGCAGCTACCTGGGAAAATAATCTACATCTAAAAATCTCAACACCAAGTCCCTCTAAAAAAATATATAATATATAAAATCCCAGAAGGGCTGAAAAGAAAAAGCAGCCATCACAAAAGCAATGAGTCTTCAGCCAACACATACTTTGGTTACTGTGAAATAGCCTCATCCCAAAAATCAGGAGGAGGTACTTGCCTGAATTTCCTGGCTGCAGGAGTCAAGGCTCTCTTTACCACAAAGAATTACTTCCTAAGCTTGGACATTGGTATCAAAGAGCCTTAGCACATTGGCATCAGATTAAATTAATTGTTCTTGTTGCTAAATAGCTTTGAAAATCCCAGACTTCACTCTTCCCTTCACTTTTTCCACTCAGGGGTAGAAGCAGAAAATGTTTCACACTCGGTGATAATGCCCCAGCTCTGACAAATCAAAGATTTCACATGATTTATTTCTGTAATAGTGACAGCTAGCATTTCACACATTGAAAAAGAAAAGGCTGTTTCAAAGCAAAAAATCATTTAACAACATTAGAAACCTATTTGCTATGCCACAGAAAACGATGGCAGTATTTCATGAGATCTTGTTCATGTTTGTGTTTGATCTGAAGCAGCACTCCCAAAAGCTCAGCAAACACGTGAAAAAGGCAGGAGGAGGAGAAAGCCAGACACACTCCCAGTGTTACAAACCATTAGTGTCAGATCACTCAGCAACATTCGCAAGCCAAGTTTAACATCAGGGATTCCTTTTCCAGCAGTCAGTTCCCTGACTTGGATCCCCACACCCACAGAGGGACATCGGGATGACTGGAACAACTGGTTTGAGGCTGGGGGAAGGCAAAACCCAAACTGTGCCTGGTGCCACTTGCCCAGGTGGCCCCAAGGAACAACTTTATGGTCACAGTTTTGTCGAAATTATTGCCAGCAGGTGGATTTAACGTCCCAGTAAAATCTCAAGCACTCAGCTTATTTAACACAAGGATAAAATACCAAGTTTACCTTTTAAGTAATGGGTTTGAATTTTAGAAGTTGCTCACTTTCAAACATTACCATAACTTACTAAACAACTGGTTATTTTTCACCCTGAAGCAGATAATTCACAAGCTGAAGCCCCTGCCAATGAGCTATTTCCACAGGAATCTGCCCAGCCAGGTCCTGCCTGGAGCCCAAATCCCCAGATCCCTTTAAACAGCCTTTTGCTGTAGACAGGCTTAGGGGAAAGATACTGTCATTCTTCCAGGTTCTCACTTTACTGGAGACCTTTTCAAAAGGAAATGGGTTAAATATTCAAAGGTGATTTTAAAAAGCATCTTCCAGAAGCAGCTTTTTCTTGCTCTTGCCCAGGAGATACCTCTGCTAGCTAAAGCAGTTCTAAAATGACTGTAAGTGAAAAACTAATGCAACGTAGAGTAGAAAACATCCCATTTCTAAAATAAACCCCACGCTATCAGATAACTCTAATTTTACTCGTTAAAGAAGCTGTGGGAAAGCTGACAGTGGGTACACGCTGAGTTAAACATCCAGCACCTAAACAGGAAGCAGAAAACTTTAGGGGGGGAAAAAAAAAAGTAGAAGTTGAACTGGAAAAATTTTTCAATGTATTTCCATTCCTTACTACACCTGCCCTCACTGTGATTCACACGATGTTAAATCCCTCTCTGAACACTAAACACCACTTAAATTACACTCACCACTGCCCCAGTATGTTGGCTCCCTCCTGCAGCTGCTTCTGCGTTAAATCAAACTACAGAATTAAAAATAATTAAACCTGTCTTATTGAAATAACTCCTCGAAAGATATAAAACAACTTTTGCTAATTAGCTGAGCGAACAGCCCTGACCTAAGACTCAAATATTGCTCAGCTTTGGGCTACACCAACACCACTGCTGGGCTCAGATCTTTTGGGAAACAATGACCTATCAATTATACAAAGCCCCCAGTATTTCCATGAGTGTTAAAAGTACTGTCTTTCCCCAGTAAGGTGTATTCATTCAAACAATTTTAAGCACCAATATATCATTAGTAGCTGAAGCGAAGATTTTTTAAAAGCATTTTCAAATTCACAAACAGAAATTAGATACATCCATCTGAGAATTTCAAAATCCACTTGTTTTGCCTGAAAGGAAAGAGCTGCCTCACCAATTTTTGGAGCATTTTCAATGTACTGTAACCTTTAGAGAGCATGAGGAATTCCTGCTATGAATTCACAGTGTATCTAGTTAAAACTTATCTCAACAGAAAAACTGAAACTCAGTTTTAAGCCATCCTCTTAACACTTACATCCCCGCCTGCCAGGTGAGACATTTTCAAAGCCTGGTTAATCCCCATTTCCAGCTGAGAAAATAGAAAGAAGCTGAGAAAACATTAAGAATGATCCACTTAAAATGCTGGCAAGTCAGGTAGAGAGCTAGGACCAAAACCAGCATTTCCAGCTCTCAGTGACAGACACTGCCCACTACATCAGTCAAAATACAAACACTGAAGTGTGTATTTTCCCTTTAAAGGAAACAACTTTAACAGCTTTAGGTAAAACCATGCTCTGAGCTCTCACAAACCTTGAAGACTGAAGTAAGGCTTGAACATAAACGCTGAGCTCCATTTGCAGGTCACTGCAAATTACCTGGTAGGTCACTAGGACATTTCTTCTCACCTGAAAACATCTACTACCTCTTACCACCTGCATTTAATTGCAAATAAGAGCTTTCTAAAGTCTTATCAAGCTCAAGACACAGGAAAGCACAGCATGATAAGAATCCTGAAGCCTGCAGGGAACACTGCAGTGTTTCCTTGCTAAAATGAACCAGTGCCCTGCCCAAGGCTTTCTTGTCCTTTGCCCCAAGGTGAGCGCTCTGGACTCCTTCTCTCTTCCCCACCTACTCCTGAAAGCTGGGAGGAGATGCTGCCTCCTCCATGGTTTTTTCCTGGTCAAGCTGCCCTTGCCAAGAGGCAGAACCAATCCAGCTCTGCATTAATTGGACTTTTATCTTTTCTTGGAGCCAGCCTAGCACCCAGTGACTGGTTATCTCTGGGAGGGCAAGTAGCAACCTCGGCAGTGGCAACATTCAAGGCACCTGCAAAGGTTCAGTCCCTGGCACGACAGGTACATAAACCTCTCCGAGAGGACACTGTGCCCTCCAAGCCCAGGGGCCAGACAGTCCCATTTCATTTAGATTTAGGAGGGAGGTGCCTGCATGGAAACTGAAAATGGAGCATGGTACAGCCGTGCTGAATCAATCCGAGCCCAAAGGAGTGCCTTTGCTTCGATCACGTTTCTAGGAAAAGAAGGGAAAGTTCCACAACCACCTTACTTCGGCCTTTTCCCAGCTGCCAGCAGCAAGCAGGATGAACGTAATCCATGGAGTCTGGCTGCTCACATCCCCTCCTTCCCCTTGCTCTCCCCATCACCAGGCCTCTGCTTCCATCTCCCCATGGATGCCTTGGAGACTCAGCTCCCTTCCAAAGCCATGTCCCGGTGTGTGAGCCAGGACTTGGAGCTCTGCTGGTGCTGTCCCTGGGCCGAGCCATCCGGAGCAGCCTCTGTGACTCGGGGTTGTTCGCAGAACAAAGAGCTGCTTCACAGACACGTCAGTAACTGTGTGTGTTGTGAGGAACAAGAAAATACTGGCACAAACCTCAGAGCCCAGAAACCTCCTCATGCAGAAAACAGATGAAAGGGGGAAAAACCCAAACAAAACCAACCCAAGACAGGTGAGAGGGCTCTGAAGCAGAAGTATTTTATTAGTAACACACAGACCTAGACTGGGGTCCCTACGGCTTTTCTTGTCACAAGAACAAAACCAATACCCTTAGTTCAGCATCAACCAATACCCTTAATTCTGATGTTATTCTGAAACCAAAGCTGCTTCAATAATTTCCCCCTTTAAACACAACCAAAATGTTGAGCAAAACACAAGCACACTTGAGATTTTAAAAGGTGACTAATTTAAAATACGCCCAAGAGTGGAGCTGCCTTACGTGGTCGAAGCATCCACCCACCTACCCCAGCATCCAGCCTGGAGAGGGAGCACAAGCAGGTGCCTCTGGGAATAAATTCCCACTGTCAGCCAAAGGTCCAAGCTGTATCCCAGCACAAATTTCATCCCACTAAATCAGCCTCTGGCAAGCGGCTGCCCAGCAGAGCACAAGCCTCAGATGCACTGAATACGCTGCACGGTGATAAAAAGTGCAAAATATGCAGACAGAGCCAATATTCCACAGTTAACAGCCTGATATTTTTGTTTTAACAACCACATCTGTACAAAGATGAGCCCAATTCCATATGCAACTTAGCACAGAAAATCCAAGTTACTCTCCCCTCAAGCATTTCTGTTCTGGCCTCCAGAACTGCAATACCCAACCAGTGAACTTTAGAGTGAGATGCTTCCTGCCTCTAAAATACATTACCCAGAGCATTTTGTTTAAAGTGCTCCTACTATCTCAAAGATTCCACTCAAAAATTCATAAAACAGTGACTTTGCATTTTTGTATTTCTACTTTCCTCCTATTTTATTTCAGTCTGTAGTGACAAACCAGTCCCCTGGCAACATATGCTTTAACCTGCCTCCACAACGTCCCTGTAAGTTTAATTACTTTTGTCTCTAAAACGAAGAAACTGAAGCACAAAGTAGCTAATCCCTGGTTTTGTTAGGGAGATATCACCCCAGGACTCACATTATGAGGACGCTCCAACTGCAAAGCAAATCCCAGACTCTCTAGAGCAGGCCCTGCTTTCTGAGGTATTAAAAAAACAGCAAAAAAAGGCAAAACCAGAGAAAGACAGAAATGATAAAAACTTCACAATATACCATGTTTGAATTGCACCGAACACTGCTATTTCTGCAGGACCTCCAAAGCAATGTTTATATTACATATCCAGACATCACTGGCCGTAGGGCAGCTCATGAACTGGTTTATTTTGTCTCCAGCAAAGCCCAGCCTTGCTCCTCGAAAGCAGCTGATGAACTCTCTGCTCCCAAATCAGCCTTTGGGCAGTTGCCACATGGACCAGGCTAAATCCAACTTTACTCTCCTCACTCCCCACTGCCATTAGCCTACTCAGAGTACATTTAGATCAGATATTAGCAAGAAATTGTTCCCTGTGAGGGAGGTGAGGCCCTGGCACAGGGTGCCCAGAGCAGCTGTGGCTGCCCCTGGATCCCTGGCAGTGTCCAAGGCCAGACTGGATGGAGCTTGGAGCACCCTGGGCTAGTGGAAGGTGTCCCTGCCCACAGCAGGGGGTGGCACAGGATGGGCTTTAAGGTCCCTTCCAACACCAGCCATCCCGTATTTCTGTGATTCTAACCCATCCTGCTTGGCTTTGACGGGATAAACACGAAAAGCAGCCACAGCAACGAGGCAGAAACACAGCGAGCTCTAAAACCAGGCGGGTGCGGGGCCCGGGGAGCAGCAGCTTTTCAGAGGGATGGAAAGAGCGGGCCCGCGAACCGCCGGGGCCAGCGGGGCTCTGACAGCCCGCGGGGCCCGGTGCGCGGCTTCCCCGCAGTTCCTCATGACGGCGGCCACAAAAGCCGCGCTGCCCCCGCGCTTACCGGGGCTCGGCCCCGCTGCCCGGGGAACGCAGCGCCCGGCGCGGCGCTCCCGCAGGCGGGGGCCGAGGCGGAGCCCGCCGGGGCCCGCAGGAAGCGGGGCCGAGCCGCGGGGCCGCGGCCGGGGAGGGCAGGGGCAGCGGGGCCGGGCCGGAGGGAGCGCGGGGAGAGCGAGGGAAGGAGCGGGGGGCGATCCACGCCCCGGGCGCGCCCACCGCAGGCCCGGCCCGGCCGGGGCCGCACAAAGGGCGGGGGGGCGCGGCCGGCAGGTGTGAGCGGACTCACCGGGTGGGGCGGCGCCGCCGCCTCGGCGGACGGACGGAGGGACGGACGGAGCGGGACGGAGCGGGGCAGCGGCGGGACCGGGACCCGGCGGGGCGGCGGCGGCGGGGCCGGAGGGGAAGCGGAACCGCCGCGCGTGGCCACAGCCCGCGGGGGCGGGGGCGGGGCGGGGCATCGCCGCGGGGGCACCGCCCGCCGTGCGCCGGAAGGTGCGTGCCGCGGGGCATGACGGGAGTTGTAGTTCGCTCCGTGCTGCGGGGAAATGTGCCTTACAAGGTAAATCTAGAATTGGTGGTTATTTATTTATATCTATTTTTATATAAAAAACTTATATTTCTCTGGACCAGAGTCAGGGAAAAATAAAAGAGCCTGAAAGCAGTAAAAAATTATATATATTATATACATAAATAATATTTATATAACATTTTATAATAAATGTTATGTATAACATATGTATTATATGTGATATAATAATATATAGTGTATCTATAAAATGCACTTATTTAGTATACATATAGCATATAGTATACAATATATATTACATACAATGAATGTTATGCATAACGTATTACATATAATAAATGTTGTAACATTTATTATATAATACATATCTTCTATATATTATATAGCATGTAATAGATATTGGTTTATTATATATGTTATATATAGAAATATATATTTTATGGATAACATTTCTCTTTTTCTAGGCTGTTTGGATCTCCTATTTTTCTCTGGCTGTGGACAACAACCAGCTGCAGGGGGTAAAGGCCACCACCCTAAAAAATCCAGCATCCATCTAAACTGGCTCTCCTCCACCCTCACTTCCGTGTTGTGGTGCTTAAATGCGAGTTTATTTTGTGAGGAAAACCAGTTCAGCCCCACACGGGGGTTTCCTGCTGTGTCTGAGTGTCTCCTCCAGGTCTGTCCTGGCTCAGGGAGGTGCAGGCCACCCTGCTCCAGTAGTGTGGAGGTATCAGAACACCACGGGGCTTTGTGGAGTCATGGAATGGCCTGGGTTGGAAAGGACCTTAAAGCTCATCCCCTTTCACCCCCTGCCATGGGCAGGGACACTTTCCACCAGACCAGGTTGGCCTTGGACACTTCCGAACACACAATGACAGGGATGGGGCAGCCACAGCTTCTCTGGGCAAACTGTTCCTGTTCCTCCTCTGTGCTCCACTCTCTCTTCCTTTTGCACTGGAAGGGGCTCGTTTTGTCTCTTCTGTGTGAATACAGCAGAGAAAAAATTAACCCTCCTCCCACCAACCTGTCGGGTCCCTCTCAGAGCCCATCTGGGGCAGGGGTCACATCACTGGTGACAGCAGCAGGACACCCAGCAGCAGGACACCCAGCAGCTGGACACCCAGCAGCAGGACACCCAGCAGCTCTCCGTGCTGCCACTTCCAGTGGCACAAGCTCCCAGCTGGATTCGCAGCTTCCAAGGAATCCAGTAGGAACACACCTGGGGAAGCAGTGTACGTGCACTCAAGGCTTCTCCCCCAAAATTCCTGGGATCCATTTAATCTTCCACGTGACTTCTCCAAGCTTCCACCTGCCCTGGGGGCTGGATCTCACCTCCTTCTGTCCACCTGGGTTTGAAGCAACATCCGATTTTCCTTTCGGAAGGAGCAGGACACACAGCAGGCAGCTCCCCTTCCCCAGGTGTTGGGGGAACGGATCCGCGGACACCTCAATCCTCCCTGCAGGTCCAGGCACACCCGAATTCCCCGCTTGTGGGTTCCAGCCAACACCTGTTGGCTCTCTGCTCCCTCAGTCCCCACAGGACCTCTGCAGAGCCACACAACACTTGTCCCTACAGAGCTGCCCATTTTCCAGGAAAGCTATTCCCAAGTGGCGCTGAGGTGGCTGCGCTCCGACCCCCTCCGGGCACAGCCGTCCTTTCACTTCTCTTTCCATGCTCGCTATTTTCCCTTTCTGACTCAGCTCAGCCGCTGCTAACTCACCTCTGCATCACCCCTGGAGAATCCGCAGCAGGTTTTGGCTTCGCCGTTCCCTCACCTCTTCTCGCCATCCCTGTGAGGCTCCTCACCTCTCTGTGCTGCCTCGGCCTCCTACTCCAACCCCTCTCAGGTCCAGCTCCATTTGCTGAATCCTGACCCCCCCTCTCCCATCCTTCTGTCTCCCTCCCCAGGCACAGCTTTTTAAATAAACTAGGAGGGGTTTTTTGTTGGATTTTTTTTTTGTTATGTCCATTTCTTTGTGATTCAGAAAGCCTTAATTCCCAACACGGCCTTTAACACCCCATCCCCTTTTCTTTCCCTGCTCTCATTCAGTCCTTACACACACTAAGGATGGATAAGTTTGTGTCCAACCCTTGTAGCGGTGCTTTCTTGCCAAGAACTCCTCAACACCTTATTCCTGTCTCCAAAACTGCCAGAATTTTTGCACAAGCCTTACAGCTCCTCCTCTGATCTCTGTGATTCCTCTGGGGCTGGCACTTGAATCCTCCTGAATGGTACACCTGCTAAATTCTGTGCTGGCTTAGTGACAGCAGTTTCTGCTCTGAGAGAGAGATTCACTACCAAATTCCTTTGTAATTAACACTGCTATAGTTATCAGACTTATTTACAGCTTGTAAGGAAAAATGTGTCTGCTGTATTTGTAATGTAAGTGCTGTGGATTTAAAAACAGCAAATATTTGTCACAACAAAAACCACCCCTTGTGATGCTCTGCCACTCCTCTCATATTTTACAGTAATCAGAATCAATTACTTAAGTTCAGTTGAAAAGTTGATTGATGGGAATTTTGATATATACTTTACTTCCATATTTTTTCCACTTGAAATAATTTTTCTCATTTGTCCAGAGGACATTCCTATTCCCATTCCCTTGGTTTTGTCAGGGAGATTGATTTAGCTGAGGGATTCAACCTGTGATTTTCAGGTGTTACCTGCTGTTAAAAACCAAGCAATGAAGTCCTGTCACTCAGCTCTGGCAATCTGGGATGTTGCCATTCCAAGGGGGAGGCTACAACACGGAGCTACCTACGTAAGACAGAGCACGGGAACAAACTCAGCTCTGGGAGATAAAAATCCCACTAGGAGACGAGTGATACAGTGCTGGTCCCAGTGCCGACAGGGTTAAACAGCCCAAATCTCTCTTTGATTGTTTCCAACCTGCCGTGGAAGTAGTCACAAGGAACTCACCCTGTTGAATTCCAGCAGGAGAAAGATGCCCAAGGGAGCCTGAGGCTGCAGCTGGGCATCGATGAAAGGCTGCACACCGAGCCCTTGAAGGGAATTTTCATTCACCCCCTCACACACACACACACACTCCCCCAAATTACTTGCTTTGACTAATTTACTCGAAGTTTGTCGGGAATAGAATGTATTTTCTCCACACGGGGGTTACCGTGGGCTCCCAGTGCCACCTACTGACAACTGCGGACAGTACCCGAGCTCTGCCGCTCCAGAGCCTCTCGGCTCTTCCATTAGGTAATTTCCTCCCTATTTCCTTCTATTTATCAACTGTCCTGGCGACTGAATGTAGATCTTCTAAATACTTGCTTCTAGTCACTATCCTGTCCCTCACGTTCATCTTCCAAGGGGTCTCTTTCCACTCATGGAATACGGTGAAATTTCAAATATTCTCCAACACTTTCAACTCTGCCCAGTTGTTCAGCCTGGAGAAAAGGAGGTTCAGGGGACCCTTCTCTCTCTCCACAACTCCCTGACAGGAGGGTGGCCAGGGGGGGCTCGGGCTCTTCTCCCAGGAAACAAGGGACAGGTCAAGAGGAAACAGCCTCAAGCTGTGCCAGGGGGGATTTAAACTGGATATTGGGAAAGGTTCGTCTTGAGAAGGGCTGTCCAGCCCTGGCACAGCTGCCCAGGGCAGTGGTGGAGTCCCCATCCCTGGAGGGATTTAACAGCCGTGTGGATGTGGCACTTGGGGACATGGGTTAGGAGTGGCTTTGGCAGTGCTGGGGGAATGGTTGGACTCAATGATCCTAGAGGGCTTTTCCAACCTTAATGACTCTGTGATTCTAATTTGACCAAGAGCAGCCAACCCCTCACAGTTATTAGAAGGGGAGAGATTATTGACCTGTCCAAGGTACGCACAGAATGTCTCTTTGCAAATGCATACATAACCCACCTGCACAACAAGCTGAAACTTCAGAGACTTTAATGATTCAATAATGTTTTTCATACCCTTAATAACCAATCCCTGAGTCAAGAAATACAAACAACTCTGCAAGAGGCAGCACTGTACTGGAAGCAGGCTCTGGGCCAGCAGGAGGGAATAGGAGCCCCAAAGCCACTCCTGACTGTTGCCTCATTGCCCACGGCAGTGCTTTCAGCTTTTTGAGGCTTTTTCCTACCCTCCATCTGCTTTGAATATCGACAACACATCCAAAATGTCTCCTGGGCCGTGGAAGGCATTTGTAAGCATTATGAGCCAAAGGAACTATAATCCATTATGGGACCCTTGCACCCCCTAAGACATAAAGAACAGTAGAGTAGGATCCATTCAGGAATCCAGTGTAATATCCAGTCAGTTTTGCTGGATGGAGGTCAGACATTCCATATTTCCTCAGGTCACTGGGAGAAGTGTCCGTACTTGCAGGCAGCAGCGAGGATCAGGCCAGAGCAGAGCCCCGTGGTGAGCAGGGTCAGGGCACACACCAGGGAACTGTGCTCCCTGAGCCCCACAGGAACCCTCAGCATCAATTCCTCATATGCCTACAAAGGAAAATAAATATATAACACACATTTGACCAGCTGTTTGTTTTTTTGACTGCAATTGAGAGGATTAGGAACCAGACCCTGATTTAATTAGCCCTTGGCTAAGGCTTCCTCTGAGATTCAGTATCAGAACCAGGATGGGTCATCCCCTTTAAGTCACAGCAAACACAGTGCCAGCCACAGATCAGGAAATGGATCTGCTGCCATCTGTATCCCTGTATCTCTGCTCCTACTCCAGCCTTGCCACTGAGGGTGTGTATGGAATACTGCATGGAGAGCAGCTCTCACAGTGAGCTCAGATCACTAAGGAGATAGATTTCTCCAAAGTGAACAATTACTTGGTTTTTCATGGATACAGGAAGCTCCAAAACATTTATGGACAAGAGCTACACATGTCCCAATGGTCTGCAGGTAACTTAAATATAGGAAGGCAAATGTGTCACAACAACAACAGATTATTTTATTATATGAATTAGTCTAATTTCTGAATCTCTACACTACTGTGGCACTTTTGAGCATCAAAGACAGTTGTTGGCCACACTAAAGACCCAACTTTCCTTGGTTTTGAACACAATAAGAAACTTCACCTTTTCCTAAATACTCACCCAACCAGATAACAACCAAACAAATAGGAGTGGCCTTTTTTTTTAGGATGCTATTCCTTAAATCTTTGCAGTTTTACCATTACTTTAGTTAGATCATCATTTTCCACCTTGCTACTCCTCTAAAGCACCAAGGTTGTGAAGACTTTTCTTAATTTGACCAGTGCCAATTATATCCTAGGGTTCCAAGTAGGGGGAAAAAAAAAGGTGAGGAGAGCAGCCATGCTAAAGGGCCAGAAGAGCAGAGAGTGACTGTAAACACAGCAGAAGGGCAGGATGACCCCCACTAAAAGCCAGTCAGAAAGGAGAAAGGAGCCTGCCAAAGGGGGAACCACCCAGCTAGTCTTTTACTGATTAATTCCTGTGCTATGGAAGGTGTTAATCACAGAAAAAAGGCAGCAGTTGTTAAAAAGAACCAGAAGCAGAACTCACAGGTCTGTGTTTTGTGCTGTGCCACTGACAGGGACCGGTGCCGTCGGATGAGCAGGGAGCATCCACTTCAGCAGGTTCCCAGCATTCTGCAGACAGGTGACCTAGGGAAGGCATTCCTGCATCACCAGGAGCCAGGCAGGATAAAGCAATCTGGCCTCTGAGATTTTTTTCCAAGTAAGGGATCTTTTCCACCACAACAGCTCAACAGAATCTACTCCCTGGGAGCCAAGTGGTGAAACACCTCTGCATGGCCAAAGTGATGCTGGGCAGTCCTTGCTGTGAACTTTGCAATTCTTCCCTTCCTGATACAGCAGGTACCCAAGAAAGAATCTCACCTGGCCCTTCTGTCCTTAACACGGCAAAGAATTCCTGGTTAGCCTGCAGACCACTCAACTTTAGCCACGTAGCTAGAATTTTCCCCAAAATAAGTAAGTCTTTCTTCCAGTTCTCTTCTTGGCCTCCTGTCAGCACATAAAAGACCTCCCTTCCAATACTTTAAATCCTTTCCCATTAATAATAAATGTTTCCATGCTTGTAAGTAGTAAATGTGGCAGAAACCCAGGAAGATTCAACATCCTTATTTTAAATGACTGGGTAGTCCTGCCTGCCCCTGTGCTTATCCCAGAAAATCATTGCTCAAATGATACACAAGTAAAGAAAAAGGAGCTGAAAATCATTAGTGTGCTTGAGTTGGCAGGAATGATTTTGTGAAGGGACTCAAAATTTGTACCAAAAATATAGGATTTCATTGTTCACATAACTTGAAACATTCACTGTCAGTGGATATCAGGTTCTTGTTTCATCAGAGTTTGAGACTCTGACCATTCCAAGCTTCAGGCACAGCTTCCTACATTCCCCCTTTATATAAAGGGAACGCAGCAACACAGTGTGAGAAACCATCTGAACACTTTGATTACTCTAAATAGGTGACAGTGGCTATTAAATACACCCTGCACAGCTCCAGCTGCCAAGGGAAATGCAGTCAGAGCAGGCCCTGCTGGGATCGTGACTAACACGGATCGTGACAACTGCCACGTCCTCCAGCTGGAAGAGCCCAAGCAGCACAGGGCTACAATGGCAGCAGCACAACACAGAGCAGGCTCTGACAACCCCCTGCCTTTGGCCAGGCAGCACCACTCAGTAAGGAAGACAACGAGGTCTTTATCAGGGCCACGCTTTCTGCTTTATGTTCACGCAACTACCAAGAGCTCCATCTCAGACACAAGCACATTCCGAGCTCTGGACTGCCCAAGAACATCCATGAGAATCTCACTGTGGCAGCAGCAGAGCAGCACCTCTGGGCTCTCCAGAACAACCAAGGCTTCCTCTGTCCCCTCGGCCGGCCGGTGGTACCGCGCGTGCACGGGCACAGCAGCTCGGAAGCAGCGGGAACAGCTCGCGTCCGGCTCCAGGAAGAGCAGCAGGAGAAGAGCCCTGGCTAAGTACTCAGGAGCCTCCACGTCAATGACATCAGGAATTAACACTGCCTGCAAGCAGGGAGAGAGACACGTGGGGTTGTGATGGAAATCGAGAACCATTTGGCTCATTCTGTTTTCTAACGCTGAGCTTGATTTTGTGGTCAGGATGATCAAGGTGGGAATTCCAGCTTTAAGCTGTTCCAAAATACCTTTTCAAGACTGTCTTCAATGAGTGATTCCTATGTGTGAAAAGTGTCACTGTGCCTACAGCCAAACCTGTGAGGTGCCAGACAGAGGTGCTGTGTGTCAGCAAGGGCAGACCTGCACCGCAGGCATCCCAAGGGCAGGAGCTGCCCACAGCCTTTGCATCCATGTTGCAGCCAAATTAAGCACCTAAGGAGATAAAAGCCACAGCCTCTGCACATCTGTCTACCTAAAATGTGAAGCAAAGACTGGAAAGCAGCACAGAAAGCTGGGATAAAAACAAAGCTGGGAAGCTGCTCAGTCCAAACACACAGGACATGACTCACAGCTCACCAGCACCTCTTTGGGGGTTTCCCTTCCACCTTCTCCTTTTACCCTTTTACCTTTTACCACCCTTTTACCACAGCTGCTCACCTGGGGCTAAGAGAGGAGCAGCAGCTCCCTGGCACACTCCCTGTGTGTGAGAATATCAGCAGCACAGGGCATGGGGATGCTGAGCGAGCTGAGCTACAAGGAGACACCAGGAAGATGATCCTGCTTGGCACTTCCTTCTAGGAATTAATCACCTTGGTACAACGAGCCAGATAATGACCAGATAATACAACTCCCTGAGTCCTTATCTGAGTGGAAGCCAGATCTCCCTGCACTGGGGCCATTACCTTTGTCAGATTGTGCTGCTGCAGCGTTGCCAGCTCGTAGGGATCCACGTAGATTCCCGGCGGAAGATGCATTCTAGCTGCCACTGCACATCCTCCTGCATCCTCCCCGAGCTCTACCTTCACCAGCAGGTCCCTCCAAACAAGAACAGGAGCAAAACATTTAT
Source organism: Corvus moneduloides (assembly GCF_009650955.1). Taxonomy (NCBI): domain Eukaryota; kingdom Metazoa; phylum Chordata; class Aves; order Passeriformes; family Corvidae; genus Corvus; species Corvus moneduloides. Next base: position 2,672,891 of record NC_045485.1, on the reverse strand, counting down.
ACCCACACTTCAAAAGCTGGCACAAGACCCCCCAAGAGACATTTCTCAGATGAGATGAGAGGCAGCTCTCACACTGTGGGCGACTAATCCCAATCACACTTCCCTGTCGAGCCTTCCTCACCTCAACTCCACATCCATGGCCAAAAGGAAGTTTCACGTCTTTGTTAATGTCTCAGAACTACCAATGGCCTCCACACAAGTTTTAGAAAGGGGTCTCCTATTCTCTCTCCACTACAGATTGTTAATCCCTTGATCCTGTTAGTACATTCCTGACACATGCTCAGGGATCACGCCTCAGGGGGGTGATACAACTGCACATGAAAGGAAGAGAAGCTTCTTCCCACAGAAAATCACGTGGCACATTATGCTGACGGAGGGCAGGGGGAGGACTCACCTGTGAAACCCCTCTTTCAGGAGCTCCTGTGTGACAGTGGTGTCCCGACAGGCTGCCTGCACATCTAAGGTGACACAGAGCCAACAGTGTAACAGCACAGTGGTCACAGGCGCCGGCAACTTCAGCAAGTGAAGTTTTATAACTCATGAATGTCTCATCTGCAAACCCTCTCCCAGCAGAAGGGAAACAGTATTTGACTGTGATCAAAGAGCAGAAGAGGTTTCTTGGTTCACTGGCCGAGCCATACTTCCCAAATCCAGAGTCACGGGATGGTTTGGGTTGGAAGGGACATTAAAGTCCTTCTTGTTCCAACCCTCTGCTTTGGGCACCGACACCTTCCCCAAGACCAGGGTGCTCCAGGTCTGTTCTTGAACGCTTCCAGACACAGCTTCTCTACGCAACCTGTGCCAGGGCCTCACCACCCTCACAAGGAAAAATTCCCACCCAATAACGCACCCAACCCTGCCCTCTTGCAGTGGGAAGCCATTCCCCCTTGTTCTCTCACTCCAGGCCCTTGCCCAAAGTCCCTCTCCAGCTCTCCTGGAGCCCCTGTAGGCACTGGGAGGGACTCTAGGGCCTCCCTGAAACCTTCTCTTCTCCAGGTGGAACACCCCCAGCTCTCCCAGCCTGTCTCCACAGCAGAGGGCCCAGTCCCCCGCGGGCACTCACGGAGGGCGCAGAGCAGCGCGCCCAGCCCGGCCCCGACCCGCACCGGCTCCCGCCGCCCGCCCGCCATGGCGGCCCGCTCCGCACGGCCCCGCGCGGGCTGTCCCCAGCGCCGCCTGACCGCCCGCAGCCCGCCCGCCCGCTGTTCCGCGGCGCCGTGTTCCTCAGGCGTTACCGTGGGCAGCCCGAAAGGGGCCTTCAGCGAGGGGGCCTTTACCGCTAGGACTCGGCGGCGGCGCCGTAGCCATGGCAACCGCCCAGGGAGGCGGGGCCGGCCCGAGGGAGGAGCAGGAGGAGGAGGAGGAAAAAGGGGAAGAAGTGGTTTTCTGCGCTGCCCGAGGTGAGGGGACAGGGCGAGAGTACAAGAGGGATATGGAGCTGCTGGAGCGGGGCCCGCAGAGGCTGCGGAGATGAGGAAGGGCCTGGAGCATCTCCGTGCCCAGCACAGGCTGAGGGAGCCGGGGCTGCTCAGCCTCGAGAGGAGCCCCAGCTGAGAGGGGCCCTCAGCCCTGGGTGGCCCTGGCTGCAGGGAGGGCTCCGGGCAGGGCCCGGGCTCTGCCCCGGGGACCCAGCAATGGCACCAGAGCAGCGGGCAGGGACTGATCCCAGGAAGTTCCACCTGGACATGAGGAAGAACTTTCCTGCGCAGTGCCCGGGCCCTGAACAGATCGCAGACAGGCTGTGGAGTCTCCCTCACTGGAGATATTCCAGTCTGTGCCGTGTGCTCTGGGATGGCCCTGCTGGAGCAGGGAGGTGGCACCAGGTGCCCGCCTGTGGTCCCTTCCAGCCTGGCCCATCCTGGGATTCTGGGAAGGGCAGGAGGGACCAACCCGGCGCTGCCCCGCTGCCCTTCGTGCTCAGAGTTCGGGCTCGGCCGCGCCTCCCGGCTCTGAAGGGCACCGGGCGCTGGCACGGCCATAAAACCCCCGGGCTGTGCTGCAGAACCGCTGGCAGCCGCCCGCCACGCCGGCAGCGAAGGGCTCAGCCCAGCTCACCAGGAGATCCAAACGCTCTTTCCCGTAGATCCAAAGAGCTGCTCGCGTTTCTGTTTCTCGTCTTCGTAGAAGCCTGGAATGGTTTGGGTTGGAGGGACCTTAAAGCTCTTCTCGTTCTAACCCCTGCCATGAGCAGGGACACTTTCCACTACACCACATTCCTCCAAGCCCCGTGCAACCTGGCCTTGGAAATTTTCACTATTAAGGACGTTACTGCGAGTTTGAAGTCTTTCTATGTGATTTTTTCACAAAGGAGGAAGTGTTTCCAATTCTGCCTCAAATGATCTTTTGAACGTTAATGTGGTTTTTCTTGATTTGGAGAAGTACCCTGATTTTTTTGGGTAAAATATGTTGCTTTGCTGTACTGCAGTCTGTAGGGCAGTTGGAGATCACCTTCATGTTTGACATACTTTCACTTTGTTTAAAACCAGAATAAAAGTAACACCTGCCCTCAGTGCTGTCCACTGAGCTGGGAAACAGGATGTGCAGCAGCTTTGGATTTTTAACTCCCCTCTAATTTAATTTCATAATTCATTTCCATGGGCTTTAAGATCCATTCTGACCCAAACCACTCTGGGAGTCTGTGATTTTGCTGAACCCTACTCGTGATAAAAAGACCAGCACTGAGAGACTCTCCCACTTGTTTTCCTTTCTCCAGGTCTTCCAGAGAGCGTTGCCATTGTTAAGGACTCTGATGGAGCCACAGCTGGCACCACAATGACTTTCAGCGCTCAGAAGTGTGGGGTCTGCTTCCAGCCCCCATCCATCATCCTCATCTACAAAGATAACAGCCAGGATAAGACTCGCCAGCGCATCATGCCCATCAGGAATTTCTCCAAGTTCTCAGGTGAGGTGCATTCATTCCTGTCTGGTCCCCCCCAGACCCATGGAGAGGAACTCATTGGTAACAGCATTGTTAGGAATCACTGAGTACCCTCCTAGCAGCGTGCAGGGAGGGGCTGTTTTGGGGTAATGTTGTCTTCCCAAGGAGGCCAAGGCAACATCTCAACCTGAGCAATGGCTCTCTGAGCCTGGACGGTTTGGAGAGACCCCTGGGGAGGGTTTGGGAGAAGATGTGTCTGTGGGAGAGGGTTTGTTGCAGCTGCAGGTGCCCGTGTTGGCTCTCCCCAGACTGCAGCAGGGCTGCCGAGGAGCTGAAGAACAACCCTCGGCACAAGGCCTACCTGGAAGGGGTCTCGCTGCGTCAGCTCCAGAAGCTCTACAGTTTGCTGAGAGGTCATTTGAAAGGACAGAGCCTGGCTGAGAGCTTGCAAAAGTTTCAGCAGGAAGAGACCATTGACCCAGAGGAGGATATGAACAAACTGGATGACAAGGAACTAGCCAAAAGGAAGAGCATCATGGATGAGCTCTTCGAAAAGAACAGGAAGAAGAAGGATGACCCCGACTTCGTTTACAACGTTGAGGTGGAGTTCCCACAGGATGAGCAGCTGGAGTCCTGTGGCTGGGACATTGAGTCAGATGAAGAAATCTGATTCCAGACAAAGATGTCCTGGATGGGCAGTTCAGAGACAAATCTCAGCATCCAGTAGAGTGAACAGTGTCATCCTACACGTTCTGTCCCACAGAACTGATGCATGTTGGCTCAGGAGAATGTGAGGGGCCACACCAATCCCAGGCTTAAGTAAGCTTTGTTTAAGAACCCAGACTTGATTAAATGGAAACTGGGCAGCTGGAATTGTTGGGTGGTTTTAGTCTTTTCCTACGTAAAAGAATTTTAAATTATTTAATCTTTCAATTTTTTTACATTTCAGTCAGCTTTGGCTGAAAATGAAGCATTAAATATTCATGTCCTGAAGACACTGTTAAAGCTGTACTGTACAAATAGGGTGATTATTGTTGCCTGCTGGGAAGTTAAATATGTGTCAGTCATTCTGGATAAATCAACTCTGCATTGAGAATATTACTCTCACATTTCCCTAGAAATGCTTAAATCTCCAGTAAGAAATGCTTACACTCCAGTGTAAGTTTTAGCTTACACAAAAATAAATCCTTACATGTAAGAAAAGGACTATCTTGAAAATCAATTAGTCTTGAAAGTGCATTTGAAAACACAGTGATTTCAAACTGCTGCAATGGGATGGTTGGATCGTTACACTCCTGGATGATGCTTCCTCATAAGTGCTCAGTTCTGGGAGAATGTGCTTAAAGAATCCAAAAAACCAAAGGGGTAGAAGTGGTCAAAGTCTGGAGGTGGTTCTAGAGTAAGACAAACTCACCCCACTGAAGGTTTTAATCCAGCTGTCTATCTTGGCTGGTCTGTACTAGATCAGTCCTGCTCTCATGTAAGAACTGGAGGACTAAGATTAGGATTCTTGGGGAAATTTTACAACTCCAAAAGCTTCCTGGGTTTTGGCTTTCTGAATCCAGGCCGCTGTGAAGGCTGTGGATCAGATGGGTCTTCATCCCAAATTGAGGGGCCTCAACAAATTGCTGCCTGACATAACTTAAGAGGAGCAGCTGGAAGAGCTCTCCTCCTCCACCCCAAAACTAGAGTCTCTGCTGTGAAAAACATAGAACAAGTGCCAGTTAAACCACAGTGCTTTGCCATCGCTAGGGAGGATGAGGGAGCTCATGCTTGGTCAAGGAGGTCTCCAGTCAAGAGAGAAATGGAAGCTGAGGCCTCACTTGCCAAAATTTAAAAAATGTGAAGGCTGACTCAGCTCTCCCAGGACCGGAAAGGGTGTGCAGGGGTCTGGCACAGGCCTTGCCTCAACAATTGCAACATAACAACACAGAAGGATCTCCCACTCAGGAGGGAGAGGGCCCCTGGGAACCTCTCCTCCACTGCCAGCCTGCCCCCAGCTTCTCAGAGCATGTGGCCTGTGCCCAGCCCTGGGCATGGCCTCCTCTCCCGTGAGGGCTATGGGAGGCCAAGTGGGTGCCTGGATCATGAGGTTCCTGCTGGCCTGTTCCTCCAGCCCACCCCAGAGCATGGAGCCCTACTGGTCTTCCCAGTTTGGGATCCTCTGTGAACTTGACAGGAAGGCACTTCACAGCCACCTTTAGATCATGCATAAAGACATGAAATGGGACAGATCCCAAAACAGTCCCCTCAGCAGCCGCCTGGTAGAGCACATCCTACATCCCACAGCGCTCTGCACTTCACTCCCACTGATCCTGACCTGCCTGGCTGCCCACCCATCCAGACCGAGACACCTGCACTTGGGTGAAGAACGTTGTGGGACACTGTGTCCAAAGCCTTGCTGAGGCAGATGGAATCCACCACTCTCCCCCTGCCTACAGATCCATCCATTTCATCCTGAGAGGAAAGCAGGTTGGGCAGGCATGACTTAGCCTCAGCAGTCCATGCTGACTTCTTCCAGCCACCTTCTTTTTCTAGAATTGTGCTCCAAACAATGAACATTCATTCCATGGTTTTCCCAACATGGAGGTGATGCCCTGTTGCTCTCTGGGATGGCCTTTTGGCCATTACTGAAGCTGGATGGGACCCTTGGGTTCTCCAGTCACCAAGGACCTTCCCTGATCACCATGGCCTTGCAAAGATGGTGAGAGCAGCTTTGTAAGGACACCCACCACTCAGAAAGCAGAATCTCCTCTTGTTGTCCCAACATCCCATGCCCATCACAGCTCCAGGCGAGCCGTGGCTTTCCAGGCCCCATGATGAGGGAATGCTGAGTATCCCCATCAGCTCCATACAGTTAAGAACACCCCCTTCTAATCCATGCCCTGGGCAGTGCCAGGTGCCTGGGTTCCTCCCTGTGTGTTCTCCCATGGCTGCACCCTGCACCCCACGCTGGATGGAGCAGCAGCAGCATTGGCTGTGGTGGTGGGGAAGGACACACGTCCCCCTCCAAGCCCAGCACCAGGGAGAGGGGAGCTCACAGGGAGACGCCGGGATGCAGCCAGGGGACAGAGCAGGGATGTATTTATAGGTCACTGGTGTCCCCCAGGGTGCAGCTTACGGGCAAAAGAAGGGCTGAAAGAGGCTGAGGGATTCCCCAGTTGGGGCCTGGTTTGGTTTTGGCTCTTTCAGTCTAAAATTGGGGCAGAAAGTGGCTGTTTCTGAGCCAGATCTGACATCTGGGTTTCCAGGGCCTTTACTGCACTCAGCCCCAGTGGAGCTGCCAGCTGGCCGAGCAGGGTCTGACCCACACCATTTCCCAGCCTTGCACAGCCACCAGCCACACCAGGCTCCCCCATGAGCCCAGTCCCACCCCTGTGCCTGGGAGGGGTTTGCCCTGCTGCCAGCCTTGGCTCCCCCTGCCTGCACCATCCCCAGCATCCTCCCAGTCCCACACCAGCCTCGGACATCTCCCTCCATCACCTCCCAGGACAACTCCACTGGGCTTGAGTCATCAGCACCGGCTGAGCCCGCCCACATCCTGGCAAGGACAAGCCCCCAGAATTCCCCCTCCAGCTCTGCTGCATACTTCCCCGTGCCCCGTTCCCGTTAAATGTGTTTCACTAGAAAAATCCCAGCAGTGCCACAGGAATAAAGCCACTCCAGTTCTCAGCAGGGCTTCAGAGTTAGCACAAACCACCATCACTTCTCCTTTCCCCTCAGTGACCCCCGAGAAACACTTCCCCAGGTAGTGCCTGCTGCTCTGAGAGAGCCAGAGCGTGCTGTGAGCAGAGCTGGGTGGAGGAAACTCCCGGGCACTGCTGGAGTGACTGCCCTGGGAGCAGAGCTTGCACAACAAGGAGGAAGGATTTCTCTTGTTTCCTTTGTATGTTTAATCCAGCAGTCACTGGAGGAATACAAATCCATGATAAAATATCACCGAGGGATATAATTTACTCTCCTACTTCTCAATCAATGTTTCACTTTGTTGCAACTTGGGCTGTTTTTAATGGACTTTTCTAACCCAGACTGTGACTTAGTGAAGAAACAACACCCCAAAATGTGTCTTTCAGCCCTGCTGACAACACCTGTCTTATCAGCATATGCACATGGTGCACGACCAGGGCTGCCTGCAAGTTTGGCAGTGCCGGCAAGAGCAGTGTGGAAAGCTGTGGCTACAGAGACCCTTCTCCACAGCACCCAGGTGATGTTTGCTCCAGCCTGGGGCACTTTGTGGAAGCTGGTTGCAGATGTGGAGGACATTTTTAGTTGGCTACAGGTGGGAATAAATAAAGGGAACTGCCTGAAGGGGGGAAAAAGCAGCGCTGGAGAAAACAGTCACAGAATCCCAGAATGGTCTGGGTTGGAAGGGACCTTAAAAACCCATCTGGTTACAACCCTTGGCATGGGCAGGGACACCTTCCTCTAGACCAGATTGCTCCAAGCCCACTCCAACCTGGCCTTGAACACTTCCACAAATGGGGCAGCTACAGATTTTCTGGGCAACCTGTCCTTTTAGCCAAGGAATGTTTGGTGGTGTGTCCACTCAGCTCTCACCAACACCAGCTGAAGGTTTCTGCTGAAGACACGTTCCTTGGGGATTCCCAGCGCTCCATCACCAGACACGACCCACACCCTTTGGGTGCCATTAGGGCAGGAATGGCAGCTCTCCCAGCACCTCCTGTCCTGCACCATCAGTTTTCCATCTTGACCACCTCGGAGGGGTTACCACCTGTACTCCTGACCACTCACTCGTATTGACCGTTCCCGAGCCCTTCCTCCTCCTCAGCCATCAGTAAGGGCTGGACACCCCACACCGGGTTTTCACCATTTTCAGCAGCTTCTCCTTGAGCATGAGGAAGATGACAACGAAGGCCACCAGGAGTGTCAGGCAGGTGGGCAGAGCCAACACCAGGTAGAGCAGCGCCAGGTCGGCCGTCTGCCAGCGGCAGCTCTGCAGGACAGGCTCGGGCAGCGCGCCGGGGCTCAGCGCGCGGGAGCCGTGGCTGCAGGTCACCTCCCGCCCGTCGGGGACGTGCAGGCCCTCCGCCTGCTGCAGGGCGTCCCACCAGCCCAGCGTGCAGCAGTTGTAGGGGTTTCGGCTAAGGTAGAGCTCCCGCAGGCTCCTCCCCAGAGGCACCTGCGCCACGTCCGGTGGCAGCGCCGGGAGGCAGTTGTCCCGCAGGTCCAGGCTCCGCAGCCTCAGGGTGCCCAGCGAGCTGGGAAACGCAGCCAAGGAATTCCCTGAAAGGTCCAAGCACACGAGGTTGTTCAGGGCAGAGAAGTCCATGGTGGTGGAAGAGAGGCTGGTGTTCCTCAGAGAGAGCACCTGCAGTGTCAGAACGAGGTCCTGCAGCCACGCCCAGTCCCCAGACAGCGCCTGGCGGTTGTCAGAGAGGTCCAGATGCATCAGCGATGTCCCCTGGAAGGGGCGGCCGCCCAGCCCCTGCAGACCACAGCCGGCCAAGGAGAGATGGGTCAAGGTCTCCACACCCCTGATGTCCACGCAGGGGGGACTCTCAGCCTCACCTGGCTGGGGACAGAGGGCAACCCGGTTGCGGCTGAGGTCCAGGGTAGTGATCTTCCTGGTGCGGGTGAAAATCCCGGGAGGAAGCGCCTGCAGCCTGTTGGTGCTGAGGTTGAAGAGCTGCAGGTTGGGCAGGATGTCCCCAGTGCCCACCTTCACCCCCAGCTCTACCAGCTGGTTCTGGCTGAGGTCCAGCTCTGTCAGCATGGCCAAGGGGTCCTCCTCTGACAGGTGAAATGCCTCCATGCAGTTCTGGTTGAGCTTCAGGTGGGTCAGGGACGGCATCTGGGCCAGGAAATCATCTGGCAGGCCCCAGACCTGGTTCTGGCTCATGTCCAGGAGGTGCAAGGAGGAGAGGTTGCTGTGGCAGAGGTCATCCCAGAGCCTGACCGTCGTGATGTTGGTGGAGTTGCCATCGATGATGAGGAACTGCACGGTGACGTTGGCCAGGGAGGTGCCGTTGGGGAGGCGCTGGTAGAAGCTCATCCTGTTGTCCTGCAGCAGCAAGGAGTGCAGCTTACTCTGCCGGGGCAGCACAGGGAAGAACAGGAGGCGGTTGTGGGACAGGTCCAGCACCTCCAGCTCAAAGAGGTCATCACTTTCCAGCGTCAGGAACCACTCAATGATGTTGTTGCTGATGTTGAGTACCCTGAGCTGGGTCAGGCCGAACCCCACCAGACATGGGAGGTAGTTGTAAGCTATGTTGAGCTTCTGCAGCCTCTGCAGCCCTTCAAAAGCATTGTCAATCTCGAAGATGTAGTTCTTCTCCAGGTTCAGCTCCAGCAGCTGTGTCAGGTTTGTGAAGATGGACGAGTCCAGCCTCATGATGATGTTCCTGGCCACAGACAGGGACTCCAAGGAAGAAAGGTTCGAGACTAAAACCGACACCATGTCCTCGGTGAGCTGGTTTCCAGCCAGATCCAGTGTCCTCAAGGCGGGCAGAGTAGAAAGAGCGGCTGCTGTCAGCGAGTAGTTGGTGAAGAGCAGGTTGTCTGTCAAGGAGAGCACCTGCAGGCCTTGGCTGCTGAGGAGGGCACCGGGCTCAATGAGTTCCAGCCGGTTCCTGGTCAAGCTGAGAAGCCAGAGCTGAGGGTACAGGAGCAGAGAGGCATTGCCCAGGACCTGGATAGTGTTGTCATCAAGAAACAGCTCCTCAGTATCGCCTCGAAGGTTTCCTGGGATGGAATTCAGCCATCTCCCAGTGCAGTCCATGATGCTCTGCACCTGAAGGAAGAGGACAATGTGTAACACCACCAGGGGAGGCAGGAGATGAAGAGAGAGAAGTCTGGAGAGCAGAGTAAGGGGGGAGGAGGTGGCTCTTTGGTTATGGCCTTGGCACACCAGTCCACTCCAAGCCAGTAGCTGGGATGGAGAAGGTCTGGAGATGCTGAGTTGCCTGGGCTTTGCCAGGCAGGACCAAGCACTCAGAGGGGTGAGGGTTCACAAGAGAGGACTTACGAGCTCACAGCTCCCAGGAGATGGTGCCCAGGCTGCATCCATCCTGCTTCCCCATCCCACTGCCAGGAGGAGAAGAAGCAGGGAGAGACCAGGGAGCGGGGCCTCCATCTCAGTGGTGGCACTCCTGTGGAGAGGGAGGCAGAGGTGAGGAGGTCAGAAGCTGCAAACTGTTCACCTCAAAAGGCCCAGGTGACCTGGGCCACCATGAGCTGTCCATAGAGAAAGGGCACAGAGTTTTGGCACCGAGCCCACCCACCCCAGCAGAAGCCCTCGTGGGGCTCCCCCAGTTTGAGCCTGGAGGGCAGGGGAGGAGCAGGGACGGGGGTGGCAGCTCAGTCCCACCTGGGGCAGCACACAGGGGGAAGGCACCGTCGGTGCTGCACAGCTGCTCGTGAAGGCCATTGAGCTGCATCCTTCGAGCAGGGCGTCCCCCCAGCAGGGCTCCTGTGCCCCTTCTTGGCACCAAACACTCCCCCAGGGGACACCAACCCACCCCCCACCAAGTCCCCCCAGTGCCCATCCCTGCTGGGGGCCCTCCCAGGGAAGCAGAGGCTCTCCAGCAGGAGCTGCCCCATTACTGACCTGGTGGGACCGGAGCTGACGGCATTTGCATCTGGGGAAAAGCTGAGACGCAGGCAAATGAGCAGCGAGGGCTCGGCGAGTGTTTGGCACGCGGCACTTTCACAACTGCCACTGCGTGAAGGAGAAACAGGGTTATTTTGGGCAGCCCAGGTAGCCAGAGCCTTGCAGCACAGAGGGAGCAGGGCATGTCCCAGGCTGTCTCCTTCTTTGGGACAGCCGAAGCATTGAGCTGGTGACTTATCAAAGCACGATTTATTACTCTGGGGGGGATGGAGAGGATGGATCCCCCTTCCCCAGGCTGCAGCTGACACACAGCACCTTTGGCTGTCTCAAGTCCTTGGAGTCCAGCAGCACCTCATACCCAGGCACGGTGGCAGGAGAGGGACCCTGCTGTGTCCTCACTGCACCCAAAGAACAACAGTTTTGGTTCTGGCTCCTGAACCCCTCTGCAGAGAATCCCACATTCCTTCACCCAGCTCAGCCTTTCTTGGCTTCTTCCAACACCAGAAGCTCCTCCATCCTCCCAGTGCTCCCTGGAGCTGCTGGGATAGCACCTGCCCAGCCAGGAGAGGAGGCAGCAGCCCCCAGCAGGAAACCCTCACCCGCAGCGCTACACCCGAGCCCACATCCAAGAGCTGCTCCGGGAGCTCCCGGGGTGCTCCCCACACTTCACACCAGCCCCGGCACGGCCCCACGCAGCCACGGCTCTGCGAGCGTGGGCATTAGTGATGCACAGCCACCACAGATCCCCAGACTGGCACAGGGAACCCCCGTGGTGTTTTCCCCCGGCACAGGTGTCGGGGAGAGTCACTCACCGCGTGGGCTTCGGCACGGTCCATCCTGCGGCCCCTCAGCTGCGCTCAGGGGGCTGCCGGGGCCAGGGGTGGGGGTGACCCGCGGGGTCCGTGTGCCACCCGCGGGGTCCGTGTGCCACCCGCCGGGGCCGTGTCCCACCGCCCTCTCGCCGAGCACCAATTTAGCCTTTGCGGAAGGAGCCAACGGAAACTGCAGTCACATGCAGGCAGCGAGCGCGGCCCGGCTCTCGCTTACTGATCTCAGCACTCCCGGCCTGGCTCATGCACCCGCACACGGCTCCTCAGCAAGGAGGAACCGCGGGGCCCAGCAGGCAGCGAGGGTACAGGGGGAACCAGCCCCACCGGGGTCACGCCGCTCCTAGGGACGAGCCAGCCCCGGGGACAAGCCTTGCACGGCCACTCCTCTGCACAGCTCCAGCAGCAGAAGCCGTCCTCAGGGTTTCAGGCCACAGAGATGGCGGCTGGGAGTGGTGCTGTCCTGCACAGCCATGCCACCGATCCTGCGGGGTGGAGAAATGCCACCTCTGCACGGCACCTATTCCCATTGTGTCCCTCCAGACCCCTCTTGCCTCCAGCGCCCAGCTCAGGGGTTCGACAGGAGTCCGGGGACACGCGTCCCATGAGGGAAGAAGGTGCTCTGTGTTATGTCCTGTTGCATCCCAAGCCAAGGCTGGATATGTCCCAGGTGCTGAGTCCCCAACAACTTTGGGATGCCAGTGCCTGTCCCTCACATTGTCTAAGTGAGATTCAGAATGCTCTTATCCCTCTGCCCCCAGATCTTTGGGTGTCCTGGGGCTGCTCAGAACTTCAGCAAGCCCAGCACCCAGGGCACAAGTCAGAACCACCCGGATACAGGGACCTCCTGAGTGCCAGTCCCTGTGTGAAAGTCAGCGGAAATGGCTTTTCCTGCAGCTGCCAGGAAACAAAGATCCACATTTCCAAGGCAATATGAAGAGGGACATCTCCTTCCTCCTCACCCCCGTCTACCCCTGCTCTCCATCTCCACACCCCAGGTCTCATGCACCCCCAAGTCCCCAGCAAATCCAGCCTCTGAGGAGGAAAACTTTTGCCCAGATCTACCTAGCTGGGAAAGGGTTCAAAGCTGTGGAGAAAGGCACCAGCCCTGCAGCAGGACCCTGTCTGGGATCAGCAGGTCCATGCTCCACATGCCACATGTTCCATGGTGCCAGTGGGATATTTGCAGAGTCGGGAGTGAACTGTGTCACTGCAGCACACCAAGACCCCCTCCAAGGGACACCCCAGCCAGGGTCCCCCCTCCCTGCCAGACCACGTGGCCCCCAAACTCCCGAAACCAGCACAAATGACCAGGGAGATGATTTTCTTGCCTTCCCCCTAAATTTCATTTCTTCTCTGGGAGGAGGCTGACCTCTCCCATGTCACTCACAAAAAAGCCCTGTGGTTTCATTTCCTCCATTTTCAAGGAAGTTTGACGTATAAAAATCAAGAAGGAGAAGAGAGAAGCGAACAGGAGTGGCAGAAGCTCACAGCAGGGCAAAATTCCCATGGGCATTGCTCAAGGGCACACGAAAGGCTGAGCTCAGCTGATGACCACCAACTCCTCATCCCAAGCCCTGCCACGAGCCCACAGTCAAACCCCTCACCTGGTGCTTGGAGACACGGGAGCTGGCAGAGCTGCAAAACTTGGGCATCCTCAGCTCCGCTCTCTGGATCAGGAGGCTCCTGGGAGACCTTCTGATGAGATTCCTTCTTGTGGTGCCACCATCGAGGTGATGCCCTGAGGGTCAAACCAGCTTCCTCCTGCAGCCCAGCAGGAGCTGGGAGAGGAAACAACCTGCTTCATTCCCTGCTTTGCCCCCAGCCCATCCCCAAAGCCACGCCAGTGTAACCCCGCTCCCTCCCCAGCAGCACCATGGGCTGGCAGAGCCCCTGCCCAGCCCACGCGGGTTTCCCCCACCCCGGGGTCCCTGGAAAGCAGCTCCGCTCTCGGGCTGAGCCCGCGGCTCCGCGCTGGGGCATCGGCAGCAGAGCTGCTGCTGCTCTTCACACTTTCCCCACATCCTGCAGCCGGATGGTTCTGAAAACGTCCTGAAGCTGCTGCTTGGTCCCCTCCTTTTCCTCCCCTCGAACCCCCAACCAGCCCTCTCGGTAAGGATTTGATGTGTGCTTTGAGAGGGAGTAATTTATTTTTTAAGATCAGCGCAGGGAAGCAACAGGGATTGAGATGCCAAGAGCTGCTGCTCTGATCAGCTCTTCAGGAAGCTCCGGTGCAGCTCAGTGGCACAGGTGGGTTAAACTGAAGGAGATTCAGCTGCTTGGAGTAGATGGGTCTACGTGCAGCTGCAATTCCTGCAGCTGTAGGAGAGGACTGGGAATCCCCTTATGGTTTTACATCCAGCGAGCTTCTTCCATTCCTCCCACCTCCTCTTCCTCCAAACCATCTTTTTCCCTTAACAACCTTCAAATTGTCAAACACAACCCAAGAGCAAAGTTGTGACAAGAGGGCAGGCTCCCAGTTTCTCCTGGAATGCACCAGGCACGGGACCTTTGGGAAAGGGGAAACAGCAACCTCATTACTGAACATGTGTTTTCCTGCAGGAAATGTGATTTATTCCCGAGTGGAAGCACCAGAAGGGTCACTCACGGTTCACACAGCAGCAGGACCTGGTGAGTGGGGAAAAAGGGAAACAGAAATGTTTCTCCATGGGCTTCTTTGACTCCCCCTGGGATGGAGAACCGGCCAGAATTAAACAAGTGGTTCTGCAAGGGATGATGGTGCAAAGCACCATTATTTTATTTCATTTTATTATGTTTTGTTTTGTTTTGTTTTATTTTATCACACCACCTGCTCTGGATAAAACAAGGGAAGCTTGAGGTCTCCTGTATCTCAGGAGCTGCCAGCAGCAGTAGTTGCCTTTAATTTAAGAGGAACTCTGAACACAAAAAAGAAAATAGAATTTGTTCTATGGGCAAAAGGGAAAAGCTAAAATGGACAGCTCGATGCCTGAAGTTTAAACTTGAGCTCTGGAGTTTCATCTGGCGGAATTTCCCAATGGCAATCCACGCAGTTTAACCCCAGGGGGTAGCTGGGGATGAGGCCCATCCCAGGAGGGTGCCTTGCTGTCCAGGAGCGTGGGCTCACAGCAGCAGGACTGCAGCTCTGCAGGAAGCACAGCTCCCCCCGGGGCACCTCCTGCAGGGGAAACCAAGGGACGAAAATCAAGGATTTATAATCAGCCTCAAAACCATCTTTTCAACCAAGCTGTGGCCAAACCACCTCCCTGCTGCTCCTGGGGCCAAGGAAAGGCACGTGCCAGCTCTTGCATCAGTCACTAAAGCTCCAGGCTCTGGTTTTGCAGTGACTTGTGTGTCTGGGAGCCCCTGGAGGCCCAGCACCCTCCTCTGGGATGACTCCCCCACTCCAGCAGCTGCCCACACTCCTGGCTCCTCCTTCTCCACAATTACACATTTAGCCACAGCCAAGCTCAGCCTTTCTCCCCCATTCCACAGAATCACAGGAATGGTTTGGGTTGGAAGGGACATTAAAGCTCATCCCATTCCACCCCCTGCCATGGGCAGGGACATCTTCCACTAGCCCAGGCTGCTCCAAGCCCCGTCCAACCTGGCCTTGGACACTTCCAGGGATCCAGGGGCAGCCACAGCTTCTCTGGGCACCCTGTGCCAGGGCCTCACCTCCATCACAGCCAAGAATTTCTTCTATATATTCCCAGCTGTCAGGAATCTCCTAGCTCTTGATAGGTTTTCTGATGGATAGCAGGGTTCAAAGAAGACTTCTTTGAAGCCAGGATTAGTTCTGGGCTGTTCTGAGCAGAGCCCTGGGCTTGCTCACCCACCCTTGCAGCATCGTGCTGGCTGCCGACACCAGAGGAGTTGGGGCTGTGGGAGATTGGGGAGGAGGGGGGAGACAGTAACCCCCAGACTGACAACATGCAACAAGCCTACAGGGATCCAGCTGAACTGCAGCAAAAACAATTGAGAAAATTATGTCTTTGGGCTTGGAGGACATTTGATCAAAAACTTAAACACCAGTCAGGAGCCCCAAAGCAGGAACTTCATAGAGGATCCCACCTGTGACCCCTCAGTCCCCAAAAGGTGCCCATTTCCTCTATGGGACTCAGAAGAAAGGTTTTAGTGGGAAGCAAACCCATGTTCCCGAGAGCACAGGGCAGGAAGGGAAGAGGGGAGCTGGTCAGTGGCTCGGCCACAGCCCCTTCCCAGATCCCAAGCTGCGGGTGAGGCTCCACCCGGTTCCCTTCCCGCAGGGAGCTCCAGCCCGGGCAGCTCCACCCGCGGTCACGGCTCTTCCTCCTCGGCCTGTAAATGAGGAGGAAGCGGCTGGAGAGGGAAAGCTGCCGGAGGGATCTCATTTCCCCCCTGCTCCCGCCCTGCGGCCGGGCTCCGGCACCGCTCGCAGCTGTCACACACCCGCCGTTCCCAGGCTGGCATTTGAGGGCTCCTCGGGATCCACCACCACGAGGCTGAGGCGAATCTGCTCCCGGGAGAGTGGGACAGCATCCGGATCACACGGTCTCCACAGCAGAGCCTGGACGTGTCGGGTGCTGGAGCACCTGGTGTTTCTGAGCAACTGGAAGCCAAGTGCATCCCCTCCCTTATGATCCCAGACAGCCGAGATGCTCTAGAGAACGGGCTCTGCAGGAGAAGCCAGTGCCCAAAGCCAGAAAATGCCTCTGATCTTTTGCCAAGAGTGGTTGTGGCTGCCCCATCCCTGGAAGTGTCCAAGGCCAGGCTGGATGGGGCTTGGAGCAGCCTGGGCTAGTGGAAGGTGTCGCTGCCCTTGGCAGGGGGTGAAACAAGATGGGCTTTAATGTTCCTTCAAACCCAAACCATCCTGGGATTCCATGATTTTCCTCCTAGATCTCCTCAAGGGCTGGGAAGCCCCACAACCAGGTTGCTTTCATCGAGTTTGGACTTTGGTTGCAGTTAGACCTGAAGGAGCTGCCCGAACTTTTCCCATAGGATTGCCAAAAGTGTGGATAAATTGACCTTTTTTGTACTGTACAATAAAATAAACCATTGAAAGCAATAAACCCCCCCTGACCCATCTACTCCAGCACATTAACCAACGTTTTTTATCATAGAATCATGGAATGGTTTGGGTTGGAAGGGACATTAAAGGCCATCTCATTCTACCCCCTGCCGTGGCCAGGGACACCTTTTGCTAGTCCAGGTTGCTCCAAGCCCCATCCAACCTGGCCTTGGACACTTCCAGGGATGGGGCAGCTTCTCTGGGCACCCTGTGCCAGGAGGGAAGAATTTTGTCCTAATATCAAATCTAAACCTCCTCTCTGTCAGTTTTTAGCCTAAAACTCTCAAGGCTGGAGGCTGTAAGTCACCAGAAGGAGAAGATTTGGACAAGTCACCACTGTGACATCATTTAGGAATGCAAATTGTGACAAAAAAACCTCCTCCCATCTGCAGCCCCACAAACTCCCTCCCTGCTGCTGTTCTGCTTCAGAGGAGTGAGTAATTCTGTCATGAGCACCAAGGGAAGTGAAACTCTCTCAACTCCTTGCAGAGCTCAGCATGTCCCACCCATCTTCCTCTCTGGCCAGAAGGGCCAACATCCCTGTGCCACAGCCTGGGCTGGCAGGCAGATCTCCTGGAAGCAAATTCACACTACAAAGTCGTCTTCTCCCAGGTTTTCAGCCATGGGGCTCAGCATCCCTGCTTTCTAGCACGCTACCTGACGGACAAGGGACAAAACCTGTCTGTGGGTTTTTGGAGTTTGGAGTTGGAGCACACTCTTGCACTTAGGACACATCCCTTGGTCTTCGGTAAGAAAACAGGAGAACTGCCAGGATATGTTTCTGTGGGTTTTGAAAACAAACTCTACCACGTGACATCATTGTAACACAGGTGACATCATTGCTCTATCCAAAATGCCATCCCTGCAGCTACACCTGGGAGAGGCTCAAAGCAGTTCCACCTCTCAGCCTGGGACCTGAATCAGCACAGGAGTGCAGCAGGGGGAGGTTCAGCCACACACACAGATCAATACTCAGATCTCCCCTCCTGCTCTCCTCGTTCCTGCCAGGAAGAGCAGCTCACGCTGCCAGGAAAGAGGCACGTCCCAGAGCTGTGCAGCACCATGGCGTGAGGTGGGCACGTAAAACCACCTGGTTTCCATCCTGCACACTCTCCTGAGTCCCACTAATGTTCCAACTCTGATCCAGTTCTGCTCACGTTCATTATTTTTCCAGGAATAGATACAATCTTATGCTGAAGATAAAATCTTTTGGCTGCTTCTAAAGCAAGATCCCACCCTCCAGCTCTGCTCTTGCACAAGACCCTGCAGAAGGGCTCAGGTGCCCCATGTCAGATGGGATCTGGCATGAGGAAAGTGGCCTCTGTCACCTGAGCACAGAGAAACAAACAGAAAGCCATCAAAGAGACCCAAAAGGTGATTTGGAACTGGCAAAGGCTGTACAGCCTGGTCTAGCGGAAGGTATCCCTGCTCATGACAGGAGGTGGAACTGGATGAGTCCTTTCCAGACCAAACCAATCTGAGATTCCGTGAAAAATGTTAACCCTTGCAGTATTTGAATACGATAAAAAAGCATTTTGGCCAACAGCCATTTCCTCACTGGCAGGTTTGTCCAGCACTTTATAAAGCCACATATTGGAGCTGGCAGAGTTTGCTCTCTTAGATTGCTATTTAAACGTGATGGGATATGGCTGAGTTCTCCTAAGCAAGGGAAGCTCAGGATTAAAAAGACAAAATAAATCAAGCAGACATGAAACCACTGCAGGTAGCTCACACCACACCTGCCAGTGCAGGCATGAAGGCAAAATCCATTCAATTCCTGACTTGGTAAAATTGCAGAAGAATGAACAACACTTGTAACATAGAGTGAGTTTTATTTCAAAATCCCTTTTCAATGACTTTGATTTTTTAAAAATAATCTTTTGCTGATATCACTATTTCCTTATCATGAACACCTGAGGGGAAGAAAAGCAAGTCTGGGAAAAAGTGGACCTTGAACAGCAACCCTGACAGTTTGTTTGAGCCTCTCAAATCCTTGTCAATCCTTTAAGGTGATCTTGGAGCTTTGGCTCAGCTTGGTGTCACTAAAAATCATTTTCTGAAATGCAAGTATTTGCTCCGCCTATTTCAGGACGCTGGGTTCAAATGAAGGAACGAACTTTAAAAAATTCTATGTCCATCATCCACTTCTGTTGAGGGTTTTTAGTTTGGTTTGGTTTTTGAAAAGAACGGAAAGTAATTGTTAAGGGAGAAGGTTCCACATTAAAAACATTTATTGTACTCAGCACTTGTTTGAGCACAAGTTAAGGCTCCCCCAGCTTTGCCCTCTCGTGGGGAGATGGGAGAGTTCCTTCAGAAGTCACCCAGCATCATCCAGCAGTAGGAAAAACACCTGCTTAAGGGATTAATTAGTAGGTCCAGCAGCACTGCAGGAAAAGCTTTGTGTGTTCATTCAGTGCTTCATTCGTTTTTTCTTTCAGTCACACTCTAGCACAAGGTGGGCCACTGTCACTTACAGAGTCCAACACGGCCACTGCCAACTCCCTGAAAACCTGCTTTGTAAATGCAGAAAGGATCCTAGTGCAATTTCAATAATGCTGTTTTCTGTCTGCAGATTTCACTGCGTGTAAGTGAAAAAAATTTCACTTACACATCTAAGAGCTATTTATAACATGCCAAAACTGAAATACCCACATGGAAATACATAGCTTAAGGAATGACTGAGGGCCGCTCACCTCTCAAATACATTAAGAAAACCAGTTTTGCACAATCAGACTGTGATCAGGCCCAGTGTTATTTTAACTCATCGCTGCTGTCATCAAACCCAGTGAAAATGGAAGAGGAAAAAACATAGAGGCAGCCATCTGGAAACACACCCGTGTGCACAGGGAATTTAGAAATGTAGATCAGAAATAAGCAGGGAGAAAAGTTGGCTGTCTCGCTGTCGGATTCCGAGGCAGGCAGGGAAGAGCACAGCCACAGCTCCAGGGCCATCTGCTCCTGCCTGGGTTTGTCACCTGAAACGTGGCCAGGAGGGATGGGACCGAGTGGCCTTTGCCAGGGGAAGGTGCACACAAGCCTCCCAAAAATGTACACTTGCTGCAGCCTTTCAACTGGGATAAAAGCGTTTTCCAGGAGGGAGTTTCCCACCCCATCTTGATTCATCTGTTTGTCAGCAGCACCTGAGGAGTCCACAACTGGCTTAGGGCCAGCACAAGGCACCACCGAGGCCAAGAACAGCCTCTGCCCCCAAACTAGTGACCATATCGAGCTCCTCACCTCCTCAGAGATATGACAGGGACAGAGGACTGAGTGTTCAGCTCCCAACAGATTTCACAGCACACTCAAACCACAAGGAGTTCTGAATTTTATTAAAATGACAGATAAAATGCTCACTTATCCCAAAATCCTGTAAGATTCTGAAGCCAAGACTGATTTCTGTACTGGGGGCTGTGAACACTTGATGTTCCCCCTGACCAAAGTCCTTAAATCCCTTGTCAGGGTAGGAAAAATATCCCAAACACTGCTCAGCTGACCCTGAGGTACCTCAGGTTAAAAAAAAACCAACTTTGCTTTCTTGGCAAGCCAGCACCAAACATCTCTGCTCCTAAAGGAGGTGTCAGCCAAGATTTGCTGCTTAAAAGCAAACCCTTGGTGCAGGGAATTTGGAAAGTGCCTCAGAGCTCAAAACCACAATACTTCTTCCTAAAAGCACCATGAAATGTTGAACTTCCATAGGGAAAGCTAAGGAAACAGCAGGAAGCTGAGGGAGGAAGGAGACCCCTCGGTGCAGCAGTGGGGCAGTGACCACACCACCCCAACTCCAATCCAGAGGCCTCCAGGAGGCAGGAATGCCTCTCCCATGGTCATGAGTGAGCATCCCTGTTTCAGAGGGGGCAATTTCCCAAGCACAGGTACCAGATCCCTGAGATTCCAAGCTCTCCTTAACCACTCATCAGACTCTTTCCCAGCAGTCACACAGCAGATCACACAGGCCCAATGCCTCCGTCCTCTTGGTGCACCAAACTGCAGCTCCCTCCTTCCCATCTGGGGGATTCCACAGGTGCCATTCCAACAATCCACACCACCAGATCCTTCTGAATGATAGCAGAGTTTATTTTAATATTTTGTACAGCCAGCATTGGTCTCCAGGAATAAGTTATAATCTTACATAAGTGAGTCCACCCAAACCCACCCTTAAGGAATGTTCTCAACTTTCAGCATTTCTGATTTAGAGGGAAATTATTTAGAGGGTAAGATGCAGTCTGAAGAATGGGAATCAATCTGAATTTGTGATTAAAACTCCTCGGAATTCTCAAGGTTTCCTTGCCTCTAACTGGATCATGGGCAATCGCAGAGGTTGCGTCTTTCAGGACTGCACTGAGAATACATTCATCCTGGGGACTATTCATTTTCCTAAACTGGGCAGTTTCCTTTATCCCCAACTCTATGTCCCATGGTTCTGCTCTGCAGACACACTTTACAGTCCAGTACAATCAATGCCTGTAACAGATTTGTCCGGGAGGTACTTGGATGCCCATCCCACATCCTTTATTTGGCTGTTCTCAGCACCACCAAAAACACCTCCATTGCTCACAGCACATTCTGTCTGATGCAGCAGGAGGAACAGACCTTGAATTGCCTTTCAGCAATAAACACACAAAACAAATAAATACTTTTAAATCCTTTAAATGGTAACAACTTACACAGTTCCAGGGCAGAACCTGGTGATCTACCCGGCCAAAAGCACTCCAAGGCAAAGCCTCACTCACCTCCTTGAGGAACAGGGAGGGGGATGAACAACAGCCCAAGAGGGATTCCTCTTTCTTCCATGCTCAGAGAATTGCCAGTGTCTGATACCAAGCAACTCACATTCTCTAGCACAAAACAAAACAAAAAAAAAACCCAAGCAAAAAGAGGTTGTATAAATATTTCCTTCTCCCTCTCCAAAAAGCAGCTCTGAAACAGCACAGGCAGCTCTGGGAAACACCAACCAGCACAAAACCAGAGTCACGAGCCAGCGTGGGGCTCACAGCCTTCCTGCCCTGGGGGTCCCTACAGACCTTCCAGCCTCACAGGAAAGTGGTTTCACCAGGAATTCCCTCCTCACTACACCTGGCAGCTTCCCAGCCTGCCCATGCCAGCACATGGACACGCCTGGGGGGTCTGTACATGGCTTTGAGAAAACCAGTGAAGAGCACAAACACTGAATGTCATCCAGAATCCCCATCAAAG
Organism: Corvus moneduloides; assembly: GCF_009650955.1. Classification (NCBI taxonomy): domain Eukaryota; kingdom Metazoa; phylum Chordata; class Aves; order Passeriformes; family Corvidae; genus Corvus; species Corvus moneduloides. Next base: position 2,651,391 of record NC_045485.1, on the reverse strand, counting down.
GGCTGGTGAGAGTTTTACTAGTCCTGGGCAGGTGAATGCTGGGGTACTGGGGGATTTGATTCAGTTAAGAAAGGTTCAGGCAAGCCTTAAAGCCTTATAAAGCCACTGAAGCTGAAGGTAAGGTCTGGTTGCAGAAGGCCAATGCTCCTTCCACATCATTTTGAGACATCTCACAACAGTGATGAGCAAGTGTAAGAATGCTTTGAAAAGGTGGTGTTTTTGACGTGGAAAGGAAGGCAAGCTCAGTGCTGTGCTCAGCCTTCCTTCCCCCAGGGGAGCGCAAGTTCTGGTGAAAGGAAACTCGTGGGGAAAACGTTTCTGTTTCCTACAGAGAACAAACCTGTCACTGAAGCCATGGAAACTTTCACAGGAAACAACCCAAAGTAGCACCGCACTCCACAAGAGCATCCCAAAACACATTACAACAGAACTGCACTGACATGAAGGCTGTACCCCTGTCCCAGGTGTGCATTCTGGTGCCAGGGAGGGGGGGATTTTTTCCTTTAAGAAATTCTGTACCCAGTTAGAATAAAGCAAACCCTTTCTTTTAGCTGTTCTTTCAACGTTTTCTTTATATACAACCCTTAAAATACACTTAAAAATAGCTGCACACGTGTTGTATGGTTATACCAGAGAAGGGCAGTTGCACAGCCCGTGCCTCTCAGGACACCAGAAACTGTAAATACCCCCAGCAGCCCTGCTCTGCTCCAGCCCCCACGCTGGCCCCAAGGAGGGAAGGAAGGAACAAGCAGTTTGGAAATGGGAGTCTCTCACAAAACACGCCACGTACAAATCCCAGGGTAATTTCCTCAAGCATTTTTGTATCAAGTCCTTTCTTAAATGTTTGAGGTCACACTGCCATTTTAGCAATAAAATCTGTTGCAACATGCATGTGTCAGCTTCCCACTCAACCAACTGCAGCCCTGAGGATTTTTCTGGCCTGGTAGAAAGAGGAAATGTAACACAATTTCTGAAGTACGGCTGGTCCTCTGTTTCCAAACTCCATGTGGTTCCCTCGATGGCTCTTGGACACACACACACACTTTTTTGTTGTTTTTTTTCCTCTAATACACGTTTCCCTCTAACCAACATGCAGATTTCTCCTCCCAAACATCCACATCTCGACGTGCCAACGAAACAATCCATGTCATCCATCCAGAGGCTTTCCCAGGTAGACCAAAGTCACTTCTGTGTTACCATACACAGCAGACACTGCTGGATACAGGCAAACTTTTGGCAGTCCTCTGAAGGCAACTCCCAAGAACTCATAGCCCCTCTCAAACGCTAATGTTTTGTCTTCCATGTCCAGGATAACTCGAATCCTTTCACCTATCTGGAAACAGAGACAGGAGGGGGAGTAAAAATAATACACAGAAAGAGTCAGCATGTTCAGATGGATGCAAAAATAATGCAAAGTATAATGTAGCAGAGAATTTTAAAGCAAGGCTGTCCTGTGTCTCACAATTGATTGCTCTTAGGATGGGAATTTCTCAATTTCACCATGATCCTGAGTACCTCTGAAGCAGAGTATCCACCTGCATCCAGCACCTATTTATGATAATAAACATGGCCCTTCCCATAGGAACCTCTGAGACCACTGAGAGCAGGCACTACATGCTGTGTGCTTTGGAAACACTGCAGAGCTTTGGAATCTTTGCTATGGTCTCCAAGTTACCTGAACTCTGTGTTCAGCTGCTGCTATCGCTGAGCAGCAACTGCTCTGTGAGGAGCATTTTTAAAGACAATGGATTTGTTTAAGAAAGGCAAGTGCCACCTACAAAAAAATCCCAGAACAGACTAATATGCAGGTGCTGTTGCTGACAGAGGTGTTCCCTCACCGAGGCAAAAAGAAATTTCAGTACAAAATGTAAAATGAAAACCCTAAAATATATATATACACACATACACAAGTGAAACCAACATTGACCACAGCAAGAGTTTTGGATCCAGGCAGGCCTGGAGCTCCCTGCATTTATCTAGCACACATTATTTCAGACATCAATGAAAGTCTCAGAGGACAACCACAAGCACAGCAGGCGCCACACAAACTCCTGACTCTTCTCCAGCCAGCCCCAGCACTGGGAATTTCTTCCAGCCAACACTACCACACACATGTGTTTCCTGTAAGTACGTTTTCTACGAGCAGATCACTGCACATGTCTTAATAAACTCCAAAGGATCACTGATTTGACCCTTCACACAAAATTTAGGAATATCTTCACCCACAAGTGAAACATAAGCCAGTACAAAGCCACAGCACTGGGGGTTGGACGGGATGATCTTTAAAGTCCCTTCCAACCCATTCTCTGAATATGAGATGGAAATTACAACGATCCAGTTTAAGTTGTAACACGAGCAAATCCAGCAGTGCAAAGGCAGTTGTGTGAGCAGGCAGAACAACAAGACAAGCACTTCTATAAGGACAAAAAGGTGGGGTGGCATCTGCTCTTTAATACCCTGAAGTTATCTGAACATCAGATTCCAAATCCGGGATGTCACCCACGGGAAGGTGGCCAGTGAGCAAAGCAGCAGCAATCAGCACGGCTGCAGGTTTTTGCAGGAAGACTCTCACCTAAGTACTAACTTCAGCTCACCCTGCCAGACAACAAAGGGGTACAAGCCCTCAGACACTCGCCTTGCTGCGGGGCAAGTCGCTACTTCAGAAAGCTACACCAGTCTTTTCAGGTTTTATTCCAAAAAGCACCACGATGTCTAAGCAGACACCCACAGTACAGGTTTCAGACTCAGTGGTTTGAGATTAAAGTGTGGAAACAACACAGGGTCAGGTGCACTGAACACCAGACAGGTGTAGCCTGCAGAAGCAGTAAACGAAGGGGGAGAAGGTTCACAAGGTGGAATCATTTGCCTTCTGCAGGGAAAGCAAAGAGACCTTTGAGGGTCACTTAGGAGCAATTCAGCAGCCAGCCGGGACAGCGAGGAACAACTAGCACCCCCCCTAGCCCCGGCACAGCGCCCAGCCCACACCAAGCCCCCTCACCTGGTATTTGGGCGCGTTATTGCACTGGGGGAAGCTGCCGTTCACCTCCCCGTTATGCAGCAAGTTATTGTCCACCAGGTTCCAGCCCCAACTCTGGTCGTCGCTGCCCAGCAGGGCCACGTAGCCCTGGCACTGCATGGCCGCGCGCTTCGTGGCGATGCCGATGACGGCCACGGTGCCCAGCGGGCCCTCCCACCACACCTCCCAGGCGTGCCGGCCCTCGCTGAAGCCGATCTTGGTGCGCGCCCCGTCCGTGCTCTGCGCGATGGGGTTGCGGTGCAGCGTGAAGCCGTTCTTCTTGATGTAGACGTTCCTCGAGCAGTCGTTGGTGCTGAACGCGTGGTGGAAGGCACGGACCTGGGCGAGAGAAGGTGGGTGGGGGAGATGGACGGGGCTTGGAGCAGCCTGGTCTAGTGGGAGGTATCCCTACCCGTGGCAGCTTTAAGGTCCCTTCCAACCCAAGCCATTGTGGTTCTAAGAGATAAAACCCTGTCATGTTTTTCAGCCTCCCGCCCCCTTCGTTTCCAATGGCGGGTGGGCCGGAGGGCTGTGGGGGTGTCCCCAGGCGGCAGGGGAGGCGGTGAAGGGGTGTCCCGGCGGGGTGGGGGTGTCCCCGCGCATCGGGGGTCCCGGCCTCACCTTGCCCTTGTAGGTGGGCACGTTGCAGAGGATGTCGGTGCGCAGGGCCTCCTCGGCCAGGCAGCGGGCGGCCAGGCTGCGCCACACCTCGCTGTTCTCGTCGCCGTGCAGGACGCGGTGCCACAGCTTGCAGACCAGCGCGCAGCTCCGCAGCTCCCGCAGCTCCAGGTACGAGAACACCAGCTCCAGCACCCTCCCCGGCAACCGCCAGCCCGGCCCTCCCCACGACGCCGCGGCCGCCCCGGGGCCGGGCCCGGGGCCAGGCCCCGCCGCCATCGCCCCCCGCGCTCCCCTCGCCCGCCCGGTGTCGCCGGGGCCGCCCGAGGCCTCACGGCGCGGGGGCGCGCGGCGCCGCCATCTCGGCCGCGGGCACCGCCCCGCGCGTGCGCGGCGGGCGCGGGGGGGCCGGCGAGGCGCGGGGGCGGCGGCGGCGGAGCGGAGCCGAGCGGAGCCCGGGGGAGGCGAGGGGCGCCCAGCGGAGCTGAGGGGAGCTAAGGTGAGAGCTGAGGCCCCCGGGCCTCCCGAACTCCCCCCCCGGGACGGCCCCGGCAGCGCCGCGCCCCGCGGGCCGGGCCGGGGGGCGGCCCCAGCACCGGGCCTGCCGGGGCGGGGGGCGGCGGGACCCAGCTGCCGCAGGGCCCGGGGGTTGGCAGGGAACGACTCACCTCGGGCCCCCGGGGACCGCCGGCCGCGAATCTGCCCCGACGCGAGCTGCGGGGAAGGTATCGGCCCTCTCTGTAGTGTTATTTAATCGCCAAGACCGAAGTTCCTCTGGTGGAATGAATGGGCTCTGGCTGCTCTTTAGATCTGGGTCTATAAAAGTCACATCGAAAACATAACATGGTAAAAAAAAAAAAAAAAGAAGAAAGGTAAAAACACCAGAAACAAGCCGTTTATTGCCTAATAGTTAAATAAATTCACGGACCTTAGGACAGCGAAGCGGCTGCAGGGCTGTCACACAAACCCCGTGTGCCTCTCTCCTTTGCCCCGCAGCGTCCCAGTCCCTCCAACACTTCTGTGCTACCTTTTTTCGCCCCTCACTTAATTTTCTGCTGATGTGCTTCCCTAAGCAGTGCTGTGACGCAGGCAGCTGTGGGCAGTCACGCCTGGGAAGGTTAAGCTTGGTGAGCGCCATGGGTGTGCTCTGAGAGCCAATTAAATGTGTTGCAACCTGTTTTAAATTAGTAATTCTTCTTTAAAAGAGACTCACTGTATCGTTTAGGTTGGAAAAGGCCGGCCAGCGCTGTGGTTGTGCCTGGAGTCTTTGCTGTTTGAGTGAAAGCTCCACTTGGGTACTGAGCTGTCCTGAGGTGCTTGTTTTAACTGGACACTGGAGTTTCAAGTAGTTTGCAGGATGCTCTTGTTCCTTGATTAAGTTTCTGCTGTAATGAGACCAACAACCACCTCAGTTCAGGAGTTGTTTTTGTTCGTTTCAGGGGTGTCCCTGAAGCATGGCAGTCAAGTGGAGTGGTGGACATTCCTCCTCTGTACTGTGCCTGAACGTGAGCGCAGAAGGGCTGGTGGCCTCCGGCGCGGAGCGGGGCGAGCTGGCGCTCTGGGATGGGGGAGGCTCGCCGGTGGCTCAGCTGCGGCTCCCGCAGGCGGAGGACGTGACCTCGGTGGTGTTCTCCGCCCGGCGCCCCAGCACGCTGTACACATCCCACGGAGAAACCATCAGCGTGCTGGATGTCCGCTCCCTCCAGGAGCCCCTGGAGCGCTTCCACGTGAACGAGGAGGAGATCAACTGCCTCTCAGTGAGCGACACCGACAGCTTCCTGGCCGCGGCAGATGACTCGGGGGCGATAAAGGTTTTGGACTTGGAAAGCAAGAAAGTCAGCCGGTCCTTGAGGCACTCCAACATCTGCTCGTCTGTTGCCTTCCGACCTCAGCGGCCTCAAAGCCTGGTTTCCTGTGGACTGGACATGCAGGTGATTTGCATACATATGCACAGCTATTAATGAAGTGAAACGGTAATTACCCACCTGTGTAGTGAGGTGCTCACAGGCTTTCACCGAGTGTGAAGGTGCTCAGCCTGCAGTCACCGGAAAGCTCCCTCACTATACCGAAGTAGTTTTGGCCCGAAAACTAAGTGTTGAGGCTGTTGGTGCCATGTTCTACTGAGCAGCTTCTGCCCCTGTTTTTATCTTCCTTAACATTTATAATTCAAAAGTGAGCAGGGTGGGGGGAAATCAGAACATGCTGCAGAGCTCACTCGTGCCATATTAGCTCTTTGTTGGACTGAGCAAAACCAGCAGCTGTCCCTAGGGATCAGTTGTGGCTGCAGACGAGATGCAAAGGATGGTGAGGACAAGGCACAGTGCTCGAGGCAGGCAGGTAGGGCAGTATCTTTCCAAATGGAATGTATCACTGTGAGGACAAGTGATTTGTATAATTTATCCTTTGTTCTGTTGATATCTTGGAAGCATGAAATATTCTTTGCCTTTTACACTTCTCTATCCTCATCAAGAGGAAACTTTGTCTTTTGTGTTCTGAGAAGAACCATGCTGGGAGTTAAGTCCAGAGCTGGCCACCCAGAACAGATATTTTTCAGTAATTTCTTTCCCGTGGTTGAGGTCTGACCACATTCCTGGTTTAGCCTGATTTGAAAACTGTCACTTCTCAAAGGTTTCTGTGGTTCATGTGACAGCGTTGAGCAGTTTCACCCTGTGTTCTTGAAACCAAAGTACATCTCACACCCATTAGAGCAAATACACGCTGATATTTAGTATAAACTGTATTTTTCTGTGTTAAAGCCATGATAATAGAGCCTTTCTGGGAGGAGTAAACACTCAGTGCCTCAGCTAGCTTAATTCTGGTCCCTAAAATGCAGATACACAAGCTTGTGGCTGTAAACTTCTTATCAGAATTGGAAACGTTTATGTACAGCTAAGTACAAGTGAGATGATTATTTTTTGTGACTTTTTAGTATTAGTTTCATTTACTGTAGCTCAGCAAGTTGGTTTTTAGGTGAAAGTCAGTATCCCAAAACGGGATTTCGTTAGTGTATTTTTGTACAGTGAAAAGAGCATCATTCTGCATTGAGGCTGCATTTAAGATACATCATTTCCCTAAGGGGAGCTTAACTGCAGAACTCTGAAGCCCTGTGCTGCACCATGCCTTTGGACAAGAGATGAGCTCTACGAGCATCAGGGCTCGTCAAGCCCTCTGGGAAGCCGTGGCTGAGGAGAATTGAAATTTAGGTTGCTGGAGTTCTTTCAGGAGTTCTGATGAAGCAGGGAAAATGCCATGAGGACAGAAAATACTTAGTTTGCAGAAAACTTGTCAGCAGTTGATGGATTCATCAGGCTCTTGTGTCTGTGATGAAAACAGGAGTATTTTCTGTAAGCATAACCCAGCCCCTCTGATTTACAGTAAATCACAGTTGTTGTGGAAGTAGTTTTAGTGCAGCAGCAACAGCAGACACTGAAACAGGAAAGTGACAGAAAATGTATTTCAGATGTCTTACTGTGATTTGGATTCCAGAAATGCAGTGCCAGGCTCTTTTGTGAACTAAATTTAAAGACTCCTGTACTTCTTATTGGTGATTGCTACTGAAGGAATATTTTTATTAATAACAAATTGAAGCTTAGCTTTGTTAAGTTAACAGTACACCAGTGTTGCATTAGACTGACTTGTGCTTTTTGATCTGTTTGCCTTGGGAATGCTCATTGTCAATTCAGATCCAACAAAAGTCTTGAGAGAATTATTTTTAATTGGTATAAATCTGTAATGCTTGAACTGCTGTACGAGAGACACAGGATTCTTCACTAGGGGCTTGGAGGTGGGCTGGCATGCCCTACTCCATAGCACAAACCAGATCTACTCATTGGATATAAAAATAAATACAAATATGCCTGTTTAAAAACAACAGCCTCAACTACTGTTTGACTTTTGCTGTCCCGTTTTTCAGACACGTTCTTGGAAGTGACTATTTTAGGCCAAGTAGCAGAGACAGAAATCCAGAATGATAATGATCTCTATTCACTCCTAGCATTTCCGTGTCCCTCCTTCTAAAAAATTGATGTGCAGTACATCATGATTATTACTGCTGAGATGAAGGCAAAAGCTTTTAGAGCAGTGTTTGCATCCCTTTCGTGGTCTAAAGGTCTGAGTCATTGACTGCAGAGTATGGTGGTTGGGGTTTGGAAAGCAGGCCAGAAAGATTTGCTACATTTATTAGGGCAAGTTTAACCTCACCACACACCTTACACCTCTTGGAGTCGTGCACAGCCTTTGCTCTGCTAGGGCAAGAAGTGTGGCTGTCTATTTTTAGTACTAAAGGTCTGATTTTATGTAAAACACAGAAATTATTGATTCGTCCTGTGTTTTTTTTCCAGGTGATGCTGTGGAACCTGCAGAAAGCTCGCCCCTTGTGGACCACAAACCTGCAGGAGTGTGACATGGAGGAAGAGAGCCCGCAGTCAGCCGGGCAGCTCTTCAACCCGCCGCTCGCACATTCCCTGTCCGTCGCCTCCTGTGGCAACATCTTCGGCTGCGGAGCTCAAGACGGTAAAGTCAGAATATTCCGAGTCACTGGTGTCAGGTTTGAACGTGAGCTGGACTTCCAGGCTCACAGCTTGGGAGTCTCACAGGTGCTCTTTATGCCAGAGGCATACTGGTTGTTGTCTGGAGGAAACGACGGGAAAGTCTTGCTCTGGGATGTCAGCAGCAGCGTCGGAAAGCAGCAGAAAAGTCCAGCAAAGTCTCTGCACAGGAGGAAGGCCCAAGCAGCTGCTTCCAGCGGAAAAGATGGGAAGCTCAGCAAAGTGGCCTCAAATGAACACCCTGGAGTTGTGCCAAAGCTCACCATTGAGCACGGAGAGAAGGTGAACTGGCTCTCGTGTGCAGAGATCAAAGGCTCCAGGAGAGTGTTGGTTGCTGACCAGACCAGCTCTGTATCAGCCTATCCATTGCCAGAACCTTAAGGCACCCAGGTGTTTACAGAAGTCTGAGGGACAAAACCACTTCTTGGAGCCAGTTGCATCCACTGACAGTGAACTGGACAGTGAACCCCTCTGGGTCCCTGGCAAGGGGAAGGGATTTGCTGTGCACTCGTGATGTCCCTGGCCTTGTGCTGGTTCTTTCTGGCTGTCGTGTTCACAGCCACTGTCTCTTGCAGGGTTGGCAGTTTGCTGCTTGAATTTAAGTGAAACGGGTCTCTCTGTTTAGGGGTAACATTAGTTCATGACTAAGCGGACATAATTAAGGGTGGAGGAGGAAATTAGTGCTAAGGAGACACCCACAATGCTAAGTGAGGCTGCTGAACAGTAGCAGGGCTGTCACTGGCCCAGCTCTATGTGGTTTGGGCTGTTGCAGTACTCGCTGTGGCTTTTCCCATGAAGCTGTGTCCCAGCTGGCTTAAACTGGTCATAGCAGAATCTGGTTTTCATCACTCTGTCAGCAGCTGCATAGACTAGAGATGCATCAATTAACAAGTAATCAAATGAGTTTCCCTGTGGTTGCCAACTGTATTTTTTCACTGCAGCCAAGGAAGGAGCAGGGGAACTGTTACACCTGTTTGCTGGGTCAGTTGTCAGTTGTGTATCCCAGGGAAAAAGAACTATTACACGTGTCTTAATAAATGCTTTCTCTCTCGCTGCTCCCTTGTCCTTAGACTCGCTCTAATAGTGCCAAACTCACACAAAACTGTGTCAAAAAGTGCAATGTACCCCCATCACAGGGGGAATACGAAGGGCTGAAGGCACAGCTTCTCCTTACCCAAATACTTCCTGTCTTCCCAAAGCTACGAAACACAGTGAGCAGAACTTGGCTTGCTAGAAGCTTCCCTTCACTTGCAGACTGAAGGTAGGAAGACCTAAGTGGCAATGCGTGTTCAGTTCATGCTGGATTTCCCATAAAGTGGGCAAATAATTTAAAAAAAAAGAGATTTTTCCCAGGCTGTCCTTATCCTGTCACAGAACTGAATTCCTGGTGCTGGCTGAGGACTTGCTGCACTGACAGGGGGTTTGTGCTGCTGTGTTTCACCAGATGGACTGTTACTAGACCCATATTATTATGGAAAAATTTACAGCTCTTTTTTTTACATACCCAGCTCTGGAAAATCATTATCCGGTTGTGCTGCCTCTCTCCACCCTTTGTGGAAGAGATTCCAACTGTCTTGGTTTTGCTCAAAGCAGCTCCCTGCAACCAAACACAACTCATTCTCATCCAAATCAGATATTACCTTCGTACCTTTTTAATTAAAAAAACCAAAGGCAATCTGCTTGTACAGCCTTTCCCAGCAGGAGACTTTGGCCCAAGACATGATCTGGTGGGCGCAACAGCAAATTGAAGCCAAAACACAGCAAAAAAAAAAAAGAAGCAGGAAAGTATAGTTATTCCCTTTTGTGCTACCTGTGAATTAATTTATGAAGAGACAGGACCAGTGGGGCAGAGGAAGGGGTCGGGTCAGACTGTATGGTTCAGTGTGTGATATGTCCATGAACGTGTGTTGGTGCATCCATGACCTATATTTGGATACACAGGCTATAAAAAGCCTCGGAACAAACAACCTCCTGCAGGACTCGGATCCCCTGTCCCTGCTGTTGCTGCCGGCTTCAGGAGACAGGAGCAAGCCCCACTCCAGCTTTTATTTCTTCTGTTGGTGTTCTCCAGGAGGATGGCGAAAGCCAGCATCTCCCTGCGCTCCCTGAATGAGACACTGAACAGGTCCTGCCGGGGCTGGGCTCACACCGCGCGAAGGGACGGGGAGGGCGCGGAGGGCTGGGGCATGGGACACCACACCAGACAATCCCTGAGCACGGCAAACCTCTGCTTCCCTGGACACTTCGTGGGCAACAGGGTTTAAATAGACATTGTGTGTATACAGGGAGGGAGCAGTTCATGAGTAGGGTTAATCTCTCCTTCACTCACTGGGGAGGAAAGAGGGACAGAGCCGTCAGCTCCATGGTGGTGTTCATTCCATGGCTGCCATCCTGGCTGTTTGCTGTAGGATTTGGGCAGTTGCTCCATCACCCATAGCCTGCAGCTGCATGAAGTGTCACCAGGCAATGAGGGCACTTGGTCTGTTCAGCCTGGAGGAGACTGAGGGGAGACCTCATTGCGGTTTACGACTTTCCCATGAGGGAGGGAGGTGAGGCAGACACTGATCTCTGTGGTGCCCAGTGACAGGACCCGAGGGAATGGCCTGAAGTTGTGCCAGGGGAGGTTTAGCTTGGGTATTAGAAAAAGGTTCTTGCCCCAGAGGGTGGCTGGGCACTGAACAGGACAGTGGTCACAGCACCAAACCTGTCAGAGCTCAAGAAGCATTTGGACAATGCTCTCAGGTACAGGGTGGGATTGCTGGGGTGTCTGCGCAGCGCCAAGAGTTGGATCCTTGTGGATCCCTTCCAACTCAGCATATTCTGTGATTCTGTGAAATTCGGGCTTGCTGTTCCAATTGGAGATTTGAGGTGAACTTCTGATTTTCAGACCATGCCTCAGTCTGGAGGGTTCGAAGATAGGGAGTAAGTGGTTATCATTAGCAAAAAGAAAACTAAAAATGGACCTTTCTTATAAGTTTAAGGAAAGCAAATCATCATCACTGGGGAATCAGGACATGGGTGACGCTGATTCACCCTCCATTTCCAAAGCCTGCACTTGGCAGGTTCACAGACTTCCTGTAAAATAATCCGGCCTCAGCTGCCCCTGCTGTGGCACTGCTTGGTGCTCGGCTGTGCAGCAGCAGGCACCAGTGGTGCTGGCTCAGAGCAGATATAAAGATATGAGCATGGATGTTCAGGAAAAAGAGTCAAAAAAGGGTCTGAAATTCTCAGCAGTTAGAGACAGGCAGGATACTGTCCCCACTCTGTGGATTTTCACATCTGGATTTTCATGTTACTGTGAGGGTGGTGAGGCCCTGGCACAGGCTGCCCAGAGAAGCTGTGGCTGCCCCTGGATCCCTGGCAGTGTCCAAGGCCAGGTTGGACGGGGCTTGGAGCACCCTGGGACAGTGGAAGGTGTCCCTGCCCATGGCAGGGGGTGGAATGAGGTGGACTTAAATGTCCCTTCCAACCCCAACCATTCTGGGACTCTATGATAAGTTACCTTTACAGGCAAACTCTGCAAACTGTGCAAACAGTGTCAAGACATTTTAAAGTCAAATCAGGTGGCGTACATACTACTGTGGTTTACCTGCAGTAAAAATAATCCCTATCACAGCTGATGGGATGCAGTACTTCTGCTTAGGAAATGAATGATTATGTGTTGACTAACAGCTGACAGACTTGGAAAGAAACTGCTCCTCTTGTCGAGATACTGTGGATACTGTTGGTTCACCTACAGCCTTTATGACTCTGATTCACACAGTGGTGAACACAAAAGTAGCTTTTGGAGACGTGACCAGAGGGAGAAATAATGGAACCACTCCTGAAAGAAAAAAAGTGAAAATTAATTCAGTGGGAAGCTGCTTGAAGAAGTGTGTGTCTAACGTACCGTGGAGTGAGTGAATGGGGAGAGTTTGGAGAAGTGTGGGGTGCTGCACTGGTCCGGAAAACAAAACCCACGTGACAGCTCTAAAATGTCATTTTCCGTAAATGCCTGAATAGCAGAAATAAGGTTTCACATAGAACCACACTTCCAGAGAAGTGGGAATGCTGGAGCTTCTACTGCATGGCTTCCAAGTAAGTTCTGTGTGCTAACAAGAGGGGAGTTTTAGAAGCTTGCTGGTAAAGAATGGGGATGTGGTTTGTGTGTACGCTAGTCAGAGTTAGAGGTCACTGACTTAGCGGTAACTTCACTTACACTAAAAGAAAAAGTGTTCAGAGGTCATGATGGAAATGAAAGCAGGAGGTTTAATCCATTCTTCCCCTTTTCATTCCAAACTTAGATGAAGAGGCAGCAGCACTCAGTCTATCAGAACTCAGTAACAGCTGTGGGAGATCAGTTATGGATCTACTGTGGTATAACTGAACAGACATTTTTAGATCCAAAATTAGCAAATGCTGAAATGTTTGTTGCAGGTGCTTAAAAATACAGGAGATTAATTTATGGACAGGCAATCACAAAAATGCTTGAGAGACAAAACTGGTCAAATAGCAAAGCGTTGGACTGAATGCTGCTGAGAAACTACTGCTGCACTGAGAGTAGCACTAGTGATGGGCTCTTGGATAACTTTACTCTTACTTGTAGAGAAGGAAGTTGGAAATGGGGCCATGAGGAAGCTTATTTACCATGATAAAAAGCTGCAAACCACGAAGCAATTCATCAGCAAGGTCACTCATTATCTGACAGCCCAGCTCTGAAACTCATTCAACAGCAAACCCCAACTCACCTCACCTCAGTTTCTGCACTTGCTCTCCCTGTGCTGACAGATTCGATCCAATTATGACACATCAATCCTTCCAATTCGTCGGAACTCCCTACATTTGTACATGACACCATCTTAATTTTCCAATTAAAGTTCTATTTTAGTCCCAAAATTCTTGCTGAAGCAAGAGGAGTCCCACCGCAGTTAAGACGAGCTTTCCCCAGGCTGCAGAGGAAGCCTCATAGCCTCAGGAAACAACAGAAAATCGTTAGACAAAGGATGTGCACAAAGCGGTCAGACAATGAATTAAGGTCGGGGATGCTTAGTAAAATATGCCGCTGTTGATGTCTTTTTATTTTCTCCTCATTCAGGTCAGCTGCAGACAGAATGCAAAGTAGGGTTTGGTTTGGAGAAGGGGGAAGGAGGAGTAGAGGCAGGCAGGCAGGGAGAGGGAGGAGCTGCTGACAGGAAAAAATGGCATTTTTGGTCTGTCTCTTAAAACATCAGGCTTTAAAATACTGTGGGATATGTATCAAAGAACGGAAAAATGTTTGAAGAGTTTTGTTTTGTTTGGGCTTTTTATTTTTTAATGACACCACCTGAAAGCTGCTGTGTATTTTATCCTTAGAAAAAGTTTAGTCAAAGATATACACGTAATAGGGCCACAACAAACAAGGCAAAGACATGAACGGAGTGTTTAACACAGGTAGGTCACAATTCAGAACTCAATTCCCTGAACATTAAAACAATACAACAACAACAACAATAATAATAATAATAATAATAATAACAGAAGCAGTGGAGCAAACTAGGGATGAAAAAAGAGAAGAAAAATATGCAGGGTCTTCTCTGTAATACTATTTGCTGATGGTGTAGTTATTGTTAGCTGATACAGCCTGCAGTTCTGCCAGTAAAAAAAAAGAAAAATCACCAAAAATTCTGTAAGGAGTAGGTGATGTTCTGCTAGTAAATCGCTACTGAGTACATAGTGCTGAGATAGTTGTTCAGTATTTAGGAAGGAACTTTGAATTATTTATATTAGCTTTGAGATCCTCAGGATTCTCAAGAACACGCCTTGATGTCAATCAGATAACTGAGGAAAATGTGGAGAAAACTGTCTTTACAAAAACCACCCAAAGTGAGAGAAGCCCAGAACACCCTGTATCTCCAGGAAAGAGAGAGATGGGTAAAAACATAAGATACAAGGGAATGCAAGTATTTGCCTCAACACAGCAAGTTCTTTTAAACCAGGCAGTTTTCTTCAGCAGAAGAGGAGTAGCTTAAAACTCAAAACCTCATCCTTATAATTTACAATTTTAAACAAGGAAAAATACAACAGGTACCAAATAATGAAAAAGCAGTTAATAAATACAAGCTATGAAGCAGTTTTTATCAAAGTTGTTCCATGGAAGGACACTCCTATGAAAGGGAAAAACCAGAGCAGGATGAACTGCTGGGAGAGAAAAACACTGCCGGTGGCTTGTTCATTATTTGCCTAATTTTTGACCAGAGGAGTAACGAGAAGTTCTGCTCAATGTTAAATGAAAATGGCTCAAAAGACCATAACATTACAAATAAAAGCGTAAATCACCTCAAAATGTGTTAGAGAAAAAACTGTGACACTAATAATGCACAGCTGAGAGCTGCAGATATATCTACATGCTGGCTTTGCAGCTGTGTTTGGAGTTTGTAAGATCTCTGCACCAGAAAAGGGCCAAAAAACATGGGATGTGACAAAACCCCGTGAGTTTTAGTGGTGTTTGTTCTCACAAAGCTTGGGAGGACCCTCAGAACGGGGTCTGGAGCTGTTCACACTGCAACGTCACGGCAGAGAGCCCCAGATCCTTCTGAAATTCCCTTACTCTTCTTTTCCACCGCCCAGAGTAGAAAGCAGGCTGCTGTCCGTAGAGGCTCGGTTCGCACAGCTGGACTCCAGCCTGCAGACCCTGGCGCAGGAGTTTGACCTGCAGGCGGAGATGCTGGAGGAGGACCTGAGGCGGGACATGCCCTGGGCTCCTGCGGCCAGGTGAGCACGGCCAGGGAGCAAAGCCAGCGACCAAACCCCGGCTCCAAGCCCGGCCTGGGGCACTACCGGGGACGGGGCAGCCACGGCTTCTCAGGGCAGCCTGTGCCAGCGCCTCACCACCCTCACAGGGAAGGATTTGTTCCTCACATCCCACCTAACCCTGCCCTCTGACAGTGGGAAGCCGTTCCCGCTCGTCCTATCACAACAGGCGAGCCTCCCTTCCCCCTGAGGGCCCGCGGCCTCTGTCTCCCAGCAGCCTCGGCGGACCAGGTGGAAAAGGAGAAGGAGGAGATAGAAGAAGGGGAGGAGGAGGAGGAGGAAGGAGAAGAGGAGAAGGAGGAGAAAAAGGAGGAGGAGGCGGAGCCCTCAGCCGGGCGGCGGGAACGGCCCCTCAGTGAGGGGCGGAGCGGGGCCGCCATTGCGGGAGCTGCGGCCTTTCCTGGGCACCGGAGTGGTGGGTGCCGAGTCCTCGCTGGGACCCCCTCAGGGGCTGGGGGTGACGGGGGCCGGGGGGGCACGAGGGGTCCCTTTTCGCTGGGCGCCGACGTCCTGGGGGTTATTTTTTTGTCAATAAAAATAGCGGAAATAATAAAACCCGCCTTAACGTGTATTTGTCTCCATGGCGAGTTCTCTGTGAGGAATGGCAGCTTTTCTTTCAAGGGCCTCCTGTCTCTGAAGCTGCCTGTTTAAGAAGCTTGTAACTTAAAAATCAGTGGGTTTCTTCTTTTGTTATGTGTGTCTTTTGTTTTCTCTCCCACAGTATTGCTGGGTCAAGTGGAAAAACCGTGTGAGGAGACAGATGACCCCCACAGTTTCAAGTCATACAGGAAGGTGCTGGAGTCTTAATTCTTAATTTATCTTAAGAAAAAAAGGTATTTTAGCTTTATAGTCCTAGCTTAAGCGAGCGAATGAATGAGAAAGAAGCTGCTCTTCTCTGATGTATTTCACATTCAGAATGTGCTGGAAGCAAGCTTGTGCCAAAAGCAGCTCTCAAAGGATGTGGATATACTGAAAAAATGAGTGAATGGAAGGTTAAAGTAACTGGAGTAACGTATCCAGCATATCATAGATAGGGAGTGGTGGGAGGAGAGGGGAGTAACAGAAGTGGCTGGAAGAACTCTCACCTTCTTTTCCCCCCTCTCCTTACCACCTCCTTGCTATCCCCAAAGCACCTGTTACAGTAGGAAAACCTGGTAGTTTTTCCATGACTTCTGTAAAGATCTGCTTCTTCCTCAGGAATCTCTCAGGTCCTGAGCAAAAGCAACCACTTAAGCAGGCTTCTAAATCCACGAATGTTTTCTTAAAGTAGCTGTAAAACATTTTGTATTTTCCTTTTTTTTTTTACTTTGCATAAGGAACATAAATGTTTGTTTTTGCTTTCAGGCCCTGATGTTGTCCTAGTGCTGTTCTTCTAGCTCAAGTCAATATGTCGACGAAATCCAAGGCCCCGCTTTCCTTGTCCGACTGCCTCTGCCAGATTTGCATGGAGATCTTTGTGGAGCCTGTCACGCTGCCATGCAGCCATACCCTCTGTAATTCCTGCTTCCAGATGACAGTGGAAAAGGCCAGTCTTTGTTGCCCCTTTTGTAGGCGTCGAGTCTCTTCCTGGGCACGGTACAATACCCGCAGAAATACTCTTATCAACTGGGAGCTCTGGGAGAAGATTCAGAAGAATTACCCGGAGGCGTGCGAGCGGAGGATTAATGGGCAGGATTTGGATGAGGAGAGTAAGTGAAATGTCTCTTGTCCTGGGATGTCTCTGCTTTGCCATGGTAATTACTGTGGGTGGACTTCAGATGTTGGGAAACACGGAGCTGTGGGTAGGCAGCTGTGAGACAGAGCTCTCCTGCAAAAGGGGCAGGGAAGAGGTGGGCAATGCCTTTTTCATTTGTAGTACAGAGGATGGAAATTACATTGTCTGGTCATTTCAGTGAGTATTTGTTTATGCCTTTGGTGCAAGGTATTGGTGTGTGGCTGTCTAGCCTTGTTCATTGCTCATTTGCAGCTGTAGCATGTGCAAGCAGAGTGTTTGAGTCTGTGGGTGTGTTTCTTTATTGCTGTCAAGTAGATGAAGTGATTAAAAGATTCTTAGGTGTTAATTAGTTTGGTTGAAATTCCAGGGGTTCAGTCAAGGCAGGAATCTCTGAGCTGAAAATTGTGGTGTCAGAGAGAAGGAAGTGAAATCTGATTAACTTTTTGAAGAAGGATTTTGGGGTTTATTATGTTGCAAGCTCCCTTGGGGGAGGCTTTTGATAGGTTGGCTGTAGGGCAGTTTGTTTCACTTGCAGTGTGCTGAGGTCTTTTTAATAAAAAAGAGTGAAAGACACAAGTTATGGTCAATGTACCAACAGAGAATGAATGAGGGAATGGTTTGGGACCTTAAAGATCATCCCATTCCACCTCCATGGGCAGGGACACCTTCCACTGGACCAGGATGCTCCAAGCTCCATCCGGCCTGGCTTTGGATGCTTCCAGGGATGAGGCAGCCACAGCTTCTCTGGGCAGCTTGTTCCATTGTATTTGCTTTATATACAGTGCTTGGAAAACACCGCCTGTTCCTGCCACTGTAACACCGTGCTTTTCTGCTGTGTAAACTTTGTTCCTTGGTATTTTTTGCTTTATTCTTTCCTTTTTTTAATCACGGCGCTTGATTTAAGTCAAATCATTTCCAGGGTATGGAGTTAAAATCCTTTGTTGTTGTTGTTAAAATCCTTTGTGGTTGACTGTTATGACTTTGTGTTTGTTGACTTTGTTTTTTTCTTCTCCTTCCTCTTGCTTAGTCTGTGTCCCCAAGCCACAGCACCAGCTGAGCAAGCCTGGGGAGCTGAGGCAGGAATATGAAGCAGAGATTAGTAAGGTAAGTCTAAAAATACATTTAAAAAGCATAAATGCTTAGTATCCAGTTTTTTGAATTGTTCCCACAAACAGCTGTAATGTTATTTAATAATAAAGATACTTAAAAGGGCACTGCAGCTGCAAGAACCTACTGGTCACTCCTGAATCATGAATTAAATTGATGGGAGGGATTTCTTTGTATTTGACATGAGGTAACATTTCTCAAGTTTTCTTGATCTATAACCTCCTACCTCACCTTTCGGTCAATGTACGTGAAAGTAGCAAATGTAGAAATTTGGAACTGTTTGGGCTTTGGGTTTATATTTGCTGCCTTGATTTTCCTCCAAGCAAGAGGCTGCAATTAGATAACCTTCAGTAATGAACATACAGGATTTTCTTTCTTTGTTCACTCTGTTACCTGTGCTCATTTGAAAATCAGAAAAGATTTTAAAGAATTCCCAATTTTGCCTATTTAAGGATCCTTCTTCCAATTCAGACATAGTAGTATTAAGATTTAGAGTTGGCAAATATATGAGAATGCACCTTTCCCTGAGAGCCCCTTGCTGGTGGTGACAGGAGCACATGAAGCAGAGGACTGGGGGGAATTTCCAAAAAAAGCTTTATTCTTGAATTACTTTGCTGTCCTCGTGGAGTTGCTGGTAACTGATCTCTCAGCACATGTCTGCTGTAAGGAAGGCAGATTTAAAATTCTTGGCCTGCTGCTTTGGGTTTTGTGTGTTTCAAGACTTCTAGAAGGGAGATGTGCTGTCTTTGGGATATATAATGCTGAAAGCAGGTTGAGCAAATGCTGTGGAATAGCTGGCATTCAGCCTTAGAAAGAATTCTAATCCCAGTTTCTCTGTAGATCCATGTATTTGGAGATCTTAGTTTTTGTTACTTACAGTAACGGAGTTTAGCCTTGCAGCTGAGCAAGGTTAATGGTATAATCTTACAGAAACCAAAAGGTTTGTCACTGTGGTCAAACCCAAGGCTGTACACACAATATCCATGTGATTCTTACACCTTTGAGACTCGTGCAATGAAATACTGCTGTATTTTTGTGAACAGCGAATGGTTCACGTTTAAGGAGTGTCAGCTGAGAGGTTCTGGTGTAAAGTGTGGTCCTGCAGTAGTAACCAGGTGGATTTTTTAAAACATCTGGTTTAGGTGGAGGCAGAAAGGCGAGCACACGAACAGGAGGAGAACAAGGCGAGTGAGGAGTACATCCAGCGGCTGCTGGCAGAGGAGGAGGAGGAGCACAGGTTGGCAGAAGAGAGACGGAAGGAGATGGAAAAGCAGCTGAAGCAAGATGAAGAGCTGGCCTGGCAGCTCAGTAACAGTCTGGTGAGTTAGCATCGAGGGGGACAGCAGCAAATGTCAGTATAGTGCAAGCAACTTGGATTTCTAAGAGCAAATGTTAAAATTTGGAATAATGTAAATTTATTTTAGTTGTAGTTGGAAGCTGTCATCACCCCCCAAGTACTTTAAAGCCTTGATTGACCATTAATTTCTGAAAAACCAGTGGGAGGGTGAAGCCTGTGTAATACACACTTGAAATCCAGCATGTGTACTGCATGTTTTCATTGTGAAACATTTTAAAACATTGATTTTCTGCTGTATGCTTCCTTTTCCTCATAATTTTAAAAATGCTTCTTTGGAAGAAATGAGTATCTGTAACCTGTACTGGAAGAAAGGAACGTACAGGAAATATGTACCTTACCTTTTGGAGGTTTTTTTGTTTGATTAATTTGTTTTGGTTAGTTGAATTTTTGCTGCCTAGTGATGAAACCTGTGTACTTATTTGAGCAAAGCCTCCTGTCCCTCAGTGCTAGATCCAGGAAGGTGTATGGAACAGGGAACATGTGTTTTTCCATAACCATCCATGACAGTTCTAGAATTCTTTGGACAAAAGTAACTAATTCTGCAGCAAAACCAAAGTAGTTCCCTGAGGTTTCTGCAGTTTGTGTTGTGTTTTGTTTTATCTAATGCTGTTTTCACTTGTCATGGAAGAATGAGGATTCTGAGGGACACGTGCTCGGCAGCCCGTCACCAGCACACAGCCTCTCCCTTCAGACATCCCCACTGAACTCGGGCAAGGCAAAGAACAAACCAAGCAACTCTGGAGACATTCAGAAGTAAGGCATTCAGCCAAGTGTTTCTTCTTTAATTATTGGCCTGTTTCAGTGTCCCTCTGCTCCATTTGCTTCTTTGGAATGCTGTAGGCCATCTTCCCTAGATAACTGGGGACAAATGTGAAGTGTTGAAGGTTAAAATGTTTCCTCAAAAGAGGAGAAGGGAAACACTTGCCCTTGTTGTTGTTTTTTGTTTGTCAGAATGAACCTGAAGATCTTGAGTAATGCAAAGGACTGATAGTTCAGGGACAAAATGTTTAAAGGGGTGTCCTGTTTTTTCCTTTTAAGGTATCTGTCTCCAAAGAATTATGGTATGTTGGGATCAGCATCGTTCTCTAGTACCACAGGAGGAGGCAGGAGCAACTCTGTCTCTGCGGTAACTGGAATCATTCTGTTATAAATGTCAAAGTTAGTCATTATCGGGATATTTTCCCCTTGCCTGTAGGATTCCAGTGCTCTATTCCCCTTGCACATCAGCACTGGGCAGGTTATACTGCCCTTATTAAGCTTCCCAGTTCTGGAGCCTACTGGAAGAGGATGTACCCTGATTTACATCATTCTGTGGCTGTCTGTCTCATCATTCCTGTGATGCCTCTGAAGATGATGAGCAGGCCTGCACAGCTGGTCTGAGTCACTGATAAGAGGAAAATGCTGCAGTTGTGGTTTCAGTCCTTTAGCTGGCCTGCTGCAGTTATTTTAAGTATTTTCATTATTATTAAACAGTTAAGTATTTTTTAAAAAGAGAAGTATCTGAGTTGCTATCCCAGAGCACTCAGGGGCAATGCAGCCATGAGAAGTGAATTTGGTATTTATTCACACCCATGGGCTTTTGATAAATTTACTTCATTAGTGGTGTCTCCCTTTCCTTCAGGAGACCACCAGCAATGAAGGCAGCAGTTCTGCTGTGCTGCAGGATGAGCAAGAGGAAATGCCAACCCTGTCTCCACAGCTGACCAGTGTAAATAAAGATTCCGGTGCTAAGGATTCATTTTTGGAATCATGCATGAACTATTTCAGTGCCTCAGCTTCAGGTGAAACTGCCACTGTCAAGCAGGAAAAAACACCAGGACCAAGTAGTTTAGAAGATGGAGTTCCAGATGCACTTCATGGGACCATAGAAGGGGAAGGGGCTAGAACAGTTCTTTCTACATCCAAAGAAGATGATGGAATTGAGTCAGACAGTGGCAATTTAACACATGTCCAAAGGATAAACCTTGAAAAGTCTGATGAAACTTGTACCTCTGTTGAGTTAGGGATGAATTGTGTGATGTCTGACAGCCAGACTGCATTGCATGATCTGGGGAAAGAGGCTGGACACTCAGATGTAGACACACCAGAGAGGCCACAAAACTCTAAGGAGGTTCCCAAAAGGAAGTTACTGGAGGCCCCAGCTGATGTCACGATTGACTTGGGCATTCTTGATAAGAGGAGAAGAACCTTTTCAGAAAGTGTAGAAGACCAAGGAGAGCAGATGAGTGATTTTAACTTGCAAACACAAAGAGCCTTTGAGCAGCAGTTCTATGAAAGGCGCAGGCAGGAGGAGCAGGACAGGCTTCTGGCTCTGCAGCTACAGAAGGAACTCAACAAGGAGGAAAGGACACTTAACCGACAGAAGGGCTCTCCAGATGAGTATCTTCTTCGCACCAAGCCACCTCTGTCTGTGAAAGACTCTCCTGCCAGAAAAGGAAGTTCCAAGGTGGCAAAAGACTCAAAGGGATCAAAAACACAGGCTGAAACCAATCACCACAAGACTCGGAAAGGTTCCTGCAATGAAAACTGGCAATCCCCTGCCAGGGTCCGGGTGAAATCCCCCAGCGTCAAGGAAGGAAAGGTTTTGAATTGTGTGGTTAATACCAGTGACACAAATGATATTTGTTCACTGCCTAAGAACAAGCAAAAGACAATCCTGCAGATGTTTAAAAGCCCTGTCGCAGAGTAGATCAGCAGAGCCATGGACATGTGGTGGAGTGGGAATGGTAACTGGAGTGGGAATGTGGTGATGTTCTCCTGTGTTAGGCAAAGCTTCCCTAAGCAGTTCTGAGTTGTTGCTTTGGAGTGGAACCACTTTGGGCAGCGGTGCTCTGAGTTCTGAGAAGTTTTAGTAACATACACCCCCAGAATGTAATATTTTTTAATTGTGCTTTTCTTGAATATTATTTTCTAGCACTTGCAGCGCTTCTTGCAGGACTCGGAGCATTTCTTATTTTCTAGCTTGCATTTACATGGTTTGGAGTGTGAATACTGGTAGTGTTGAAAAACAAGGATAACTGATGGTCTGATCATAAAATGAGAATCTGAAGCCTTTAATGGAAAAGATGCACATTCTGTGGAGGAAACAAGTGAAAAATGAGTCTGTATTCCCAGCTGACTTTCAGCTGCAAGGTTGAAGCTTCCCTCAGCACAACCACTGTTCTGTAAATTGAAGCATGTTGCTGGAATTTAGGCTGTTTCTGGAATTGCATTGTTCGCACACCCATTAACACGAGTGTAACCAGCCAGCCACTCTTTGCCTCTCGTATGCTAACCCCTCCCTCGGACAAAGAGGAAAGAAACTGGTCATTCTCCACTGCCAAAGCCAAGGGTCTTTCATGGATGCCAAGGCTGTGGGCTCCCATTCACCTCCATTCAGAGAGATCCCTCCTGCAGATCCCATTTTCCCTGTTGTTAAGAACAAGAACAAGAGACTTTTGTTTTCTTATTGTTAATGTTCTGCAACTTTACTCTTGTACAACTGTGTTACTGTATTTAATGCTGTTTAATTTTCATACTCAAACTGGTTTGAGTGTGATTACAGCAATAGTCCAGAAGTCAGTTATGATGGAGAAAGTTAAAAGGAAAAAAGCAACTGACAACTGGAGTTGTCAGTAATGACATAACTGTAATTAGAGGTTCACATAACTGCCCTGCCTGGCTGTAACTGTTCCCCTCCCTTTTTAGAGGCACTACCAAATACTGTTCCTGTTGGGTTTAAAACTAAAATAACTCAAAAAATTTTATAATTTAGACGTGGAGGTGCTGAGGCCTGTAGGAGGTTGAGGCTGGTCCAGAGGCAGCCAGATCCTACTATGCAGAGGAAGTTTTCCTGCTAATGGTTTCATCTGTTGTTTTATGAAGCCATATTTTGGCTTTTCTTTGCTTCTTCAGAGCTACTTTTGCACTGTCTGTATTTGAAATAGAGCCAAGTGCCAGCTGCAGTGCTGAAGGGTGTGTGCTAGTCACCAAAGTCCGCAAATGTTTGAGTTTTGTTCATTTTTGGAACCGCATTGGTGAATTTAATTCTGTTCTGGGAAATTCCTAACAGACTTGTTTCTTCATCATCATCTTCTGATGGTTTAAGTTTTAAAAAACCAAATTTTATGGAAAGCATGACCAGCACACTGAGCCAAAAATATTAATTGTTGGGGTTTTCTTTTTCCCTGAAGCCTGCGTGTCTCTATCATTGTTGGGCTTCTCACAAATAAATGTTCTGTTCAGAGATGTTTTTTGAGACAGTTACAGCAGGTGATCAGTGGCAAATCCTTCGATTTTTCTCCTGCTGCCTCAGCCATTGTTCTGGAAGCCTTCCTTCAATATGGATCTGTTTTTCTTTAATCCTTACCACAGTTGGGATTATTTTCTGTCTTACCCATGACATCAAAAAAAATTAATTAAAGTTTTTTTTAAGGCAGAGCTAATGTCTGTTTCCATCCTGGTGACCTTCAGCCTCTCCAGTCAGGGTAAGCCTGTTTGTGAAAAACAAACTCATTTTTCAAAGCAGATGAGGAGAGTGTTTATTTGCTGCCAAAACTCTTTAAGTTTATGCCTGAGAGACAGCTTTGGTACCTGGGGACTCCCCATGAATTAATTCCAGATGTTAAAGGGGTAGGGGAAGCGTTAAGGGGGAAGAGGGTGAGGGAGAAGGGACCGTTTCCCTTTCTGGCAGCACTGTGCCTTGTGCAAGTGGCATGAAATCACATCCCAGTACATGGATTGCTGCATTTCACACCAGCCTCATTCCCTTTTCCTCCACAAGCTGTTCCATGGATTCTTCTTCCTTTCAGTGTGTGACTGTGTCCCTCTTTTATATAAGACTTGAGATATGCACTGAACTAACCCCAGTTAGGAGTTCAGTAAGGGGGGTGCTTGCACAGACTTACTCCCTTAACAGCAATGGCAAATCCTGCGGCTGAGATTCCACTGAAAATCACAACAAAAATTACAAAACCTGCCATTTCAAAGGTTGAGATAGCTCATGAGTGTTTTTTGGGGTGTGTGTATCTACACCGGAGGGTGTGTTAAAGGATTTGGGGGATATTTGTGTTTTTCTAGCTCACTGAATGTTGTCTGTGTCAGAAGGGCCTCTTACATAAGAATTGTTATTGTTTTTAAACAGAATGCAAAAAAAGCAGGACTAAAAATTGATTGTTAGATAAAACCCAAACTTAACTGCAAAGTGTACAAAACCTGTCACCTACAGCAGCAGCCCTATCCAAGGTGGAGTGCTGCAATCCCTCAGGTCCCCCAAATGATCCCATTCCTCACCATATCCATGGCACAGTAATCCTCGCCAGGTGTAATTTGGCCTATTTTAGATGTTCATTTTTAGAGGGTGGGATTTGGTCACTGCTGAGTGGATTTTGGTTGTTCCAACAGCTTGTTTCTGACCCTGTGGTCCGGGAGCTTTGAAGCGGGTGAAATCAGCTTTGTTGTACTACTGTTTGTGAAGCAGGAGCCTGTATTTGGGGTGTCTGGGCTGGTGTAACTGTTCACTGCTGCTCACCTGCCTTCAGCCCTGGTGATTCACTTGTCCTGTTTGTGAACAAGTTCAGCTCATCCAGCTGCCAGGGAAAACAAAGCAAGCGCCAAAACTCCAAATACTTTACAGGCTTGGTTGCTTGCCTGAGCACCAGAGCTGGTGTGGGGTTGGGAAGTAGGGAGGGAATAAGGGAACAGATGTACCTGTTTCCATAGCGGTGAGGTATTAAATTTTTAGAATTCTAGGGGAACCTGAGTTTTCTGTGGTACTCACAGAGTTGACAAGTGTTACTGGCAAGGTGTTCAGCAGCAAGGCAGTCACATTCCTGCTGTGCCGGGAAACAGGCAAGGAGTAAAACATTCCTTTTCTGCCATTTCTCCAGGTGGCCTGGGGATCAGAAACACCTGGCACGGTGGGTGGGGACAAAGCCAGGGGTTTCCTCTTCTGGCTTTGTGACAATGATGGCAGGGTGACAGCTGTTCCTTGACCACCTCAGGTCCTGCCCCACAGAATCCGAGGCTGGAAGGGACCACAGTGGTCACCTGGTGCCACCTCCCTGCTCCAGCAGGGCTGTCCCAGAGCACACAGCACAGATTGTGTCCATATGGCTCTGGGATATCTCCAGTGAGGGAGACTCCACAGCCTCTCTGGGATCTGTTCAGGGCCCGGGCACTGCCCAGGAAAGTTATTCCTCATGTCCAGGTGGAACTTCCTGAGATCAGTCCCTGCCCGCTGCTCTGGTGCCATTGCTGGGTCCCCGGGGCAGAGCCCGGGCCCTGCCCGGAGCCCTCCCTGCAGCCAGGGCCACCCAGGGCTGAGGGCCCCTCTCAGCTGGGGCTCCTCTCGAGGCTGAGCAGCCCCGGCTCCCTCAGCCTGTGCTGGGCGCGGAGATGCTCCAGGCCCTTCCTCATCTCCGCAGCCTCTGCGGGCCCCGCTCCAGCAGCTCCAGGTGTCTCCTCTCCTTAGGAGCCCAGAGCTGGACACAGCACTCCAGATGTGCCTCACAGGGCTGAACAGAGGGACGGGATCACTCCATGACCTGCTGGCAGTGCTCTTCCCAGTGCCCTCCAGGATCCCACTGGCCCTTCTGGCCCCCAGGACACTCTGCCGGCTCGGGGACAGCTGGTTGCCTATCAGGACCCCCAGGTCCTCCGCAGCGCTGCTCTCCAGCAGGTACCCCCGCCTGTGCTGGTGGTCAGAGCTATTCCTGCGTCTCTCCGGTCACACCACCTGGACCTGTTCCGCACTCGGCCCGCGGCCTGCCCGGCCCCTCGCAGTGCCGCGGGCCTCTGTGAGGGAGTAAATCCGCGTGGGAATCCCGGGCGCGTGTCCTGCGAGTGCCGGCCCGGCCGCTAAGGCCCGTGCTCGCTGCAGGCGGCGGGTCGGGAATACCGGGAGGATTCCCAGGGAAAGCCGCTGAGGCGGCGGGGGGGCGAGGGGGGGAAAGGAGGGCGTTGCCACGGCAACTCCCGCCTCCCGCGCGGCCGAGGGGGCGGGGCTCGTTACCACGGCAACCGAGACCCCGCCCCCTCGCGGCGGCGGGCGGGGGAAGGGGCGCGCGCGCGGGCGGGCCCCGCGCATGCGCGGCGCGCGCCGGCCGGCGGCGCGTGTGTTGTGGTGCGGCGGCGGCGGCGGCAAGATGGCGGCGCCCGGGGGCTCGGCGGGCGCCGCGGCGCTGAGGGCGCTGGTCCAGCAGTTCACCGCCATCACCGGTGGGTTCGGGGCGCGGGGCGCGCCGAGGCCGCCGAGCTTCCTCGGGAGGGTCCGGCCGGGCACCCACTGCCGGCGGGCCGGGGGCGGGAGGTGCGGGCCGAGGCGGAGCGGTTCCGGGCGCGCTACCCCTGTCCCCAGAGCGCCTCCCGCTGGGCGCCGGCGGTGCCGGGGCCTGTCCGCGGGCGCGCCCCGGGGCCGCCCAACGCGGCGGGGCTGCCCCGGGCCCGGCCCCGCTCCCTGCGCGGCGGAGAGCTCGCCTCCCTTCGAGCGGCGGTTCCTCTCGGTTGTCCCGGTGGCGCGGGTCCGTGTCCTGCTCCCTCCCTGCCTCTTCCCCTCCCTCCCGCCTGCGCTCCGCCCCGGGAGCCACTTCCCGCTCCTGCTGACGGCCGGCAGGGACCCGGGAGCTGAACCCCGAGCCCGCCTTTGGAAAAACAGAAATATCCTATAGCGCGGGCGACTTGCGGCGAATTGAGTTCGCAAACGCAGAGAGCAGGTCGCTTTTCCGTGGAAGTTCGCGTCAGGTGACAGCTCCTGCTTCAGGTTGTGTACTTGGAGCGCTTGACCCACTTTGTGTTTAATCTGCTTCACCGTAGTTACCCCCTGGCTGATGGATTTGTATGTCAGGTACTGCAGGAGTGTTTAATAAGATGTATTAACTGTACAGGCAAAGAGAAGTGAAACTGCTTTAATTCGGTTGTCCAGACTAGCCCTGTTTCAGGTTGTGTCCCTGTACTTGGAAACACTCAAATCCACAGCAGGATGTAAGCAGGGAAATTATTGATCTCTCAGCTATTCCTAAAGAATCTTTGTAGAGTAAACCCTTTGAACCAAAAGAACCCACAGCAAATATATTTTCAGTAATGTGTGCCTATGTGGGAGATATTTGCTAAAACCTGAACGAGATCAGGCAGAGCTGTGCTGGTTTCCTCTTCCTGACACCTTTTATGTTTAGACACGTTTTATGCTCAACATAAGAGAACCCTTCTGTGCTTTCAGAAATGGAAAAAAATAGCCTACTGGGCTTCACCCATCCACCATTAAGTGGAGTTTTGAAGTTTTGGTTTTCCGTGTAACAGAGGTGAAGGTTGTATCTGAAGGTTGTGTTGTCAGGGAGCTTGTCTGGCCGATGCTGGTATGGTGTGACAGGTGCTCACACCTCAGTGCTTTGTGTTAGTGGCTTTTTCTACTTGGAGTTGTAAGTGTATGCAATCACTCCTGTCTGTGGGGGAAAGGCTGAGGGAATACTCTCCGGCATGAGGGATGGGGAGAAATAGTCCTTGACGCTTTTCTTTGGTCCTGGTGGCAGAATTGTGTTTCTTTGGTGCTCTCATCCAGGAAAGTACTGCTAAGAGAGTGTAACTCCTGCATGTCTTCCTCAAGGAAATGATGGGATATCTGTGAAATTTGCTTTGAGACTTAACAAATATTTAGAATTTTCTGTTTTCCAGCACAAGGACTGAAAGCTTTGATATGCTAGCACTTTCCTCAGGAATGATGATGGACCAGTGAAGGCACTTTCTGTGTCAGTGTCTTTGTAAATAATAGCAGAGGGTTGAATTATCATTTTTCTTCCTGTTCTTGCAAATGAATGCCTTTGCATGACTCTACAGTGAGGTGTAGAGTGGTGTGTGTGTGTGTGTGTGTGTGTTCCAGGCTCACAGGTGTGGTTTCATTGCTACAGTTAACAATGAAAAGAGCTGAAAATGCCAAACAATAGTTTGAGCGAAGAACCTGAACTTCTCATTGTTTTTTGGGGTAGTTTTTATTTTGCACTTTCTTCAGCTCAGTTAAGGTCTTAAAATACAGCTGACTGTCATCCCAGCGTGCTTGTTGTGGCAGGTTGGGTGTTTTGGGAAACCAGTTCCCTCAGTCAGTTTGGCTTTCTCGGTGGTTTGATGTGCAGGTTATTTAGAACTGAGTGATCTCCACTGTTTCAAAGTGTATTCTTTGTTCAAACCAGAGCTTCTTGAGTCTTTCTCAGAAAATCTGGGAAACATCTGAGTATGTTTTGCCCAGACTGATGTTATCTGTGAGCCTGGTTTTGGGCAAAGTGTTTTCATCGTTTTGGTGACTTGCTGTGAACTTAGGAAGAATTACTACAGATCGCAAAGCTGCACCCAGACTGGTTCAGCTGCATTTTACCACTCTTCCTCTCTACCAGCCTTTCCAAAGGAAAATAAGCTCTTTGGCAGTCCACCACCTATGGAGAAGGTGCTGTAAAGAATTGGGTTGCAAGAGAGCTGCTTCCCCTGAGGGAGCTTTTGCTGATGGGATGGTTTTTGAGGAGAAGTTGGGAGGTAGAGGCTCATCCTCTGAGGAAGGACTTACAGGTGATGTTAGGAACTGTTGCTTCATCTTGAACAGCAACATCAAAACTGGGATTAGTTGTACTTTAGGTGTTCAAAGCCAGTCTGGACAGGGCCTGAAGCAACCTGGGGTAGTGGAAGGTGTCCCTTCCCCTGGCAGGGGGTGGAACTGGATAAGCTTTAAGCTCCCTTCCAAGCCAAACCATTCCATGATTATGTGATTTGAATAAATGTTAGTCATTATACAAAGAATTCTGTAGACAAGTACTACTTTCTCCCTCTTGGCTGCTTTTTTTTCCCTTCTTACATAAACTGAGCTTCTGCTGGTTCGTTTTTGCTTTTCAGCAGAATCAGTAAATCAGGGTGTCTTTTCTTCCATCTCTAAATGTCTGTTACAAGTGCATAAAAAACTTTAGCAGCTGATTCAATATTCTTCCTGTTAAAATGTTAAGTCAGGTTTTCTTTTTTCTTTGTGTATGCCTGCTTGTGTTTGGAAAGTGCATGGAATCGTGGAATGGTTTGGCTCGGAAGGGGCCTTAAAGCTCATCTTGTTCTACCTGCTGTGATGGGCAGGGACACCTTCCACTATCCCAAGTTGCTCCAAGTCTATCCTTGGACGCTTCAGGCATGGAGCAGCCACAGCTGCTCTGGGCACCCTGTGCCAGGGCCTCCCCACCCTCACAGGGAAGAACTTCTCCCCAAGATCCCATCTAACGCTGCCCTCTGGCAGTGGGAAGCCGTTCCCCCTTGTCCTGTCCCTCCATCCCTTGTCCCCAGTCCCTCTCCAGCTCTCTTGGAGCCCCTTTAGACCCTGGAAGGGGCTCTAAGGTCTCCCCAGAACCTTCTCTTCTCCAGGTGAACACCCCCAGCTCTCCCAGCCTGGCTCCAGACCAGAGGGGCTTCAGCCCTCACAGCACTTTCGTGGTGTCCTCTGGACTCATTCCAACAAGTCCAAGTACTAGGAAAGTGTCAGACCTCTAGAAGAAAATCCAGATCATGCTGAAACCCCTCAGATGGTTTCCACTAGGTTTTCAGTTGCTGGCAGGAAGAAGCCTGGCAGTCCTGACTGCAAGCATTCCCTTCCCCCAGAGCTCTGCATGTTTGTCTCCGTTCGCAGTTGTGCTTCGGGGATAAATGGCAGCTGATGAACTGTTCCTCCTAATTATTAATGCTTTGAGAGGGAAAGCTGTTGTGGGCGCTTCCAGTCAAAACGCTGTGATTTCCCTTTGGCATTCCAGGTGCCAGTGAAAGCGTGGGGAAGCATATGCTTGAAGCATGCAACAACAACCTGGAGATGGCTGTCACCATGTTCCTGGACGGAGGAGGGATAGCAGAGGAGCCCAGCACCAGCTCCGCCGCGGTGTCTGCTGTTCGCCCGCACCCCGAGTACGTACTCGGGAACACGGCTGTGCAAACCAGCCCGTCCTACCAATGTCACAAGTGGAAAGCACAACGAATCAGGCACTTGTCACTTTGCACTCACAGCAATACACACTGCTTTGATCTTGTTAAATTGATTGCTCCAGCATTGTTCTGGGTGTTCTGGCTTGTAGACCAGAAGTGAGTCTCTTGCGCGTACTTCAGAATTTTTCTGTAGATTTCAGCCTGCTGTTTTTTACAAACAAAGCCTGAGTCATTAAAGTGGGGATCCAGTAAAAAGAGAGTCGTATTTTTAAATTGCTTCAGCAATCTTGCTTTACACTAATTTGCCAGTTAGAGAGTTCTGTTTGTTTGGTCCTTATAAATGAAGCCACCTTACTCCCATTTCATAGATTCATGAATTTCAGGTTGGAAAAGACTTCTAAGATCATCAGGGCCAGCCATCAACCCAGCACCACCACCACGTTCACCACTAACCCATGTCTCCACGTGCCACATCCACATGTTTTTTGAACACCTCCAGGGATGGTGACTCCACCACTGCCCTGGGCAGCCTGTGCCAGTGCTTTACAACCCTTTCTGTGAAGGTATTTGCCATAATATCTAACATAAACCTCCCCTGGCACAACTTGAGGCCGTTTTGTCTCATCCTGTCTCTTGTTACTTGGGAGAAGAGTGTGACTTGTGAGGGTTTTATTATGGTGGTTTAGGCCAGGCCCTGTACACCAGTATGCAGAGGAATCAGCAACTTCAACACCTTCATCAGTCTCTCAAACATCAGATGCCTGTAAATGGAAGAGAATTTCCACTTAAGCGTGGCAGAGAGTCTTGGTGTTGCCTATTAATGTGACTGCTTGGGATAAAGGGAATATCTTGAGAGGTATAAATCACATTCATTAAATATGGTAAATTAAACATAAGCCAGGCTTTTGTCCTTAGGAAAATCTTCCACTCCAGGAAAAAGACAACTAACTTACAGAGGAAAATCCTTGCCTCTCATACTTCCTGAAGCACATGTATAAATTTAAACAATTCTTTTATTGCTAACCTTTATAGCTGATGCGAGGTGCCTTCCTGCTTGAACCTTTGACAGGTAACAAAGTTAAAATAGCTATATAGGTTAGTGTTCTTATTTCTAGGCAACTTCTGACACATCAGTTACTTCACATTTTTCTTGGAATACTTTCTTTTTTATACTCAACACCCTCCAGGTGCTGATCAGCTTAGTGTTCCTCCTGGGATGAGAGAACAGTAAATGTGCAAATGGAGAGTAACTAGCTGCACAGAGCAATCAAAGCTGTGGAGTTAAGGGCAAGGTTAGTGCATCCTGCTGATGTGCCAAGGTACTTTTTGAAACCTGCACGGTCAAGAGCCGCAAAGTGCACACTTCACACCTTGGAAGTCTGAGGGAAGAGGGAGTTCATAGACAGGCTGTAGCAATGGATGAACCCTTCTCCACACAGATCCGTGGGCCAGGTGACCACACCATTGTCACAGTGATGCTTGTGATTTCCTTTCTTCTCCTAATTGTGGTTTCAGATTATCTGTAAATCTCTGCAAGCATAACTGACTGTGCTGTTGACATGTGAGGGAGCCCAGCTAAGTAAGCTCCCTCACGTGTAAGCCAAGAACTGCATCAGAAAGGGGGAAAATGGCCATCTTGACCTTGTTTTCCTTCCTCTGGAAAAAAAAGAGGTGTGACTTTCAGGTGGAAGCAAAAAAGTTTTCTGACAGACAAAAGCTGGTAATAAGGAAGATAATATTTTTTTCTATGTAGCTAGCAAGGAAAGGAGGATGGCAAGTGGATTATTTGGCAGCTTTTGCTAAGTTTTTAGAAACTTTTCCAAGTTCTAACAAAGTTATTAAAGAAGAAAAAACATTTAAATAGTAGATGGACAAAGCCTGGGATTGAGTCACTCAGGGGTTTGCATAATCTTCTATCAAAGGTCATCCATGCCAGCTCTGAGTGCACAGGGTATCAGGTCCAGCAGCAGTGCCATGAGTGGGAACAGATGCTCCCTCGAGGTCCCACTTAATCCCAAACCTCTTCATTCTTTGCATTGGTACAGCAGCATCTTTAACTGGTTCAAGCTGCAGGAGCCTTGGAGCATAATGAGATGTGGTTTGTACAGTACTTGGAATATTATCGTCTCTCTGATATTTTCTTTGTTGTTTCCTCTCCTTTGATAGGGATGAAGTACGAGCTCCAATTCCTCAAAAGCAGGAAATCTTAGTAGAGCCTGAGCCCTTGTTTGGAGGTAGGCTTGTGTTCTTATTTTGTTTCTGGTTTTTTTTACCTTGAGATGAGCTAAGTGACAAAAAAAATCAAAACTTGCTGAATATGAGGAAGTAACACCAGTGGTATTGAAAACCTCACACAAGAGAGATGCTACATTCCCGAGAGTACTGATTTGCTAAATCTTGTTTCGTGATACTTTGTGAGCTGACAGCCAATTAACTTAATTAAGTATACATCTGCATTCTGGGGGCCCAGAACTGTAGGGTACTGCTGTGGAAATGTTCGAGGTGCTGAGATGGAAGATGCAGCCTTGGCTGATGAGTGAAAATGAAGAGGACAAATGCCTGCATCTCGAGGAAACGACAGATCAGAAAGAAGGGCTGAACCGTGTGGTTGCTCATAACCTTCTCCATTTCTCAAGCAGGAATTTAATTTGCTCTTTAAGCTGTGCCATGCAGCTCCTTTTCTTGTCTCTGTCCTTCTCATGTGGACCAGGCCATTTCTGGGTTGGCCTTTGCCATGTCAGATGGATTGAGAGCTTTGCCCTTTTCACCAAGGAAGGCCATGCGAGTGCTCATCACTGCAGTGGTCTCACACCCGTGGGAAATGCTCTTTTCTATCGTTTAGTTGCTGTATTAGAGAGGAGGAGGCCAGGCTTCAGGCTTAGCCCAGAATTGATTTTGTCTTGATTCTGTTTTCAGATCGGTGTTTAGCCAGGATGCACAAGCTGAGGGGTGGTTCAGAGGGCAGCACACAATGCCAGGCAATACAGGTGCACTCCACTTGCCTTTTTGCACTTAGCACAGACAGCAATATTAGCTTTTCTAGTTTTAGTCCTTGTTGCAATTTTTTTCCTGTCTGTTTTGGGAGCTGGAAAATTTCGACTCCTTTAATATGCTTCAGTCCCCAGACCCATCAGAATATGTTTATTCCTTAGAATATGAATCACTGAAATGGTCTAACTTAGCTTCCACTTCTGCATACTGATGTGAGATGCATAAAGTACCAAGTTTGAAATACACACCTAATTTGCATTTGGGCAAAAAGGGAATGACATACAAAGTGTCTGCTTTCGTTGAAGTGCTTTTGCAGTTCTGTGAGCTTCACTGATGTCACTTCATGTGATTCCCCTTGCTGCTGAAAGGCCACCTTGTCAGCAACAGTGATGCTGGACTTCGAAGGTCTCAGCCATCAGATGCAGTGACACAAAAACAAAGACATACTGTGTTTATCTAATCCTTGCACTTCCCATCCTACCTGGATTTTGGAAGTGAGGTGTTTAGCAGCAGAGGAGGGCAGTTCTGCAGCAGTAAATGTGCATCCAGAGGAAGATGCCCTGCCGATGCCTCTCTGAAAATGGAGGAGCTCTCTGCACTTTTTCCTGTGGCCCAACAGAGTTTTTGACAGAGATCTGTTGACTCCTGTGGGTTACCAGGATTAAGATCTACTGACCCTAGTGCTTGGCCTTCTTATACCTACCTGGTTACACACTGATCTCGGTCACACTGTCACTGACCACCACTGAGGTGACCTGGATCAGTGATACCCTCCTGGCACTGTCTGATCCACCAATGCCACTTGTGTTTCTGGCACAGAGCAGCCTGACAAAGCAGCTGAACCTGTAGAGATAATTGGTCTCAGCTCTAGTCTTAGTGCAGGGGAGGTGGCAGTTTCTAAGGGTCATACTGAAGTGATTGTATAAGCTCATGCTTTTTCCAGTTGAAGAGGTGACCGTGTATATTTGTGCCCTGCTGGATGCATGGATCCCATCATGCAGTATAAATGATCCTCCTGGACTGCTGAGAGCCTCTTCACCTGGGCTGCCAGGCTGGAGCTGAGCCTGGCAGGGACACGCTGCTTTTGCTGAAGTGGTCCTTCAGTTGCTATTCCAACTGAGTTTGAGTTGTTCTGAGGTTGGCTTTAGAGGGTTGTGCTTGTGCCTGAGCACTCAGGGTGAAGGAGATCTTACTCCTTGGAGCTGAGAGGTGTTATTCCCCAGCACATTCCTTGTTCAGGCTTGCTTGCTTTTTCCATGATAGTCTGTATCATCACATTTCCACTGGGTATACTATGCATTTATCTTTAATTTGTTTATTATTTAGTATGTCTTGT
Source organism: Corvus moneduloides (assembly GCF_009650955.1). Lineage (NCBI taxonomy): Eukaryota > Metazoa > Chordata > Aves > Passeriformes > Corvidae > Corvus > Corvus moneduloides. The sequence continues at coordinate 2,617,029 of NC_045485.1, read as the reverse complement.
AGCAATTGGGCTTTGCAAGTTCTGTCTTTCAGTTGATAGTAAAGGAGATAAGTAGCTGGAATAATCTTGGCAGGCAGTTGTGTTTTCCTTCCAAGTGCAGTGGTTGTGCTGTACCTTAGGATTTCAGTGGGATTTGGGGGTACTATTTCTGATACCTGCCTGGGCTGCAGTCTCTGTCCAGCTGCACATAATCAGTTCTGAAGGTTTCCTTGCAAACAGTGACGCAGGGTCTAATGGAAGAGTGTGGCTGTTGAGTCCAGCCAAGAAGTTTGGACAGGATCAGGATAAGAGTTTAGAAAAGAATAGAAATGCATTGCGGAAAAAACAAATGTGGTTTTTTTTAATTAAAAACAATATTTTCTCATGGGGTTTAATCTTTTAAAGGTTTTCATCCACTTGAAGGCCTTAGGTAAAATCTTGACTGGAATTGTGACAAGGTGATGCTGTGACAGCACTGCCACTGCATGCTGAAGGGCCTTGGTGAGCCCATCAGACGGGGTTTTAAGCCTTTCTGTATTGTTGATACTGTTTTGTTTCTGGTCTAAGGTTTGCTGGAGGGAGGACATGTTAGGAAATGGAATTTACAAACCACCTACTGCCTATTTCCATCCATCTCCAGCCCTTCCTAATGACCTCTACTCCCACATCATCCCTGCTTCGGGTTCCTATTCTGTTTTCCTGCCCATGTGATGGAAAGCACTAATATGTATTTATTTTGATAATATGCTTTTGAAATAATTCTTGAATTTTTTTTTAAGCTCCTAAAAGACGCAGACCTGCTCGCTCAATATTCGATGGCTTTCGGGATTTTCAGACAGAAACCAGTAAGTGTCTACAGATCAGTAAGCCTGATACTCTATTTTCTACCTTTTAGTGCAAATAAGATGGAGAAATCATTCCTGTTGTAGGCTAGGACAGCGTTCAGTTGTTGAAACATTTTTAAATTGCCTATTGTATAGCAAGGTACATTATTAGAAATATAGAATCATGATTATCACAGTATATTCTGTCTGCTTTGGCATGCTAAATACTGTCATGCTAATTCTCAAAAAACCTCTTTTTCTGCTCTGCAGGGAACAAAAAAGGGGGAAGAATCTTAACACCCAAGTAGAAATTAAATTTATCCACTGAATATTTCTTGGCTAGGCAGTTGTCTCGGTTTTGAAAGACAGGTGTCTGCTAAGGAAGGCAGAGGCCCCCCTTGAAGTGGCAGATATAACCCCTTTTCCCTCCAAGTTATTATATTTTGAAATCAAGGGCCTTTAGGCGAAGATGTGGGAAATAGGAATAACAGTTCTTTACTCTATATATATATGTGTGTATAACCAGTCAAACAAAACAACAACAACTATGGCAGTAACAGCAATCACAAACCCAGTGCCAGCCTTCTCGGCTGTCGGGCCCTTTCCCCTCGGGTGCAGTTCCGCTCGCAGCCGGCAGGGGCGCTGGCGGCTCCCGGTGAGCAGGGCAGGTGCGATGGTTCCCCCGCGGCTGCAGGGGGCGCTCCGGAGCGAGCTCGGGGAGCACGCGGCTCTGGTGCCCTGGGATCCCGGGAAGGGATGGAACAAAGGCTTCACAAACCGCTGGGCAGTTGATCCCGGGCTCTCAGGAACAGCAGGCTGAAACAGCAGGGACGGACGCAAATCCCGGGTGGCAGGCGAGATGTATCCAGATGAGAAAACCCCACGGAAGCCCAGGCAGGCAGGGCGAGCAGGGCTACAGCGTAGCGAAAGCTCGAAGCAGCAGCGGGGCAGGGCAGCCACAGCCCGGTCTCCAGCAGGGCAGGGAAAGCGGCTTTTGGGGTCCCGGCGTTGTTTCCAGCAGGAAGAAAGAACGGCCAAAAAGAAAGCAGCAGCAGCTCCTTTCTCTGCAGCTTCTCTCTCCGGACGCTCAGAGCGAACTGACCCCACACCCAGGTGTAGACAAAGGAGTAGCCAGGTCCGCCCCACTCCCCTTTTGTCTTTCTGAAGTACAGCTATTTGTCCCCTAGCAACATGCATATGGGAGAAAATTCCTTTAACAGGGAAAAAAAAAAAAGACTAAACTAAAACCCCAACAGCAGTGGACGTTCTGGCACCTGAATTCCATTTGAGTAGCCCTGAGGCTTCTTGGCCACACACGAGGCTCTCGTGGCTTTAATTGCTGTTTGCCTGTGGCTGCTCATACACAGAATCTCCACATGCCAAAGCACTGGCTGTTATTTCATCCATGAAGTGTCACAGCATGGGATTCTGTGACAGCACAGCTCCAGGTGTTTCACAGCTGAGTTATGGCTGTTGTGCTGATGTTGCTGGAGTGTTCCAGAGGTGTAACCACAGAATCAGTAAGGTTGAAAAGGTCCTCTGAGACTGAGTCCAACCATTCCCCAGCACTGCTGAGGCCACCACTGCCCCACATCCCCAGGTGCCACATCCACACATCTGTTAAATCCCTGCAGGGATGGCGACTCCACTGCTGCCCTGGGCAGCTGTGCCAGGGCTGGACAACTCTTTCCATGAAGAAATTTTCCCTAATATCCAATCTCAGCTGCCCCTGGTGCAACCTGAGGCCATTTCCTCATCCTGTCACTGGTTACTGGGATCCATGGACCATGTTCCCACACAGTTAGGGGTTGGCTGCCAAACTGAAAATGTGTGTTGGTAGTTACTTTGCCCTGACAGGTTTGGTTAGGGTTTTCCAATAATGGTGAACACACCAAGTATTGAAATCACTGGCAGCTGTGTAAATGAAAATGCACCATGTACAGAATCAATACCCTTAAATTTTTTCTCACCATCTTCCAACCTGGTCTAGAAGAAGGTGTTCCAGCCCATGGCAGGAGGGGGCTGAAGTGGGTGATCTTTAGGGTGTCTTCCAAACCATACCAGCCTGTGATTCCACTCTTAAGACATTTAGAGATGCCCAACATGTGAGAGATACAGTGTGAGGGTTTATGGTGAGACTTTATCATGCTTGTTGGCAGAACTTTACAGGTGGACATCACTGTCTGGAAAAGCAGCCCTGGCCATGAAATTCCAGATTATCTCCTGGCTCCTAGGGCTGCTCCACAGGGATGCTTTATTCCCTGTGTGTCTGCTCAGGCGTGGTTTTTATGCTTTGGACCATTGACAGCTCCTTCCACACTGGAAAATTTTTAGCCATGGGATAGTTATTGTTCATTTCAGCTGACCTGGTTCTGTAAAATACATCACATATCTGCTGTGGCTTACCTTTATTGTCCCTGGTCATGTCTGTGCAGGAAATGTATTCTGTATTATTTCAGATGGAATTGATATGCTTTAAAAGAAACATCCAAAGAGATTTCTCCATGTAAACTAAATCCGTTCGTTTCTTTCTTTCCCGTGGGATTGCCCCACAGTCAACTAATGGAAACACTGCAATAGAAATACTCCTTTTAAAAGTTATATTGCTACAGTCTAGCTCAGTTTCCCATTTAAAAGCATCACTGGGGACAAGTCACAGCTTTTTTTGGCTCATTTGTTTTCAAATACTGGTATGTGACCCCTCAGATTTATTAAGACGTTGTTTAAAAGTGAAAGCACATGAGAAAGCTGAGGCAAAGGGGTTCTGCCCTTACACACCAGCTAATCTTGTTCTGTGGGGTCTAACCCTGTGACTCCATAAGAGAGATCCTAGGATTTGTGCTCATATTCCTCCCACTAACTGTTCTAGCCCTGTTCTCCCCACACCTCCTAGGAGCTCGAGGGAATTTCACCCCAGAAGTTCTTTGTTTGAGCATTTAGCCAGTAATAAATCCCCCTTGTGAGTATGTTCAGTCTAATTCTGCTCCCTTTCCTCTTGGGGCTGTGCAGTCCGGCAGGAGCAGGAGCTCCGGAACGGAGGGGCAGTGGACAAGAAGCTGACCACGCTGGCAGACCTCTTCAGACCTCCCATTGACCTGATGCACAAAGGCAGCTTTGAAACGGTGAGGGCTCACATTTGGGTGCAGATCCTTTATAGGGTGGCTTGGGAGGGTGTCAGGATGGATCCATGGCCGGACAGTCAGAAGGTTGCAAAAGATTGGGCAGTGATAAATATTTGATGGACTGCATATGGGAATGTTGGTGACACATTGAAGGACTTCACTGATGATGGTGTCACCTGGAATGGGCCCACAAGGATCATCGAGTCCAACTCCTGACCATGCAGACCACGTTGTTCTATGTTTCAGTATCAGTGTGGCAAATCACACGTGGTGGGAGACGTCAGTGAGCAAGGGAGGCTGGTCAGGATGGGAAGATTGCGTCCCTTGAGCTGTCTCCATAGAGGATACAGAGAAAGCTGGAGTAAGATTGCTTTGGATAAGTGAGGGAGGACTTTGCAAGGGGCAGTGTGGTTTGCAGCACAGCCCTGCTGAGAAGCTCAGGTGGAGTTAACACAGCTGAATGGCTTCTGATACCTGAGTGAGTAAAAGTATTTGAATGCAGCTTTGCCATCAAGCCACAACTTCATCCTCAGTGGAGGTGTTGCTCTTGTATAAAATCACAGTGGTTGTCTTCTACTTCTGGTGGTGCTAGGGAAAGTATCCCAGAGATACAGGACACTGTCAGCTTTAAACAATCTCAGGTGTCACCTTCCCTGGCTGTGTAGGCATGTGTGGATCTATTCCTGAATTGTTATGATGGGGGTCAATGACTTAACTAATGATTACAGAACATGCAGATTGGTATATATTTTTAACTTTTGAGTCCATAATTTCCAGATATTCTTCAGAAACTCCAGTTACTACTGAGCTTTCTCCTGGTCATTTTTGAATAGATAAGATTGATGATGGTGATGATCATTATTGTTAGCTGCATGAGAATGCAAACTAATGATTAAATGGTGCAATACAGATGCTGGAGAACCGACTGCACAAGCTGAACAAAAATATTATTTACCTTGTTTTCATATGTGCCTTGACTGCTGTGCACAAGTACTAGAGCACTGCTGGAGAGTTTTGGTGAAACACTGTGTGCCTTTATGGAGTCTCCAGCTCTCATCCCATTACCCTCATCTCTTTTTTTATGCTTCCCAAGTCACCAGGGATCAGTTTCCTTGTCACTGATTGCTGTGTTCTGAGGGTGCCCTCCACAATCTCCTTAATAGAATTCCAGGTGTGAAAGGATGCTGGCAGAGAAGAGCTGTGTCCACCTTGGGAAGGAGCTTGGTGCAGTGGGAGTAGAGGGGCAGCCTGAAGCGGTTGATGCTCAGGTATCCCTGCCTTGTGATTTGTGGTGTAGAGTTTACTTTAAAACACGTGTGTCAGGTTTTCAGCTGATGCTACTGCTGGGCCTGGGGTCCAGAGCTGTTGATGAGACCAGCAAATGTGTGGTTAAAGGCACCAGTAAGGGGAATTCACGTGGCAACAACCAGCACTGCTCCAGGAACAGTCAGCAAGTGCCCTCTGAGCTCTGCTGTGGAATTTGAGATGGGTGCTTGTCTTTCTTTGGGTCTTGCTGGAAACGTATGGAGACTTGAGCAATGTTGATTGTGGCATCTGTCACAGTCAAAAGTAGTGTCAGAGAGTGACATAACTGACTGATGGATTTGTTTGTCCTAAAGTCTCTGCATTCTTATTCAGTCTGGAAAAAGAATTTTTAAAAAGGGGTGGGCTGGGGGTGGGGAAGGGGTTTGTATATACTCACCTTGCCCTGTTCTGTGCAGTACCTGCACTCTGAAGACCTGTATGCTTCCAGGTGTTGGCACTCACCTTGCTGTGTTCTTGTACAGTTCCTTGTCCCATGGGATACCCTTCATTTCACACTCATGCTCCTCAACTTCACTGCAGTACAACTCTTCACCTTCTCACTGTGTTGACCATTTCCCCTTGCATTTTACCTTTTCTGACTGCACACTGCTCTACTGCTCTGCTGCTTCAGCCTGGGACGATGTCAGGCCTCAGTGACCACAGTCTCTCAAAATTCATCTCTGGCGAGCTGCTGTTGGCTTCTCCGTTCTCTGTATGCTGAGATAAATGTATATAAACCATATGATAAATCAGAGATGCTCATCACATTGCACAGTATCAAAGACTAAACACTGTCATTGTGATGCTCTTGTAGTTAAGCTTTGATCTAAGCGGGGTTTTCTTTCCAAGGTTGGGGTGTGCAGGAACACTCTGCCAGGGTTGAGCCATGTACATTTATCAGAGAATCATTTAGAATTCAGGGCTTCATTGGCAGGAGTGGTGACATCTTTGTCACTCATCAGCTGTTGCTGCTCTTTGGGTACCTTAAGGTTGGTTTTTGATAGTAAGTACATGTAATTATCTTTAGTCTTCCCCAAGAAACCTCACTTTTTTTCAGTTACAAAGAAACTGCTACCAGTAAGGCCCAAATAATTGCTGTTTCATTTTAACTCAGTAATACTAGCTGTAGGAATAGGTGAGGTTAACTTCATGGCAGAAAAATTTTCAAGTGTTGACTGACATTGCTTTGGGTTTTTTTAACTTGCTGTATGTGAAAAAGCATTGTGCTTCACATGCAGAACAACTTATGATCACTGTACTTGTAGAGTTCAGGGTGTGATTGACTAAACTAGAGTTCCCCCATTAATGTGGGATCTGCTAGGAGTAAATCACTCAAGAAGAATAAATAAATTGCACACCAGACATGCCTGATAGAGAACAGTGTGGTTTTGTTCTCATCTCAGACTGCTTCCAAGAACTACAGGTGTTCTCTCTTCATGCCTGTGATGTGAGAGATGATTGAATTTGGGGGCTACACACCAAATTGACTGAGTTTGCAGTTCTTGTTGCGGGAGGAGATGGTTCTGGTGTGTGCAGTTCTGTGCTCAACACTCAGTAGGGTTTCAGTGAAGTGACTGTCATGTTGCAGAGTTTCAAGTCTGCCTGTATGATTTTTTTCCCCATTTAACAGTAACCTTTTCTAGCTGCTCCCTGGTTTACAGCTGAGACTGAGGGGGGTTTTTTGTTTCTACTTAACAAGCAGCAATAATTTGGATGCTGATCTGGTCACTGTATTCAAATGGAACAATTACCTGTGCATAAGGTGCTTCCAGCCTGGTTTGGGTCAGCACAGCTGCAGGTACAGCTGTGGCTCAGGAGTGGCTGGGTGCTGAAAGGATCTATGCCCTGCCCCAGGTAGGAAGGGGAAGTGTGGCCCACACAGGAGACTTCTTGTTTGACAGTGTCCTGCTCTGACTCCCTGTCAGCTGTTGTCTTCCACACTGAGTCACACACATGTCCAGAGGGTCACAAGGTGCTGGCTCCACTTCCTTCTTTTCTCTGCTGCCTTGAAAGGATTGCATTTCAACAAAACTGAGCCAGCAGGAACCACCCCAGCATTTTTAAATCATGTTCAGAGAAGTCAAATGAGAGGAAAACTTATTTTTAGTAGTGCAAGAGTCAGAGTTACACAGGGAGATGCAGCACTGAGTGTAAACCAAGACTTGTCTCACAGATTGTCTCACCAGGTCGCTGGTTTGCTGCCCTAAGTTGTAATGATGAAATATGTGACTGGGCAGAAAGGGTAAAGGCACACTTAGGACAGATTGGATTGGTTTGGGTTGGTTTTTGCATCTGGGCTCCACTGGCTCTGCTCTCAAAGAGTGGCTCTTCTATACTGCCCTATGTGTGGGCTCTGTAAATGCCTGGCACTGGCCTTTATACCTCAAGGAAGGAGGGGAATGGGAGAGCACTTGGTGTTGGAAACAGAGAATCTAAATCCATCCACTTTTGGGATACACAAGCCAGCTCTTGAGCCTTCCCTTGTTGTCTTGTCACTTACCAAAATGACCCTCCCATATAATCTCTAAACCCACAGTGTTTCTTCTTCCCACACTCTTGTCCTTCCACCCCCTCAGAAGAATCCCTGGAGCTGTGTAAGAGCAGAGCTCTGTGTGTGTGTGAGATAGCAGCAGTTTAACTGTGTCCTTTTAAATGTTAAACCCAAAGCTTGTTTTTAGAAGGAAGCTAAAAGTAGTTGCAAAAGTTCTGCCTGCTCTGCAGGTGAAAACTCAGTTTTGCAAATTTTCTGTGTGGAATTTCCTGCTTGTATCCTTCCAAGGCCATTAGCTGGACAGAGGAGAGGCAGGACCAGAGGTTTTCATTAATATTGAAAGATACACAGAGCGAGGGTAGAAGAGCAAGATGCACTTCTCAGCTTTCTAATTACATTTTTCTGGGAGTGTTCTTTTATCAGACAGACTACATGAGAACACAGGACTAAGGCAATCCAACTGTCTTAAATAACATAAGGATTTTTGTTCCCTTTAAATTTGGGCAGTACCTCTAGGCCTCATCTCAAACTGATTTCTTTGAATTAATTCTCAAAATGCACAGTTAGCTCAAAACAAGTCCTTTAAATAGAAGCATGATGACTGTATTTAAGATCCTTGCCAGTTACTTAGGTGTCACCTGCCCCACTTTTCTCACCTGGTGACCAAATACTGGCTTCTGGCAGTGTAAATTAGTGGTAAGTAGTTAGTGTGAGGCCTCTTGTGAGAACAGGACTATTCCATGCTTCTACCTTCATTTTTTTTCCTTTGAGTAATATAAGAGCTGCCTCTGCAGGGCACTTGGCCACGCAGACTGACCTTGTAGGCTGAGATTCTTGCCTTGGTGAAGCTGAGTGTGTGGGTTTCACATCTGTCTGTTACACAGTGGGCAGGCAGACTCTTCCAAATTGCACTGGCTAAAATTCATCTCAAAAGTAAAAACTTTGGTTTGGGGAACAAAGTAGTGCCCAAAGAGCACATCCTGATTCCCCTGAATTTTTTGTCCTTTGAATTCCTTAACAGTAGATTACCAGCAGGATGGTGAGCATAACTTTTAAGGGTTTTTTTTTTTTTAAAGCAAAGAGAGTTCCTATGCCAGTTCCAGTCTTTCCAGGTGGTAAGAGCATTCCTGCTGTTGATCTAGCCCTCTTTTTTTCAACAGGTATGACAGTTCAGCGATCAGAATTACATTCTTGATCAAACTCCTACCATTAACTTGCAACCAAGCAATCAGACAGTGCCAGCTTTGTGACTCAAACCAGTAAGATTTCTTCCTGCGCCTTCCTTTCTCCCTCCCCACTTGCAGTCTGGATAAGCAGCATCAAAAAAGGATGCCTAATTCGGCAGTTGGACAGTCACAGAGTAATTCAAAACTTGGAGAGAAAAAGAAAACACGCAGAGAAGGGGTCCTGTTGAATCAATGCAAGTCCTCTGTCAATTATGCAACCTACTTAACTAGATGATCCATGGGTTTATCTTTAGACTGAGCAGGTCGTTGTTGTCAGATCAGTGGGACTGACTACACTTTTCCCTGAATAAATACTTTATTCAGCATCGCCATGTGTGTCCCCCCTCCGAGTTGCTTTTCCCACCCTGTGCTTGGCTTGTTGAAATCCAGCAGCTCTGTTCATCGATGTGATTCTGTAATTCAACCAGGCTCATTTAAAGCAGATCCTTCAGCCCTGCCTTCTGTTTTGTGGGTGCCTTTTCACTAGCTCTGTCCATCCTCCTCACTGCGAAGGGGTTTGGTGGAAGGTCTGGCAGTGGTAGAAGCCATCTCTGATCATTGCTGCCATCGGTGGTATCTGGCCCTTCAGCCTGACCTAACCAAGCTCTTCCCTCTGCTTCCAGGCCAAGGAGTGTGGTCAGATGCAGAACAAATGGCTCATGATAAACATTCAGAACGTGCAAGATTTCGCCTGCCAGTGCCTCAACCGTGACGTCTGGAGCAACGAGGCTGTGAAGAACATCATCCGGGACCACTTCATTTTTTGGCAGGTGAGAAATTGCCTGGGGATGGATGTGTGGGTAACTTGCTGCCTAGGTAGATGGGACAGTGGGGAAAAAAAAAAGGATTTCTTTGAAAAAGATGGAATTCTCTTGGCACATTTGCAGCAAAGATGTATTTCATGGAGTGTATGTAGTTTGTGGATGGAGATTTAATTCATGGATATGCATTTGAAGGCATAAACTGCCTTTGCACTTGTGCAACAAGATGTTACCACGTAGCTTCTAATACATGGAGAGCTGGAGGTTTTCTTCCAGCTTGTCAGAGTTACTGAGAGCTCTGTGTACCATTTGCAGTTTATACTGTAGAAGAGAGAAAAACTCCGGGCATTTTCAAGGTTCAGTTTGTTTGGGTTCCCTCTGCAGCCACTAATCTGCCCAATTTTGTAGGTGTACCATGACAGCGAGGAAGGACAGCGGTACATACAGTTTTATAAATTAGCAGACTTCCCTTATGTCTCCATCCTGGATCCCAGGACAGGTAAGACAAGTGGCAGCTGGTTACCTGGAGTTATCCCATGGGAAGGACTGACAGCTGTAGGCTGGAATACTTTCCACTGCAGTTTGTGTTACGTTTGGCTTAAGAATCTCTTCGAGACCCGAAGGACTGACTCAGCATGTTCCCAGAGGAACTAAGGGAATAAAACACCCAAAAATTGCAGAAATTCTGTGTATTTGAAGCTTAAGCAAGTATTTTGCTTAGAAAGTGAAAATAGTTCCATCTGGTAGAAAAACTCTGAATTCTTTTTTTTAAATCTTTCAAAAGCTTCTTGAGGTCATGTGATGAATAACTGCAATATTTGTAAGCACTACGTGAATCTGCTTTCTGCTCCTCCCACAGAGCTTTGTGAGGCTCAGCAATGACTTTTTAAATTGCATCTTAATTTTGAAATTAAGTCCAATTCAAGTTTTTGTTTTGTTTTGCTTGTTTTATTACCTGAACAATCAAACTTCTCCCTCTCCCTCCAGCTCTTTTTTAAAGGTGTTGCTTTTTCTTTTGTATCCAACAGCTTCTTTTATCGTCTTATAATGCAGCTGTCTGGTTATATAATGCTGGTCTGGTCTCCTGCTTCTAAGGACTGAAGTGATAGTGTCTGTGATCTGTGATCAGAGCTGAGATCTCTTTGTAGCTGACTTAAACCACCCAAAAATACATCTATTTTTTAATGTTGCAGCTGAAGTTAGGATACTCTCCTTAGCACTTTACTTCTGGGAACAAATGCTGTTTGCCAAGGGTTAGAATCAGTTATGCAAGAATGGAGAAATGCTTCTTCATAAACTCAGTGGTTTGGTGATTATTCAGTTTGAGGCCAAATTCACCATTCTGTGCTCACATTCCCATGGATAAAAAGAATGGAAATAAACTGGGTCTATATCTATGTCTGTCCCTGTTCAAGGGAGTGGAAGGAGGAAGCTCCATAATCATCAGCTGGTAGCCTGTGGGAAGCTGCAGTTCCTCAAACAGGGACTCTTGCAGCAGTGAGTTGGTGTGTTTGAGCACTAAACTGCAGTATTTTGCTGAAATTTTGTTTGAGACCAACTTCTGTGATGCCACCTTTTGTTCCCTAGGCCAGAAGCTCGTGGAGTGGCATCAGTTAGATGTGACTTCTTTCTTGGACCAAGTGACCGGCTTCCTGAGTGAGCATGGCCAGCTGGACGGCCATTCCAGCAGCCCTCCCCAGAAATGCTCCCGCTCAGTAAGTGTGGGGCTCTTTGGGAGACACCTGAAGGAACACCTGTGCTTACCCAGCTCTCCCAATTTCCCTCACAGACTCCATGAGTTAGTGCAAGGGCACACAAAAATACAGCGTGCCAGGGAATGCCTTCTCCCAGGGTCACTGCTTGTGCTTTCAGCACTTGGTTTGGATTTAGCAGGCATAGTGTGAAAGGAGAATGGATTACTCCATGCAGAACTCCAGGGAGAAGCCATTCAGTAATTACAGCATGCCTGGCTTTCCCTGCTGTGTGTTCCTGACAGGTTTAGTGGCTTCCCTTCTGGAAGACTGATGTCCTCTTGGTTTCAGTACGTATTTGAAGGCAGTTGTGATATATGTGTGTTGTCTGCATCCCACAGGAGAGTCTCATCGATGCCAGTGAGGACAGCCAGCTGGAAGCTGCCATCAGAGCCTCGCTCCAGGAGACACATTTTGATTCCTCGCAGGCCAAGCAGGAGAGCCGGTCGGACGAGGAGTCGGAGTCGGAGCTTTTTTCTGGAAGTGAAGAGTTTATTTCTGTTTGCGGATCCGAGGAGGAGGAGGAGTCGGAGATTCCAGCCAAGCTGAGGAAGTCTCCGCACAAGGACTTGGGGTATAAAAAAGAGGAGAGCCGGAGGCCTCAGCCTGAGCCCTCTGCAAGGACTGAGTCTGGGACAGCATCAAACCACAGAGTCCTGCCCTGCATCGATGCAGGGGCACTGGAGGAGTCACCTGACAAGCCTGAAAGTACGTTCCGGGGCCTCGACGTGAATGGTAAGTGCTCGCTTTTTATGGCTTTTGTTGTGGCTTTTTTGCCCGAAACTGTTTATAGGCTGCCAAGCCTGGTTTCATCCCTTCTTTTAAAAATCCCTTCTGATTTCCTGCCTCCTTGCCAGCAGACATGCGAGTGATTCACCAGCAGCACCCCTTTGGCACAGCAGTGCCCCAGCTTCAGAGCCCTCTTGGTCCCTGAGCTCGTGTCTTGCCCAGGAGTAAGGTCCACGCTGGTGTAACTCAGGTGCAGTGTGCTCTGGGCACGCTGGCTGCTGTCAGTCACTGCTGCTTTGGAAGAGTCCTGAGCCTGATGTGTTTATTTTAAGCATTGAGGTAGAAATTTATCTCCACAGACTGGATCTTTGTGTTTGTCTCCAGTCCCTCACCCTGCTGTGCTGTCCCACCTAAAATCTACACAGGAGTTCAGCTGCCCTGTTGTTAACTTGTAGTGACTTCCTTTGTGTAGGACCAAAGGCACAGCTGATGCTGAGGTATCCAGATGGAAAGAGGGAACAAGTTTCACTGCCTGAACAAGCTAAACTTCTGGTGAGTGGAGTTAATGGGAATCCTTGTCTGAGCACAGGAAAGCCAAAACTGGAGAATTTCTGTACCTGGGCTGGCAGTGTTCAAGTCAGGTCTAGTGGGAGAGGTGTATCCAGGGAGTGCTTGCCCTGTAATTCCTCTGTGTTCCACGTCATTCCTCTCTGATAACTACTGCCTCTGTGTGTCTCCATTGCAGCTTGGGTTTTGGGCACACTCCAGTGTCTTCCTTAATCCCCACACTGCTCATTGCCATTCTGAAATGGCTCTTAAATGGCTTTTGCATTAATCGTTAATTACCATAAAATTACCTCTCAGCTTTCTCACTTCTGGGGCTTTGTTTCTAAAAGTAGTTGGTTCCCATGGTAAAATCAAAGGCAAAAGTCTTCATTCTCATTCTCCATCTCTCCCATCATACTTCCACCCTCCCTTCAGGAGTCCCAAAACAAATTTATTACAATATTACTTAATTACTGTGCCTCAGGTTTGCGTCTCAACTGTGCTTTGGGCTCCTTACCTTGGAGAAGTCCATGTGAATGGCATTTCCATCAAAATTTTGCAGGTGCTTACCTGGAAGCAGAGTATAAAGAGGTCACTGTGTTCCTGTTTGCCATGAGGTTTCAGGACACAGTGGCCAGTTAAGCTCATTTAAATGTAATCAATCTAATAGCTGGAGCCATAGGGAAGGCAAAAGCACACCTCACAGAAGGATTCTGTGTAGATTTGGGAGAAAAGGGTGCTATCTCTTACAGAAATGAGTCAGCAGCTCTAGGAATGTACAGTATCCTCTGCTCGTGTTCTCATCCTTGACTCTCCTGCTTGAAAGTGAAAGGAAAAAAAAGCTTGACTGCTTTCTGAATGCAGCTTGTTCAGTAAATTTGCATGTATTGTTAAACATGTAGCACTTTGGAATACTTAAGCAATTCAATCAGGCAGTACATAAGTGTAATACTGAAATATCCCTGATAATCCTGACTTTTGGTTTGACTTTTGGTTTGGCTCCTTTTACGGACTGTGGAAGTGAAAGGAAATTTATCTCAGCATATGATTTCCCTTCTGCTCTACAGTCAGCAGAGGAATTTAGCTGTGTCAAGGCTTGTGGGTAAAGACATCTTTTAGTTGCAGAGCTGAACAGGCAGTATTTGTGCTCATCTCATCTCATGTGATCTTCTGGAGCCTTTCAGTCTGATTCAGATTGAGTCTCAGGTGTTTCTTTGTGGGCATCATTTCCATAGTGATTTTTTTAACTCAGTAGCTTCCATTTTAAAGCTGGCCAGAACTAGCAAAAGAAATTGCTTAAGGAGACAGTTGCACTTTCAGGAGTTTTAACTGATGGTGCTCCCCAACACTGGTTTTAAAAATGCTTTATTTTTAATTGTTGTGTTGTTATTGATGAAGCACCGGCTTCTTTACACACCTTATTTCCAAGAGGTGCTTATGCTTCCAATATTACCATGATGCTCTTTCTTCCCCTCAAGCAAAAAAAAAAAAGGCAAAGGCAACACTGCCTCACTGTCTTTTTATGGAAGGAGGTGCTCACTGTGTGCAAATTAAGTTGACTTTACTCTGTTCAGCAGCTCAGCCCTTCCTCCACATCCTGAATACCTTTGGTTTGCCAGGTGTTTAAGGTGTGCAGGAAAGACTGGCCTGTGAAGGGATAGGGAGGGATGTGGGCAGGAAAGTTGACTGAAATATTTAAATTCAGTGGTTTGTAAAGGAATTTTGATCATCTTTGTTGCTGTGATTTGCTGTGAGTTACTGGCATAAGTTGCCACCAAAACAATGTGAACAGTATTGATAGGACCCCCCGATGGTTTTCACACTTTGTTTTATTACATACAAATTATCTTTCCTTCCTCTCTTACAAAAGCTACAACTCCTCCTTCTGCCCACATCTTGCTCTGTTTCTGTGCCCTCTTTTCTTCTGCTAATCCCCACCTCTCTGCCCCTCTCTGTTTGTGCTTTAGGTTCTCATCTGCTGTGTTTCCTGGTGAGCTTAAGAAATCTCTCTTGTCACAGCACAGACACGGGCTCTTCCTGACATGGCTTGGGGTGTGAGGCTGGTACCCCTCATCCCAATGCTCTGTATCCTGCCCCAGTTGCTTCTGTAGGCAGAGAAGCCAGTGAATTGAAAAGATCTTTAAAAAACTAAAATCAAACAACCCCAAACTCTCCAACTTTTTGAAGAAAAGAAAAAAAAAAGAGTAAAAGTACTGCATTTATTTTGGTCAGTGCTACCTCACAAAAGCGCTTCTTTGGTGGCCTTTAGCTTTAGGGTAGGGACACCATCTGATAAACAAATGAGGAGGCTTCTATTGTGGGGTATTTAAGGCTTTTTTTTCAGATTCTGTTTCACTGAGACTTGAATGTGTGGTGTGGAATTCAGCTGTCTTGCATTAATGCACTAGTATGTTTAGTTTTATGTGTAGTTTACCTTGTGTGTAAAGCATCAGTTTAGGTAAGGAATGACTGGTAACTAGTTTTTGTGATTAACCATACCCATGTGTGGGCCAAATTAGATGTTAAAGTAAAAGAGGGTCTGTGAGTTTAAAAATCTTTAAAAAGATTTTAAAATCTTCTTTGCCCGTGATTGCAAACTTCCTTTTTAAAGGAAAAACGGGATTTTGTGGTTTTTACATTCTGAATTCTGTGACACTTGTGACATTCTGTGACACCTTCCTTCCTCTGCAGGCGCTGGTGAAACACGTCCAGTCGAAAGGATACCCCAACGAACGCTTTGAACTGCTCACCAACTTCCCTCGGAGGAAGCTCTCCCACCTGGACTATGAGATCACGTTACAGGAGGCAGGCCTGTGTCCTCAAGAGACTGTCTTTGTGCAGGAAAGGAATTAGCACTGTGGCCTGAGTTCTCCCAGCCTTCCTCCCTCTCCTCTTTGCCTGGGACAAGAGTCGTTAAATATGCAGTTAAGGGTCATGGGATTGCAGTGCTGGAATCAGGCAGCTGACTGGCCCTTCCTTCTCCCTCCTCCTCTCTCTCCCTCCCTTCTCCTGCTCTAGTGACCAAATGAGAGTGCTCAGAGTTTTATTTTCTTCCACAGCTGCAGAGAGCATTGGGAAGAACATCTTTCCTCTGCTTTCCTGGAATAAAGTAAAACAGTGATCTGTGTATCCAGCACGCTGGAGCTTGGAGTGGCCATAATACACAAACCCTTCTCGCTGCTATTCTTAAATCTGTTTTGTTTAATTTATTTTTGAAAAGAACGTGTGGTAAGGCACTGAGGCATCTCTCTGTAAGGAGAGAGCATAACCTTCAGGACACTCTTTCCTTTGTTTGGATTCCCTACACAAAAGGTCTCCATTAACCTTCCAGCCTTCTCTTATCCAGGGCTCTGGTTTTGGAAAGGAATTGGATTGAGCCGTGGTAAAATAATCTGCCCCACCTCATTCAAAGGCTTCTAGATTGCCTGCATGTTTTCCTCCTGCTTTAAATTGCCAGTGGACATAGTAAAAAAAACAGCCAACCCCCCAAAAAGACAACTGTGCTCCATATGGGATTGACTGCTTGGCCCAGAGGCAAAGCTGTGAGTCCAGTGCTGGAGCAGAACCAGCTCCTTCATGGGAGTGGGTGAGTTTTCCATGTTCTCTTCCAGCGTCCTCAAAGTGTCTCCTTAACTTGCTCTCAGGATTTTGCGAATGACAAGGGTACTCTAAAGGCTTTGGATTCTCTGAAAACACCTGCCACAGAGTACCTGACAGTCAGTTGGCTTTTTTTCCTTGGCACAGTGGTTGGTTTTGAGTTGGTTTTTGGTTGGCTTTGCAGGCATTTTACAGCACTGACTGCATTGAGCATCAGTTAATGCTTCATAAAACACTTCCCAGCCTGGTGGCTTGAATTCCCTGGGACGATTTTTATTCTATTTCCATGTTCATCCACTGTGACTTATCTCTAAATTTGGAGGGCTGCATGGAAAGCTGCTCCTTGGTGCAGGCTTTCTTTTCAGCTCTGGAAGCTTGGCACCAGAAGTCAGTGCCCAGGTTTTCCTCCAGTGTGTTCTCTAGCCATGGAGCTGCAGGTCAGTTGGTGTTTCAGCAGCTGTTCCAGTGGGACAGGAGTTAACTAGCACAGCCCTCAGCAGAGTGTGGTGGATTTGTGTATTTACAGCTAAAAACTCAGTTTAATGTGCTCTTCAGTCACTGAGGAGAAAGGCACGTGAGACCTGGCATCACTGCTGACTTTTTCTGCCACTCTCAGATGATTGTCCTTGTTAAAGACTTCAGTAGTCAGAAATTTACATATTCCATATTTTGCCTTTGATTTCATCTGTACTTTGGAACCTTTAAATGCAAGAAATCACAGAAAATGTCTTGCATTCCCCATGGAAACTTCAGCTCACAGCTGTCTCCTGCTCATAATTGAGGTTTGGCATGTAATCATGCAATTGTATAAATTGATTTCCCTTTCTGCTGCAGGATGTAGTGTCAGGAAAGCAGAATCTCATCTCAGTTTCCTGATCAGTGGTTGATGTGACACCAGATGTCATCTTTGGTTTGTAAAGACACCCTGGTGTGGAGGCTGCTCCCAGCATGGGGAAGGGGGGGGAGTCTTGTGTTTGGCCTGTGAAGCAGCAGTGGCACTTGTAGACTGAAGGATCCTTTAGTTCCTGGATATCCAGATTCCTAACTCGCATTTCCACGTAGACCTAAAGCTTCCTGAAGCAGCTCCAGCTGTCTGGTTGGAATAACAAGTCCCTGGTGTGGTTTATTGGCAGCTTCCCTCCCCTGCCCCTCCCGGGCCTCCTCCTGTATGTGGGGCTGGGTTGAGCCCTGTGATGAGACCAGGATTTGCTCAAACAGGGGAAAGAAGAATGGGAAGCTGAACATTGACATTGAAAACTGCATTTTCTTGTAGTTTGTTCTGTTCCAGGAAACTGTGATCCTGGGTTGAGGGGTTTTTTTTTGTTTGTTTCTCACAGTGTGGTTTTTCTATCACTTTTCTTTTGCTTTGCTTTGAGGGCAAGAGACAGAGAAAAGAATTTTTAAGGAATATGTATCCCTGCATGTGGCTCTTCTCTTTGTTCATTCCTCCCTCTCTCCTTCCCAACCCAAACCAGCCCAGTGCTGTGACACACATCAGCTGTGCTGTGGGGGCTGAAAGCTGATGAGAAATTACACCAACCAGGACAGAACCTCTTCAGCTCTTCATCCCTTTGGAGGAATGTGTTTTGCTGGCCTGAGGAATATGGAAAACATGAATCAAGTCCTGCCTGGGACAGCTCATAGCAGTGAAGGTGATGGCTGGTTGGGCACTGTTTAAGGAGCCTTTAAACAGTCACTTCTAGATGTGAAATCTGAAGCTCAAATTGCCTTTGCTGGAAAAAATGTGTTAGATTGGATTGGGAAATACATGGTGAACTATGAAGGACAAAGGAAACCAATCCTTCAAAGGCTGTGGTTTGTGGCTTCCTGTGGGTGTCACTTGGTCAGGATTTGCATGTGGTGTTGCAAGCACTGGTGGGGTTGGAGGAGCAGCAGTGCATGTAGGCAGTAGGGATTCTTCTGAGTGCAGAACTGGTCAGGGCTCTTGTGTTTGAAGCTGGAGCTCCTTGCTGCTGGTGGAGATGTTCCCTTTGCCTGTGCTCTTCATCCAGCACAGCTTCATTTTGGGATGTAATGTCCAGCAGTCCCAGTCACAGCCACAATTCTCGAACAGCAGGTGGAACAAGCACTGGCTTTCCCTGCCAGGTGCTGCTGACACATTTACTTCCCATTTCAGAGGCCCACAGAAGAATTTTGGATCTTTCTGATGGTACCTGCTCTTAAGTCAGGCTGGTTGACCAGCTTCAACCTCACAGCATTCCCCATGGACCTAAAAAGGGCAGGTAAAGGCTGGGCCAAACATTTCTGGCCATACTTGTGTTATTTTCTTTAGGCTTTGAGCTAAGGTCTGCAATTTTTACCATTTCTGACATTCATGGACTGCAGTGCGTTGCTTTTCCTGGTGAATCAGCTCAGTTAACACCACCAGTCTTAGAGGGATGTCCACTATGTGCAGGTAGCTTGTAAAATACAGCTGCCTGTAAAAGGCATCCAAAGGTACCATTATTCCTAAGTAGATCTAAACAGGAATTTTCCATCAGCTCTCCCCTGAGATCCCTGACCTTCTCCTCACTGTCAGGGGGAAGTGACACCTCTCCTTTGTCCAGCTTGTGTTTCACAGGGTCCACGTCCTTCAGAGCCAATTTGTACACTCAGCTTGCCCTGGGACTGGTGCTGTGGTTTGTACCTTTGCAGAAACTGGGTTTGGTGCAGGTTTCAGTAACTCAGCCTCTTTGCTGAGTTTCAAATTCCTGTGCTGGGTCTGGAGCAACAAGGGCTACATTAAAACCACTTTTCTTTTGGGGGCAGGGCAGCATTTGGGCTGTTGGTCAGGTAGCAAATGCTGCAGAGATGCTTGAAATGTGATGGTTTTTCAGTAAACCCCATAAAAATGAACTATGAATGCAGGGACCTGTGTAGGAATGTCCGTGTGAGTGGGAAGAGCTCTGTCGTTTCAGGGCCTTATCACTTCATTTTTATTCCTTTTTAGTTTGTATTAAATGTCAGTGCTTTCTTCTGGTTTAATCCCTGTTTAGTGAAGTTGATATTCTGGTGTTCCAAGAGGAGAAGGGGTGGCAGAGATGTGCTTTAGGTGGGTGAAGTGCTTGCTGTCCCTTAAGGACTGGCTGTGCCTTGTCTGGCTGTTCCCATAGACTCAAATCGAGCCTCTGCTCTCCCTCACCCTTTCTGTTTATTTATTTTCACGAGAGATTTTCTATAAACAGAGCAGCTCCTGTCTCAAAGACAAAACAGACTGATGCTGAGCCCTGTGCTGGCTGTGTTCTCAGGAGGACCCACGGGCCTGTTTGGCTTTGGAGCTGGTGAGGTTAATGGATGCCCTTTCTGGGATGACTTTTATTCCCATCTCCTCGTGTCTGTGCACTCCCAACAAACAGAGCCATATGTATTTACACACGCAGGGGTTTAGTCAGAGACCGCTGCCCCTGACAGCAGTGCCTCAACCTGCCTCGGGTTATCCACTGTGTTCCATGGGCACCTTGGGAGTGAGGGCAGAAATTCGGGATTTGGGCGCTGTCTCTGATGGCTGGGGGTGTCTGCAGTGCAGAGAAAAGTCACTTTGTAACTGCTTGTGAAATGGTGCCCGAACTGAAGCTGTGTGGAGCAGGGGATGAGGTGCTATTTTATAGATCAGATTTATACGAAAAACAGCTGGGTGAAACTCAACTCAGAGACACCAGACTTTAGGACAGATGATTTTTTAAAAATGAGGCTGTCTCCTGGAACTGGGGAACATCCAGTTTCTAAGGGACAGCTTTTCACAATGGCCACTTTCTTCAATGATGGCAACTTCATGTGGGAGGAGGGAGAGGATTAATTTGAAAGTTTTCAGCTCACTGTGCTGGGAGGGACCAAACTCAAGGAAACCTCTGATCTATATACACAACTGCTGCATTTTTTATAAATATATGTAAATGTCCTATTGTAATATTTGATCCTGGAAATAAAACAAACTGTTTTCAGTAGCTTCCTTCAGCTCTTGGTTTTTTTGTGGTTGGGGTCTATTTGTTGGTTTAGTTCTAATGAAAGTCTGTCCCTGTGTTATCTGGGAAGTTCCTGAGTTTCTCCTTAAGGATACTGGGGTAGAAGGATAAGGAGCTGTTGATGACAGCACTGCCCAAGAAAGCTTCAGGCTGTTCTAGACGATACAAAATCTCGAAGTGAGACAAACTTAGAGGACTTGACAGGAAAAATGCCCATATGAAAACTAATAACTAGAGGCAGGGCTAGGATTTGCCATCCTTCCCAATGAAAGAGCAGAGAAAATGGGGCTCTCTATTCTGAACTGTCAGCATCCTCCTGGTGCAGGTGGTGTTGAGGCAGAGCCTCTGACTTCTGCACTTGTCTTTGGGCTCCTTGGGATGTTCCTGCCGTGGCCTCGCAGGAAATGGCGATGAGCAGAGCCCCTTCGGGACAAGGCAGGTGCAGCAGAGAAACAGAAATTAAGAAACCAGTTTTGGGTCATCCTCATGTTCCTGAGGTAGGGTCTCCACTGAAACAGTAGAACTCAGCCCCTGCCTTGAAGCTGGAAAGCCCTGAACTCTTCACGCAGCCTAGGAAAATATTCCCAGTTCCAACTGAGTCAGGAATCTTTCCATCAGTCTGCAGGTCAAGGAACTACAGGGATACCTCCAACTCAGAATACCTCTTGGGTTTCATTTACTTACTTTTGCTTTCTGTAAACTTCCAACTTTTCACGGGGTTGCTTTATCTGAACTGTAAATTCGGGTAATGTTTGTAAGCCCTCAAGTGAATATTGTCCAGCATCCCGTTGGTGCTTCCTCAGTCAGTTCTAGCCACAAACACCCTGCAGGGCTTGTCTAAGGGGATTTTGGAGAAGTCTTGGCTGAGCAGTGACAGAAGTAGATTTGCAGATGCTACGGAGAGGAGTGGAAGAGACCAGAGTCACGCTGAACATCTTCCAGCCAGGCCCAAGGTGGAGACTTGTTTGGCACAAATGGTTCCTTCTCACCAATTCAAACTCAACTCTGGTTCTCCTTGAAGCCAAACCACTCTTGAAACCCAGCCTGCTGTGCAATTTCCCCAGCCCCAAAGGAATCTGGGGAAGAGAAGGGCAGGGGAGCAGGAAGTGAAGGCATTTCTTCAGCTGTGAGGAATCAGCAGGAGGACCTTGCCAGGCTGGAATTGCATTACATGGGCTGCAGCAGGGCTGGGTGACTTGGCAGCAAGTTCCTTGCCCATAATTGCTGTGCTGATACTTTCACAGTTGAGCTCTGGTGTGAGAAAGGCAGGCACACGGCTCCTCATGTGCGGGGCTAAAGTTAGCCTTCTGTCAGGATTAGTCTTATAAGGAGAAGATCAGAAATCCTGGAAAGAGACTGTCACCCTGATGCTTCACACTTCCTGGCGTGGGGTTTTCTGTGCGAGATGATGGAGCAAATCATGTGTATGGTGGGAACCTCAGCTTGCTGTGACGTAGGAAAGGCACAGGATGAGGTTGCAAAACATTTTCTTCCAGCAGAGTGGAGAACAGGTTTCCCTCTTTCTAAGCAAAAAAAAGAGAGGAAGGAGAACTTGTACTATGCTTATCCTGCATGCATTGTCTTTGTCCTCATTTTAGAGAATAATTTGTCTTATTTAAGGATTAACTCAGGTGCTTGAGGATGGTGTTGATGATGCTCAGGCCACAGGTTCAGTCCCTGCATGGACCACTCCAGAGCTGGGCTCGATGATCCTTCTGGGTCCCTTCCCCCTCAGACTAGTCTGCGATTCTGTGTCTAAAACAGGAGTTCCTCTCCTGGTGCCAACTCTGATTTTCCTTTCAGAGGAACTGTCAGATAATCTGCTCCTCAGTTTATTTTTGCCAGAGGAATGGAATTGCCTGCTGTAACTCGGCCTCACCCATTCATCTTTTCCCATGTGCCTCTTGGAGGGCTCCGACTCCATCTTCTGTTTCTTCCCAGAGCAGGATTTATCCCCTTGACAGTCCCATACCCATTGATTTGAAAGCAGGAAAAGCCAATGTCAGGAAATGCTGCTTGTGTGGGTCACACTGGGGAGAGCAGGCTGGGGAGGGCACCAAAGGCAGCACCCCAAATGCTGCCTGTACTTCCCTGTCAAAGCGCGGCTGTCTCGGGGCACCACGGCGGCTTCATGGCCATGGCACATGGGGAGCCCCATCCCAAGCCTCAGGTCCTCATGATGAACGCAGGAGGAATAGGAACCTTCTCAAACTCTTCCTTGAGAAGGTTCTTCCTTCTGCCTGCACAGCCCACGAGCTGTTCTTCTCTTGCTTGTGCCACCTGCAACTCCTCTGCCAACAAAACTGCCCAATTTTTGCCACTTTTTGGTGCTACAGCTTCCCTGACTCCTGTTCTCGGACACAGAGGTCGTTCATGTTCTCCTGAGCCTGTTCCTGACCTTCTCTGTGGGAACAGGAGTTTCCTCGTTGGCAGATAGGAAATGCTGATGACTGATCATAATTAAGATATCCAGAAATAACCTTTCTCTCTCAGTCTTATTACCAAGGCATGAGATACTCACCTGGTGGGGATGCACTCAACACCTGAGGAAAAGCTGAGACACCTGTGAGGAAGCAAAGGGCAGGAGGTAGGAACCAGTTGACAGCTGGGAATGTTTATTCTGGAGCTTTAATTGAAGCATTAGTGAGAGAGGGAAGTATTATCCCAACGTATTGACCCCAGTTTGTTCCAGGAGCAACGGTGCTCACTACTCGGGCACTGGTTAAGGCATTTAGTGCAGATGTGGTAGAAGCCCTAAAATCTGAGGTTGTGCCTTTTTTGGCGCACTCTGCCAGTGTAAATTGTGGAATGGGGAAGAACAAGGCAGA
This sequence comes from Corvus moneduloides, assembly GCF_009650955.1. Classification (NCBI taxonomy): domain Eukaryota; kingdom Metazoa; phylum Chordata; class Aves; order Passeriformes; family Corvidae; genus Corvus; species Corvus moneduloides. The sequence goes on along the minus strand of NC_045485.1, from coordinate 2,593,908 downwards.
AGCGCAGCATTGGCAGGGGGTGGCTCATCCAGGCAGTCATCCTTCCTTGGGATGGGGCAGCTGGAGGATCATGATCGGGTGGGCGGCCCTTGAGGGGGAGGAGGGGAGGGGAGCACACGCTGGGGTGTCATAAATAGTGACCCATGGGTGGTGCCTCCAGGACTGGGCTTGTCTGAGGGGTGGATGCTGCTGGCTCTGCCTGTCATCACTCCAAGTAAGCTGGGAAGTGGGGAGGATGAATTCCCTGGGCTTTCTCTGTGCTTCTGGTCATGGAGATGTGCTGACAGAAGGGAGTCCTGCCTTCAAGGGTCCTGATGGAGACAGGACCAGCTGCACTTTGGCTTTGCCTCCCCTGCACAAGGGTTTGTCTGGACTGGCCGAGGAGTTGCTGGCTCAGGGGAATGTTTTGAGGGGACAGCATGCCCTGGGAGCTTCCTGGGGGAAAGAATCCTCTTGCCATCCCCAGGGAGAGGGCAGCAGTGGAGGGGAAGGAGAGTCCTTGGAGAGGTTGAGGGGAGATGTGCAGAAAGGCTCTGGCTGGGGAGAGCCCAGGCTGTGAGCTCAGAGGAGCAGGAGCTGTTCCAGAAGGTGGTGGGGAGGTGGAACTCAGCACTGGGTACTCACGGCCGTGGGGGGAAAAAACCCCACACAATCCCTGGGCTGCAGGCAGGACCTCCCCGGGGGCAAGAGCCCCTAAATTCCCTCTAACCAAGGCAGGGAGGATGGAAATCAAGAGAAATTCCAGGATGGGTGGAGCTGATGTTCCACCTCAGGTGTCTTGGCTTGTGTCCTCCCCACACAGGTCTCACAGCCCTGTTCTTCATGCTCAGCCCTCCCCAGTGTCCTGCTGGGACTGGCGTGGCTGGTCCCAAGCAGACCCCACTGGACCCGTGTCCCCCAGCCCCTCGGGCCGTGCCAGGGCTGGAAGCGCTGCCCCGGCTGCTCCTCCCCGGCGCTGAGGCCCTGCATGAGGGGGCTGAGGCAGCTCTTCCCACGGAAACAAGCACGTGGTGCCACAGCTGCTTCTGCTTTGCAAAGCCAGAGTGAGCATGAAAAAAAATCAGCCAGAGCAGGAAACAGCTCGACCTCGGGGAGCTTGTGCAAAATGGGCTGAGATCTACCAGGAAAGGGGAAAATGTGTTAGCCCAACTTCGAGCAAAAAGAACTCAGGGTAGAAAACACCTGGGAGGCAGGGCAACTGCAAACCATGTGGTTTCCAGCAGTTCCAGAGTGACCAGTGGGCATCCTGTACAAGATGAGGATCTTGTAGGTAGAGAAGAGAAGCAATTTTGGACAAGGTATCACCTGGAGATGGGCAGGTGCTTTCTAGATAAACTCATAACTTAATAAGATGCTGGAGGGTAGGTAATAATGTTTTCTCAATTAAATTTATTTCATTTCAACATACTCAGACCTATGGTAGGACTAGTGTGTGACAGGGATGGAATTGCTGTTGGATTTGATTGGAGACTCAGGTGCTTTCACGAGCCCTTGTACAAGGATTTTGCCTCATTCCTGGCTCCCTCCTGCTCGTTAAAACTGAAAAGCCAAACTGAGCCATGGTGGGTGGTTGTCTCCCAGCAGTAACATTTTCATAGAACCTCAGACTCGTTTGTGTTGGAAGGGACCTTAAAGACCATCTCCCCCTGCCATGAGCTGGGACACATCTTAGAAGAGCCACCCCTGAGGCTGCACAGATCTTGGGGTTTGATGTGGGAACTCCACTGCCCATTAGGCAATTAGAGTTTCCATTGGAAATTGCCCTCAGGTAGCGGCAGTGCCAGTGGGGTGGGCTGAGAGCCAAAAGCACAACCCAGCAACTCCCATCCACCCACAGCTGTGAGGTGGGCGTGGGGTGAGAAAGCCTTGGGGCGCTGCGGGGCCAAACGCAGCCCTTTCCTCTCCTCCTCTTCCTCCCCGTTCCTGTGCAGGACAGCCATGTGTGTGGGGAAGTGCAGCCGGATCGTGGGCCCCTGCCTGCTGGTGCTGGGCACGCTCTCCATGGCAGCCAGCATCCTGCTGCTCTTCCCTGCTGGAGCATCCAAGTACCTGCTGGAGGGGCACATCAGCAGCCACGCCAAGGCCGTGCCGGGCGTCTGGGGCGGTGGCATCGCCGTGAGTACTGCGGGATGTACCCGTCCTTCCTCCCGGGTCTGCAGCAGGGACAGAGGGATGGAGCAGGGCAGGTGGCTCCCCTTTGTCCCCCAGCTGTGTTTTTGTCCCTGCAGGTGCTGCTGGCAGGGACCCACATCACGGCGCTGGGCTGGCAGTGCTCTGGCTGCGGCACCCGCACCAACGTAAGGCAGCGCCGGGACCCCCAACCAAAGCAGGGGTGTGGCCGTGTCCCACTTCTGCCATGGCCCCGCAGTGGGATGTGGCAGGGATCCTCCTCTCCCACGGCCCCGTGGTGGATTGTGACAGGTCCCCCCCTCTCCTGTGTTGGGTCACAGGCCCCTTTCTCTTGGTCCCACGGTGGGGTGTGGTGGAGGCCCCTCTCCCACAGCAGATCCTGGCAGGGTGCTGCTCTCCAATGGCCCTGTGATGGGCCATGGCAGGGTTCCACCTCCCCAGAGGATAGGGCTCCATGTGAGTGCTGGGATGGGCTCTGCAGGTCACTGCCCACTGATGGCTCCATCCTCAGCCTCAGCTGGGGGGTGGAGTTTTCCCCCCTCCCAAACTCTGCTGACAACCTGCAGCTGCCTTTTGGAGCCCCTCTGACTTTCTGTGCCCCCGTGGGTGCTCCCTGCAGGCGTTCATCTCCGTGGTGCTCTCCAAGCTGGCGCTCCTGGGCGCTGCCGCCTGCTTCGTCCTCTCTGGGGTGGGACTGACCAATGGCCCCCTCTGCTTCTACAACACCACCGAGCTCGGCCTCAGGCACGGAGCCCTCTGGGGTTACCCCTTCCTGGATGCCATCGACCAGGGGCCTGATGCCAGGTGAGGGGCTGAATCACCTGTGCTGCCTCATCAATTTATTGCTAATTAAGTGGATTAATTAGCATGGTGAGGTGGGTGGGCGCTTGCTGGTTGGTGATTGATGCAAGACCCGGGTAGCTCAAGGAGTCCTCACCTGCCATGGATTTCTGCATGGTGCTTTCCATTTCCATCACCCCCCCCTTAACCCTGCTCATCCTCGGGATGAAGGATGGGGTGTTTGGGGGATTCTGCATGGTAGAAAGCAATGGGATTCTGGACCTGCTGCAGGCAGCATCCTGTACCTTCTCCCCTTCCTGTCACACAGGGCTGAGAACTACCTGTACAGTCGGAGAACCTGGAATATCTGCATGGAGCCTGAGGGCATCGTGAGCTGGCACGTCGTCCTGTTCTCCCTCCTGCTGCTCACCAGTGTGGCTGAGATGGTGCTGGCCTTGCTTCAGATCCTCAACGGCTGCCTCGGCTGCCTCTGTGGCTTCTGCGAGGGGAAGTAAGGCCTGGTGGCGGTGCCAGGAGCTCGGAGGAGGGGTCACCCCGGGTGTCACTTGGCTGCTGGCACACGCCGTGGAGGGGGCACGGCAGGCGCTGTCCCACCAGCCCGGTGCAGAGCCCTGTGAGAGATGGACAGAACCCGGTGGGGACGGACACCCCAGGTGTTGAAGCAGCGCGTGGGGCCGATGTGCCAAGGGCTGCTCCTGTGCAGATGCCCCGGCCCGGGGCCATATCCCTTCGCTTGGGGCTGGCGGCTCTTTGGGGTTGGAAACTGGCCTGGTAAGGGATGGAGGTGAGGACCTGGCTTCCAGCATCCTGACATGAGCCCAGCAGCTGCCTCAGCCACTCGTTGTGATACTGAAATGAGGCAGAGAACCAATTTTGTCACACAATTTGAAGCATTGGAAAGCAGGCGTTGTTTATCACAGAGCTGGACACACGCAGGATATCCCCTCTAATTGAATGTTTGTCGTGAAACTGCACAACAGGGTGTTCATTCCATCACGATCAGACATACTCACTACAAGAGACATCCTAGAGAATACATTAACATCGAATTAATTTACATGCCCCCACCCCTTCCTGGAAGTCCTTTTGTGGTCCTAGAGGGTTGTCTAAAGGGGTCTCGGGTGGTTGTACTCACTGAGTGCCCCAATATTGTGACCTTGCCTTGAACTTCTCTCAGGGCACGAGCTGTTGTTTGTTGTTACGTAACTTTACACAGAAGTCACTATGTTCCTCATTACCTGTTTCTCCACTGGTTCCAGCTACCTTTAGCATCCTGTGTGTCTGCTTTTACACCCTCTTATCTAATTTGCTAGTTAGTCTTTTAAGTTCTGTTTTGCAAATTCAAGGGAACTGAAAATTTATATTCTCTGTGTTGTCTGTCACTTGTCAGCTTCCACTCACCCTGGTGCAAAATGAGGCATGGTCCTGTCACAGACTGAAGAGCTGGACACTGTTGTTAATCGATTCACACTTAGGGCAGTTGAGCTGGTGTTTGTCACCTGTACAGGGCAGGAGAGGTGAGGGAGACCAAAGGAGCTGAGCTGGGGCAGTTGGATGGAGTCATGCTGGCGGAGGCAGAGCTGGAATTGAGGTGTAGCCCCCCAAAGTTCACCCACACACAAGTGTCAGGAGCAGCTGCTGCTCACTCCCAGGAGCAGGACCCCCTCCTGTGCTCAACCCCGTCCCCATAAGCTTTACAGGACCCAGTGTATGCCCGCCCATGCTGGGAGAGGATTTGCCCCCAGACTGACAGTGGTCAGAGGAGAGCAGTGATGGCCATGGCACATTAAAAAACCAAATCCCAGACCAGATTAAACAGTTACTGGGCCATTGGGGTGGCTGAACCCCAGCTGGCACCTGAGCACCACCCAGCCACTCACCCCCCGCCCGTGGGAGGGGAAGAGAATTGGAGGGGTAAAAGTGAGACATCTCCTGGGTTGACATAAGAACAGTTTAATAATTGAAATAATAATCATAAATAGGAATGAAAAGGAAAATAACAAAGAGAGAGAACTAAAAGCCCAGACAGACGAGTAATGCAACACAAACATTTCTTTATCATCAGCCCAAATATAAAACCCAGCCCCATCCCAGCTACAATGAAGGAACAGAACTCGACACCAGCCCAAACCCTCACACTGACTTCAGAGAGACCATTGAGAAAAAGTATTTTCATGAAAAAGAAGGAATTTAACATCATATAACATATTTATATAGCCTATTTATGACAAGGGGAGGAAAGTCCTCAGAGCAGGGTGTTGGTACCAGGCATGGCACAGCTGGAGCATCATGTCCCCCTGAGCCAGCACCTGGCACACAGGGATGGCACAGGGTACCCCTGGCTGCCTCCCCCCTGCACTGCTGCTGTTGCCCCCCAGTATCTGTTTCCAGAGGCGTCTCTCTCTTGGAGAGGAGTCTGGGGCAGTGCTGGGGGCAAAAGCCTCCCCACCCAACCAATACAGAATTAAAAAAATAGCAATAAAAATGAGCTAAAACCCAGTTTGGGGACAGTAACACACCTCTGTGTGATGTGGCCGTGTTGGATGGTGGCAGGACCCAGGCTGTGGGTTGATGCTCCATGATCCAGCACCAGGGGGATGGGAGCTGAGCTGGGGGTCTCTAGGAGATGAGGCAGCTCCTTCGCCTCCTCTTCCCCCTGTGGCACGCGGGGCTGTGGCCCCGCCGCGGAGCAGCGGCCATCAGGGGAATGTTCTGGAGCACGTCGAGCAGCGTGAACATGCTGAAGGAGATCTGCTCATAGGGTGACCTCATCCCGTTCTCATAAAGGCAGGCGAAGGCGATGGCAGCGCCGCCGGCCACCGGCGCGTCCCTGTAGGGCAGCTCCATGTAAGCCAGGTCCGAGTAAGCGCTCGGGCCCTCGTAGATGACCCAGGGCTCTGTCCAGCTCTCCGCATCCCTAGGGAATGTGCTCAGGTGAACCCCCATGTTGACCCGCGACATGGAGCTGGTGGGGTGGGAGTAGAGGATCCAGGTTGGTGCTTGGAAGAAGGGAGTGGGGCTGGGGGGGGTTGCTGCAGAGTCCCCCTGGACCATGGTGACATTGTGGGCATCATCGTGATGCCCAGGGGTAGGACAATCCTCATCGGGCCCATCTGGCTCATGGTGGTTGCCAGTGGGCAGCTCAGCACCTCCTGCCCATCGGGTGGGCAGGTGCCTAAATCCCCGGAGTGCCCCAGGGAGTGGCCAGCGATGTGAGCCCCTGAGGGGCATCCCAGTGTCCCGGGAAGTGGAGGGGACATACACGAATGGTGCAGGGAAGCCAATGACACTGCCATGACAGCCATGGGGGGGCTCGACCAGCCGCTGGACAAGCTGCCCCCTGTGGAAGACAGCGCCGTCATCCGTGCTGAGTGCCTGGACCCTGAAGCCCAAGGGGCTGCGGGCGTTGCAGTAGAGGACATTGGATCCATCCTCCTCGTCCACTGAGACCAGCTGGCACTCGCCCGTCTGCAGGTTGGGGATGAACTCCCCGAAGCGCCAGCCGCGGCCGTGGTCGTCGCTGTAGAAGGCGAAGGAGTGCGGGGTGGTCTTGCAGAGCTGACCAAAGCACTCCTTGCAGTCGATGTGGTAACTGTAGGCAGGCACCAGCAGCCGGCCAGAGCGCAGCTGGATCCCGTGCCCAGGGCCCAGTGCGAACGTCGCCCAGTCTGGGGAGCGGAGATGGGATGGGGTGAAGGTGGGATGGGGTAGAGAGTGACCACCATGGTGCCCTGCCATGCCCAATGTGGAAGGGTCCCCACGGCTTCCTCTCAGTCAAGCCAAGCTAAGTGGTGGGGTGGGAGGGCAGCAGAGCCCAGTGCTGCCTGGTTGTCCTCACACATGCTCCTACCCCTGGCTATGGGGCCTCTCCATCTTCTCCCCACCTCCAATAACTGATATGGATACTCCCTCCATCCCTTCTGCCCTCTGCTTGAGGTCCTCTTCCACTCTTTTGGGTGCTTGTGGGATTCCTACATCAAGGTCACCCCCAGAGATGCCACTGGTGGCTCCAGGAGGCCAAAACACAGGGCCACCCCCTTGCTGGCTGCTCTCCCCTCTCCTCACCCCCCGTGGATGGGTACCTTTGATGGTCGCACCAATGACCTGCTGCGTCAGGTCTGTGGCTGTGCTCCAGCTCAGGCCCTGGTCAGCACTGGTCACACAGCAGAGGCGGGTGACATTCTGGCCAGTGACAATCTGGTAGGCTTCGGGCGTCCTGCCCAGCACCGTGATGAAGAAGAGGAAGAGGGTGCCTGTGAACTCATCGTAGACTGGGCAGGGGTTCATTGACCGATGGTGCTGCAGCGTTGCCGTCTCCAGCACACGCATGTCTTCCCACTGCACAGGGAGGAGGAAAAGGAGGAGAGGACAGAGAGGGATGAAAGGGTTAAGGACCATCCCACTTTTTTGCCCACAGCAGCTGTGGCTGCCCCGTCCCTGGGAGTGTTCCAAGCCAGATTAGATGGGGCTTGGAGCAACCTGGGATGATGGAAGGTGTCCCTGCCCATGGCAAGGCATGGAATGAGATGGCCTTGAAGGTCCCTTCCAACCCAAACCAATCCGTGACTCTGTGACTCACTTCACCCATGCCAGGATCCCCTCCCCATGTGGCTGCCTGCAGGAGCCTGGCTATGCCACACACAAGTGATGAGGAGAGCCCCCGGTCTGTCCCCGCGCTGGGTGCACCCCAGTCCCACCTCCACGTAGCTGCCGTAGATGGAGCCGCGGCGCAGCACCAGCAGGTTGGCGTGGGCATCGTCGGCACTGAGCCGCTCCTCGGCAAACGCCAGCAGCTTGGCCACACAGGGCAGGTAGAGCAGGGCGGGCACACGGTACGTGACACCGTTGGATTCCTTCTCGAAGAGCACGGTCCGGGCAGGGAAGTGCCGGGAGCCCATGGCAGCTGCAGCAGAAGGATGTGGTGGGTTGATGAAGATGGGGGACTGGGTGCTGGGCATGGCCAGGGGCACTGGGTTGTCCTTGGAAGGGTTTGGGGTTTAACTTGGGTCTGGGTAACCCACCGGGAGCAGGGGTGGAGGGGCAGGGCTGGGGTGGAGAGGGGCTGAATGTAGGCTGGCAAGTCACCACAGCTCAGAGGTGGGTCAGGGCATAGGGTACCAGCAAGGAGGCTGACCTGGGGACCCCGAAATAAAATGAAATAAAATGAATTTGATATTTAAAAATGTTTGTCTGGAAAATCAAGGCCAGCGAGCAAAGAGCAGGGTGAGATCTGCAGCTCCATGCTCTCTTCCAGCAGGCACTGGGAGGGCAGAGCCCACAGACGAGACCCCCGGAGCAGCCCAGGCTCATCGTGAGAGCGTCAGGGAGGGTTCCTGTGCCTCTGGTGCCTCCCGTGCAATGGACCCAGCTGGCCCCTTGTTCCCCCTCCTCTGCGGGGGGAACCGGAGGTGCACAGCACGGACAGGGAGGTCCCCAGCCGGGCTGTCCCTGTGGCAGTGGGTGAGAGCTGTCCCCAAATGCCTTTCCTCAGGGACAGGAGTGACACCACGGCCAGCTGTCCCCAGCTTACATATCCCTACATTTCCCTGGACGTTTTCACCACAGAAGCAGATGGCCATCCACTCCAGCCTCAGCTGGAGCAGCCACAAGCCACTCTCACCTGTGGTTTCATCAGGAGCTTTTGCTGATTCAAAGCAAGTGAACAAAGTGAAGGCACTCACCGGCTCGTGCTCAGCTGGAGCGTCCCCTCTGTCCCTCGGCCCCACCACGGGGTAACGCCGGCTGTCGCCGTTGCCGGCTTTCCGCAGAGCTGTCGCCTCACTGCTTCGCTGCCACCCCCTCCCCTCGCAGGGTCCCCCCTCCGATGGGTCACGGGGCTGCCACGGCGGTGCCCGGGAAAAATCCCTGAGTCAGCAGCGGCGCTGGTGCGGCGCCCGTGGCACAAAGGCGCCGTTCTGGGCCGGGGCACGGCCGGGGCACCCGCGGCTGCCGAGCCACCTTGCTCGGATCCCCGGGAGGGGAAGCAACGGGATCCGTGGGGTGGGGATTGCATCTCCTGCCTCAGTTTCCCTCCTCCTGCAGGCTGGGAGACGCCAGACCTCCCTGTGCAGGTGCTCCGGCCGTGAGCTCCCCAGCCTGGGGACTGTAGTCCAGAGAGTCCCAGCCCTCCCGGGACCCCCAACCTTCCATGGACCCCCCCCAGCCCTCTCAGCCTTTCCAGGATCCTCAGCTTTCCCAAGACCCCAGTCTTCCCTGGATCCCCAGCCCTATCAGGACCCCCAGCACCACAGAATCCCCAAACTTCCCAGGATCCCCAGCCCTCCCAGGACTCCCAGACTTCCCAGGACCCCCACCTGCACATAGATCAGCTACTAAGAAACTATTTTTATACCTATATTCCATCTCTGTCATCAGTTTAGCTAAAAGGGCTTGACAAAATTCACACGGCAAGTCACGGATCAAAAGCTCCAAGGGGAAAACTGAGGCGGAGACTGCAGAACGGCCCGGGAAGGGCCCCTGGGATGGCCCAGGGTGACCACGTGTGGCTCCAGCAGCTCCGCCTGCCTGCTACAAAAGACTCTCAAGCCTTGGGTTAATTTTAGTGAGGGTTCCTGTAGCAGGGGACCGTGAAAGTGCTGTTAATCTGTGTTGATCCTCCTGGACACCTGGGCTGGTTAACCCCTGCCTCAGCTGCTAAACACAGCTGAGGGAAATCCTGGCTCTGGTTCTCACCCCTCTCCCCCTGACAGCATCATTCCTGCTTCCCGGCTGGAGCTGCTGCCCCACAGCTTCACCCCCAAGGCAACACTGCCAGCCAAGTGGCCCCAGATCCATGCTCCCCCATCTTGCCATCCAGGGCCCTGCTGCTGAGGCAGTGCCCTGAAGGTTTGTGAGGATGGCAGCACCAAGCCCAATGGATTTGGGGTCGGTGCTTGTCACATGTTCCCAACACACCTGTCAGTGCCAACTGACACTGACAAAAACCCAATGTTTTAAAGCTGAGCCAGTATCTCCTCCTGCTCATGCTGGTGAGGGCGGCAGCAGGGACCTGGATGGCACCGGTGTGCCCAAAGCTGTGCCTCACTCCATCCCCTCCTAATCCATGCTGGAGAGTTTGGCCAACAGAGCAAGGGGAGCCCCAAAAAAGCATCTGCTGATAACGGGCTTTGGGGATGCTGCACCCAAAGGAACATCCATGCCCAGGGACTCTTGCCCGAGAGCAAAACCTCCTCTCAGGGGAGCATGGATCTTGCCCAAAGGGGACAGAGGCTCATTCACCTGGTGACACATGTGAGAGGCGCAAGTCACATGCCATTGGGCAAGGCCTGGCTTTGGGCAGGATGCTTGGGGCTCCCATGCCAAAGGCAGCCCCAGCAGTGTATGGTGGTTATCCTCACCGAGTGTGGATGGTGCTGGATGGGACACCCACCGTCTCTCCTGCTCCTTCGAGCACTGCGTCCTCTTGTCACGCTCCCCTCATTTCCCTGCCCTAAACCCTCCAAATCAGGACTTGCTCCAGTGAGCTGTGACCAGACTGGATGTAACCATGGATATCAAATAAAATCAAATGAAGGCAAATGATCATGCTCATGATTAATGATTAAGAGGCTGGAATGTCTAGACAGCTGCAGCCAGCCTGGCTCTCTCCAGCAGGGAGCAGGCAGGCAGGATCACCCAGGATCCAGCCAATGCAAATCCTTTGGCTTAAGGTCCCCAAACACACAAGAGTCCTGTGGGTCAGTTACGTGTCAGACAAGGGGTGATGCCAAGTGGTGGGAAGCTACACAGGTTGCCACATGTCCTAGTTGGGCACTGGGAGCGCCATCTTCTCCTGGAGGCTGGTCCACAGCAATGGCAATCCCAGCTCCTTCCTCTTCTTGTGCGGGTGTTGGACAGTGTAAAGGTAGGACGTGTACTGGAGCTCTGGCATGACCATTTTCTGGCACATCCTCAGAGTCCTGTTGTCCAAGTCTTGTTTGAGGTTGTAACCCAGGATATTTGCAGCCCCTGACTGGAAAGGCAGGAGACCTTTGTTTTTGATGTGATCCTTCCTCACTGCCTCCTGCTCTGAGAGACAGGTCTCCACGAGCTCCTTCTGTCTGGTCCGCAGGTGACCCACCTCCTTTTCCAGCACCTCGAGCCCTATGGTCTCCTCAATTCTCCTCCAGAAGCTCTGGTTGAAGTGCAGGTAGAGCTTCCAGTCCAGCGAGCACCACGCTTTTATCTGCTCCTCACTTTCTGGAGTCAATGTCTGGACAGTGTCCTGGCTTCTGGAATTGAGCTTGAAGTAAATCACGTCATCCAGATCCCAGCACAAAGCATGCTTCAAGAGGATCATGGACTCATCAAAGTAGTCTGCTATCAAGATGAGGTGGAAGTTCTGCTCAATCTCCTCCAGGACGGCCTGGGTGTACTTTGCGTCATCCTCCGCGTTGTTATCGTAGCCGAAGTCAAACCACATGATATTCCTGGCGTAGATGCTTTCCCTGTAATCCGCTGGGTGGTAGTACTTTGTGGGTGATGCCAGGAACTCGTTCACGTTCTTGGAGCTCCTGAAGGCAGGCACATTGTTCTTGTAGTAGATGTAGGAAGATTCCAGCAGAGGAATGGGGTTCCTCAGGATGGAGAAGTAGAAGGTGTTGGCTGCCATCACCTTTTTTACCTATTTGTGGGAGGGAGAAGAGGTTAGTCCTGCTGTCTCAACCAGGTTTCTCCGCAGGCGTCATGGCTCTTTCTTACCTCCAAGGGGTTAAACCGCAGGTGGTTGCACATGATGTTGTAATTTTGGCCTATGGCTTCAAAACCCTCCACAAAGTGGGCCAGGAAAGTCCTCGGGTATCCCAGGTGGAAGAGTTGGTCAGCAGGGAGGGCGACAGTGAGGTTGTATCTCTCTGCAAACCTGAACATGATGTTGAGCACAGTGCTGCTGGCTGTCTTGTGGGTCTTGAGGAACATGACGTTTGTCTTGGCATGGCATGGCATGGCAGGGATCAGCAGCTCCTCGTGGCTCTTTGAGATGCTGCAGGAAGACGACAGATGGGGCAAAGAGACTCTTTGGTGCTGCACTCCATCTCTGAGACCTGGCAAAGCCAAACCCAGGTGCTCCTCTGATACCACAGGCTGGTCCAAGGCTGCATCCAAACCAGCCCCAACCCTCCAGTGTGGATGTCAGACAGTTTTCCCCTTCTCCAGATTCTCACTTACCAAAGACTCCAGCTCAATCCCCTTTTTTTTCCCACACTGCTGATTTTGTCCCAAAGAGGCTGTGCTTTGGCTAATTCAATTCCTTCCCCAAACATGGACCACATCCAAACTAGGACAAACTATGGTCCAAACTAGGACCTGGTTTTGGGCCACCACCCTTCAAGCATTAGCCCAAGTCTCATGATAGATAAATCAGGTGTCAGAGGTCACATCCTGGCTGCTCCACACACACGAAGCTCTGCAACCTTGCTTCTGCCTCACTTACCTGTAATTCTCATTCTTCATATGGAAGAATCCTGAGAGGCAGGAAAGTCCGAGGCAGAGGCTGAAAATGATGAGACATCTGACATGCCTGCAAAAAAAGAAGAGTTTCAGTGAATTTTTATCCCATAGTCCTTCCCCAAACCACCACATTTTGCATCTTGCCCTTGGGAACTTTCATCACTGTGAGCACAGTTTTACATCTCAGTGGTGGCAGCCACCTTTGGCCCCCAAACTGTGTCAGCAGCTCTGGCATTAGAGGCAAGACAGTGAGAAATTGCACTTTCACTATTACTCTCCTAATTTTGGCCTTTGGCAAGACACAGTGTGCTTCAGACAGAGCCTCAGCTCCTCCCACAGCCTCCTGCTCTGCTTGGCTGCCTTTTGTTTTGCTTTTCTTTTGGTTTTCTGGGGCTTTAGAGCTTATTCACTATTCAAACTCCTAGATTATTCACCAGAAAACGAGCCCTTTGTAGGGTTATAAAGACTTCCCTGGTGAGAAACCTGAGCAGCTCCGGTAATCACATCACTGCAGAAGATGAGGATTGGAAAAAACCCACTAAACTGAGGTTGTTTTTCAATATAAATACGATTTTTCAGGACAGAAAATCAAATTACCCAACAGCACCTGTAATGGATTTATTACACTCCCCTTTCAAATGGGAGGGCTGGATAATAATGAGGTGGGAGTCTTTTCTAGCACTAATTAAGCAACCATGATGTATCCAGGTGTCCCTGCACATGGCTGGGGGTTGGAATGGGATGGTTTTTAACATCTCAAACCATCCTATGGTACCATGGTCATCAGCAGTGCACTCCAGCTGGGACACAGAGAGGATCTTTTGAAGGTTTGATGCCCACCAAAAAAGGAATTTTTCACCACAAAGTTTGATCTGATTTCTCTCATCGTAGAAGATTTTTAACTCTGGGTGAATTCCATGTTTGCAGAATGCCCAAAACACAGCAGATCTGGCTCAGGCTTTACACTGTTTTGAGAAGATATAATCCCAATTTACAGTATGGTATAGTCACACCTGTGGTTTCCACTCTCCAAAGAAAGCAAGCAAGCCTTCAAGCCTTCCTCCAAGAGCCCTTCCCAAAGCCAGGGAAGACCCTCAGCCACAGATGGAACCAACCTCAGACAGGAATTTGCAGCACAGCTTCTGCATGAAGAGTTTCAAGACAGACCTGCAGGCAAGACTTCACCAGGATTTCCTAATTTTTTGGCCCCAGGCCTGTTAGGGGGATGGGAGTGGGACAATCCCTGGTCCTTGGAGATGAGATGGGAGAAGAAAGGCAGAGGAGCCCATGGGCAGCGAGCAGGCCACATGCAGACCCCGCCAATCTCCTTGGTCTTTCATTTAAACTGAAGCTGCCATTGGTGTGATGGTTTTCCAAAGCACATCACCCTGCCTGCCTGGAGGTCCTTCCTAAGCTGACATCCTCCTGCTGCACCTTTTCTGTCGAGTGTAATGGGTGCAGTAACAGTCCATTTATTTATTTCTTTAGTGTTCCCAAAATGGCAACTCTGAGTGATGTATTACGGGGCAAACAAATCACATACACCCAATACCATCCTGAAGGCAGATGCGGATCACAATATGCTCTGGAAGAACTATCAATCCCTGCTGCTGCAAGAAGACAGGCTCTGTAGACCTCTCCATCTTATCACCTCAAGGCATCCCACAATATTTTAATAGTTGTTTACTCAAATAAAGGATTACACAGTGCCATTCTGCCTCCAAATACTCAGACACGTTCAGCACACCGAGCTCATCTCCAGCCTAACTGAATGCTCCCTGTAGACCCATTTTGTCTGGATGTGCCCCAAACCAAAGAGGCAGATTTTGTCCGTGGAGACACAGGGAGCAATGAAGGTTTGAATTAGCCAGGCCAAACCTATGGTTACTGCCTGGCATGGCCAGTTTTAAGAAGCAAGAGTGACTGATCTCTGCAGGACATGGTCCATGGAGGTGCCAGTCTCCATGCAGAAATGGCAGGCTTCTTGTCCCAGGGGTGACAAACAATGCATTGTCATGGCATGGTGCTTGTCCCTGTGCCTGGGATGGAGGGATGGATGGAGGGATGGATGGAGGGATGGATGGAGGGATGGATGGAGGGATGGATGGAGGGATGGAAGGATATCTGCCTTCCAGCCCAGGGAGCAGGCAGGGAGTGGTGACATGGAAGGAACTCTGCTGCACCTCAGCCCAGCAAAGGTGAGTGAGGAAGGTGTCCAGGGGAAGAGCCAAGGGCAGGGATTGAGGAGATCCCCAGGGAGGAGTGTGGGAAAAAGGAGACTGGGGGGAGCAGAGGAGGGTTGCAGGTACGCAGGGTGTAGGTCAGTGCACTCATGGAGTCCTGTGCCTGACCACTGCAGGGGTCCTGTCCCCATCACCCCCTGGGCTCAGCCACCCACAGTTGTACTTGCAGAGCTGTCACTGGCTCCAGCGTGACATCCACACACACACTGTGGGAATAAGGGGGCTGAACAAACAAACCTCTCACGGAGCAAACTGAGCACCTTTCCCTCCTCTTACAACAAGCTTCCATCATTTCTGCAAGATCTGCAGATCTTGTGCTTGGAAACAAATGAGCTCTTGAAATGTTTCAGGGTTTTTACTGATCGAAAGCGTGTAGGATCTTCACCTGGAGCACACACACCCTGTTTTGAACACAGTGTGACTGCTCTCCCAGACAGCAGCACAGGGCCAATGTGGGATTTGCTACCAGACCTTGCTTCCAGTACTCATTCCAGAATGAGTAAGTCTGCTTGAAAGTCTGCTGAGAACAACGATTACATTTCAGGCTCTCTATGCTTCAAATACATGTCATGGAAATTATGAGAATTTCAAGAAGCATCTGGACAATGTTATCACACACTTGGTGTGATATTTGGGGTTGTCCTGTGCAGGACCAGAAGTTGCACTCGATGATCCCTGTGGATCCCTTCCAGCTCAGAATATTCTGATTCTGTGTCTGCAAACCTGCAGAGGTTTCACCCCTGCTAGGCACCCACCACCCTGGCACATCTCTGTGAGAGCCTTAAGCTGTGTTCCCTTAGCATCACACCCCCCCCTTTGTCACAACACTGCAAGTCTCTGACCTCAACAGCATCATCAAATTGCTTAGGCTGGAAAAGACCTCTAAGATCTGGCAAAGCAAAGCTCAAGAGAGAAAGCCTCAACTTGAATGTTGTGCTGAAGTTACCTGAGCGAGCCTGGGAGACCTTTGAGAAGCACTTGGGAGTTGACTGCTAAGACACAAAACTCTAAGAAGCCAAAACCCCCATGGAGCACTTGGCAGGGCTGGTGCCAGAGGTTCCACTTGCCTTTCCAGCCTGTGCTATCTCCCCTTTGGGAAGAAAACAGGGAAAACTACCTCTCCTAGAGGTACAGCTATGGATGCTTTAAGGCTTGGGACCCCCTTCTTGTTCCATTGGCTTAAGCCGAAAATAACAGACATTGGCATCAAACTAACAAGGTTCTTTTAAATTAAGATATCTGGAACATAGGCAAGAAACATTAATGGCAAAATGAATCCCTTCCCTGGAGCAAATTGTAACTACCTCCATAGGTTATTAACAACTTCCAGGGATTACTTGAACCAGACCTTCTTGCAAAGCAAGTTTTAATTCAGCACCCTGAGCACTCAGCTCCCTTTGCCCTTACCTTGGAGTGCACCCAGGGCTTTTCATGCTGCTGCGAGCTGAGAAGTATCTCCTTTGCAAATCGACTCCAGTGCCTGTTTGTCTCCTCTGGCTCTTTCTTCGTGGCCACGTCTCTATTTCTAGCATCCCTTCACTGCTATAAAGGGCTGGGATAGGTGAGGACAAAGGGAGTGGCCAGGTGTTCCCAGAAGTGGGTGGGAGTTAATTAATAAGCCATGAAAAGCGCTGGTATGGCAGGACACAGGTAAAAAGGTGCCTCGGGACATGGCATTTGCAGCAGCTTTGCTGGGAAGGAAAGGTTTAACAGGGATTCCTTAGTGGGGATCCCTTTCTCTCCTGGCTGCAGGAGGGAGGCGCTGGGGGCGGGATCCAGGCAGGATCCGGGCAGGGGGCTGGTGGAGGGCATTGAACCTTCGTCATCCTGCACAATATCACATCACCAGGGGCCACGGTCAGTGCCTGCTGTCCCTCTTCTCTGCTTCTTGCTCAGTGGGTAAGGACAGGAATTCCCTGCCAGATACATTTGGCAAGAGCAAATTACGGACAGCAGCCAAACAGGAATGGAGTTCACCTACGGAAAATTCCTCTTAAAACATTTAGACTTCAAACTTTTTGGTAAAAATGCAATTACTGTAGCTGGAGGTTAAGAGCTTAACAGACTTGGCTGTATCCAGGCCTTGGGAGGGAGAACTCTTGCCCCTAAAGGGGCATTATTTTATGCTTTGTCTCTGGTGTTATTAACAACTGTTACAACTCGTATTATGCAGGAATTTTAGATTCCACTGAGGCTGCTGTACACCAGCACTTCACAAATGGGGTTTGATGGTTGCAGTTCACCCTGGGAGAGCAGAATTTGTCCTGCAGGTCTGGAGGTGGGGTCATCTCCCTGCTCCCCATACCAGGATGAAGCCAATGCTCTCCTCATTTGGGCAACAAAAAGTGTACCCACACCTCCCAGCCTGGATTTAGGGGGGATTGAGTTGCTGCTTTTGATCTTTTACAGCCATGCCACGGTCCGTGCACCTCCTGGTGGTCTCCTTTCCCTCTCCACACACAGTGCCACCTTTCTAAACCTCGTATGCTGTTGGCCCAACGTGCCTCACCAACAGCCAAATCCTCAGCACTCTGGGATCCTTCACCTACGTTGCTACATTTCCAGAGCACCCAAATACACAGCATTTCTTTTTAAATCACAGCTTCCCCAGAGCAGCCCCAAATCCAGTGCTTACCAAGATGCAGAGATTAGCAAGGTGTAGGGTTGCTTTTCTTGAGTTTCTTGGTAGAACCTGAGTCAATGTGCTCTTTTATGGAGAATTTCTAGGGTTACTCTTGGCATAGCACCAGCTGCTGCTGGCAGGGGGGGCACATTTCAGCGACCTCTTTCTCCTGTTACATTACACACGTCAGCTGTGCCATTTCTCGCTCAGGAGCTGCTAGAGCCCACGGATCACAAAAGCCCATTTTTTACACTTTTACAATTGATTCATTGCTCTCTCCTGGGGTGTTGTACACGAATCATCAGCTTTGGTTACGCCAAAAAAAATAAATAGTGCCAGGCACGAGTACTTGTCTTCATGTGGGGGTGGGCTGCTCGGAGACCGGGGCAGGGAAAGTCAGCCAGGTGACGCAGGATTAGTGAGCTGGGGTGGGATGCTGCATTCGTCACTCCATCCTGCCTCTGCTTCCTGTTGGGGGTCAGGCCCTGGGGGAGGTCAGCGCCATGCAGCAGGATGGGAGAATCAGAAGGTGGAAGTGCAAAAACTCGTGGGTTGCGATAAAGGCAGTTTAACAGGTAAAGCAAGACCTGCACGTGCAAGCAAATCAACAGGAATTCATTCCCTGCTTCCCACTGCAGGCAGGAGTTCAGCCATCCCCAGGAAAGCTGGGCTCCATCATGCGTAACAGTGACTTGGGCATACCCCCCTTCCTCCTTCCTCCCCAGCTTTTATTGCTGAGCACGGCGTCCTACGGTGTGAGAGACCTCTGTGGTCAGTCGGGGTCAGCTGTGTCCCCTCCCAGCTCCTTGCGCACCCCAGCTCCTCGCTGATGGGGGAGGGTGAGGAGCAGGAAAGACCTTGACGCTGTGCAAGCACCACTCAGCAACAGCTACAACATTCCTGTGCTTCCATCGCTGATCCAAACACAGATCCAGACCAGCCACTGTGAAGAAAATTAACTCTATCCCAGCCATAAACCATAAACAGTACAGAGAGAGGCAAAACCAATAGAGAGAGACAAGCCCTTACTGTGCCAGAAGACCACTGGTTCTAAGTGTGGAACATCCACAACGTTCTAGTATTTATGTCTGCCTCAGAAAAATTGGAATTTTGGACAAGAAATTCCTGTCACAATGATTCTTTCTAAAAATACACGTGCACGTACCCACCTTGTCTCTCCCTCCTATAAACAACAGTGCACCACTATGCGAAAGCATCTCCGAGAGCACGGAAGTAAGGTCTAGGAAAGATATTCTAAAATAACCCTACAGTAACTCCTCCCTTGTATTCCCTCAGGGAACTGCTCTACTGTTTAGTGAAACAGTAAAACTTACATGGAGCTTTAGGATCTTCACACGTAAGGAAGATGGTTAAATGGAGCTCTGCCAGAACAGTTGTGTGTCTCCCTTCTGAGCACCCTCTCCACACATGGCTGAAAAAGAGGAGTATGGAAAGTTCCGCTTCCCAAAAAGAGCCTTTCATGTGGAAAGCCTGCATTTTAAACACTGACGGTCAGTAGTTTAGGGGAAAAAAGAAAGAATGGTGTAGGAAAAGGGCAGAAAATATAAACAGCCTGATCCGGAAAGAACGAGCTGCATCAGACTATCCTGGCAGAAAGCAAATCCTGCACATTTCTTTTCCAACGACATCACGGACTTCCCATATTTGTGCATCACCCCACACCCAAGCAGCACAGGCCAACTTCTCTTTTCAAAGAGCCACAGAATTCCAGAAGCATTTGGGTTGGAAGAGACCGCCAAGACCATTGAGTTCAGCCTGTGACCAATCCCCACCTTGTGACCAGCTCAGAGCACTGAGTGCCACATCCAGGCATTCCTTGAACACCTCCAGGAGTGGGGACTCCAAACCTCCCTGGGCAGCCCCTTCCAATGTCTGACCACTGTTTCCATGACAAAATTCTCCCTCTTTGCTAATGATGGCATTGCTCACTTCACCCCAGAAGAGGATGATCAGCTCCTCTCTGACTGGTCCTGAGGGATGAAGGGAGAGGTGGGGAGTGTGCCATAGTGGAGAGAAAGGGTTGAATGGACAAGACTGGAGAGCAGGACAAGATAATGCCAGGCCATGCAACATATGGAGGTATTTCTGTCAAAAGCATCCATGTGGCCAAGCTGAGAGAGGTGTGATCTTAGAACTGTATTGAGAAGGGTGTTGCAACACATTGCTGAGCCCAAGCCAGCATCCTCAGTGCAATCTGACAGCATGCAGCCTTGTAGAGATTGTGTTCTGCCTTAAAACTGAAGAAAGCGCTCTTTAGGATGGTTTTTCTTCAAAGAACAAGGCTCTGGATAGAACAGTTATTTCACTGCTCTGTGGAAGAGCCAACATCACCGAAAAGCAGGTAGTGGAGAAGATGGCTTCTGTGTAAGACACCGCCTCTCCTACTCTCATGCCATCCAGGAAGGCTTCCCAAACCAGTACACCTGAGTGAAAGCCAGCAGTTGGCACCCTCTGAGCACAGCCTGAGCCAGCTTATTACCTGTCTCGCAGCCCACCCAGGCAGTCCAGGAGAAACATGGAATCACAGGATGCTTTGGGTTGGAAGCTCATCTTGTTCTAACCCCCTGCCATGGGCAGGGGACACCTTCCACTAGACTAGGCAGCTCAAATCCCTGTCCAGCCTGGAGAAGATTGTGGGAAAGAGCATCAAAGGCGTTGCTGACATCCACTGCTCTCCTCATGCTGACAGAAAACATCCTTCTGTTGTAAAAGGTTGTCAGATTAGTGACACTATTTACCTTTGGCAAATCCCCAGCTATTTCTAATCACCACGTGCTTCATGTGGATAAAAGAGAGCCCGGGTTAAGAACGATATGTCGGTAAACACGGATATGACTAGCAAACACCAAGTAAGCTGGAAGATGAAGGACTCACTGTCCTCTGTAGCAGAAGGGTGACAATGTGGTATTGTACAACAAACCATAAATTACAATCTCTTTGTAGAAGCAAATAAAACTAAACCCCAAAACCAACAAAACCCTCCATGTTACAATAGAACAGTTCCGCTGGAAGGGACCTCCGACAACCATCTGGTCCAACTGCCTGACCAGTGCAGGGCTGCCCTAAAGTGACACCATTGCCCAAATGACTCTTAGACACTGACAGTCTGGGGCATCAACCACCTCTCCAGGAAGCCTGGTGCAGTATTTGATTATACAGAAAGAAAGAGTTTCTCTTTAAAGAAACACTTCCTGATGTCTGGCCTGAACCTCCTCTGGCCCTGCTTTGAGATCAGCATTCCCGTGAGATCAGCACTTCCCTCTCCATGCCCCCTCCTCAGGAAGCTGCAGAGGGGGATAAGGCTGTCCCTCAGCCTCCTTCTCTCCAAACCAGACAAACCCAGAGCCCTCAGCCTCCTCCCAGGACACGCCTTCCAGCCCCAGCACCAGCGTGGTTCTCCTCTCCTGGACACACTCAAGCACCTTCCCATCATCTTTAACGCTGGAGCGCTGTGGGTGAGGCCGTGCCACTGCTGGGCACAGCCGGACCATCCCCTCTCCTGACCCGTTGGCCACGCTGTGTCCAGTGCCCCCAGGATGCCATTTGCCCTCCTGGCGACGGTTCCTACTGAGCTGCTGCCAGCCAGCACCCCCAGATCCTTTCAGCAGGGCTGCTCCCAGCCGCTCCTCTCCCAGCTTACACTTGTGCTCGGCGTTGCTCCACCCTGGGCGCAGAATCCAGCACTTGGATTTAGTAATTCTGTGCCACTGGCAATTGCCTGATGGGGCATCTATCCAGGTCCCTCTGCAAGGCCTCTTGTCCCTCCAGAGAGTCCATAGCACTCCCAGTGCAGACTCACAGAGTGGTTTGGGTTGGAAGGGACCTTAAAGCCCATCTCATTCTACTTCTCCGCTATGGGCAGGGACACCTTCCACTAGACCAAGTTGCTCCAAGCCCCGTCCTTTTGAATTATCTCTCAGGGTTCTCCCAGATATTAACCAGCCAGATTGGGAGGGATAATTTCACACCTCTCTGTGAGAGCAAATCATGATGCACTGTGAAGAACAGACTGGAAGTCAAGGAAGCAGGGAATAGTGGCATGCCTAGAGCCTGGCCCTGGCCAGGCAGGTGTCCTGGGATCCTCTCCCTCAGCCTGGCTGCTGGTATTTCTCCTCCAGTTGATAAAATCCAGAAGCTGGATCTCCAGCACCCTCTCTTCTCTGACCAGTCCTTCCAGCACTGCAAACCTGTACATGTGACAACACTGATGCTTATTTGGGACAGCCTGGAGGTGGCATCACTAAAGAGGCCATAACCAGATGCTGTTGTGGGCTTTGGGATAAGTGTATTAGACAAAACAAGTGAGGAAGAGCAACACCTTCACTTGGAAGATTTGCATCCACAGGTTCTCCTGTGTCTCTGATGCTTCACTTGCACACCCCAAGTGAGAAAACGCTTCCTTTGGCTGCTGTCACTGATCAATCAGAGCAAACCTAAGGGGAAAGAGAGTTGGAATAGTCATACACACACAGTATCTCCATGTTTGGTTTCAATGTTCAGACTAAATAGGAAACCCAGTAGTGTGTTCTTCAGCAAGAGCAGGCACCCCTGAAAAGAGCAACCACATTTCTTTACTGGTTCTATCCCACTAACAAAATCAAACACGCAGCACTCCACATTCTTGCTGATCCACCAGTGTGTTTATGGCTCAAGTACAGGTACGGAGCTGGAGCTGCCCTGCTCTGCTGGCTCCTCAGCACGTGCTGCTCTCGAGAGCTGAGGGCAGCGTCTTGTAGGGGTTGAGGATCCCCTTGGGGTCCAGCATGGCTTTGAACTGCTGCATGAGCACCACTGCCTCGCGTGGTTTGCTGTACTGAATGAACTGCTTCTTCTTGAAGCCCAGCCCGTGCTCTGCACTGATGCTCCCACTGTATCTTGCAGTCCACTCATACACAAAGGGCTCGATGGCATCCAGCAGGGAATGACTGTAGGACTCCGCCGTGATGTTCAAATGCAAGTTCCCATCTCCTGGAAGAAAACATTGCACAGGTGGGTCTGGGAGAAAAACTTGGTGGCCCTGCAATGGATACTCATTCCTGGCTCCTCCACATTCTCAAACAACAGGGCCTTTGTTAGTCTGCAAACTGTGCAAAAAGGGCAAGCTCACTGTCCTACAAAAATCAGCCTCTCCGTGCACAAATAATTCAAATAGGATCTTTGCTTTTCCACGCTCCCGGTGCAATATTTGAGGAAGGGTTCCAAGTTAAGCTACTTTCAAACTCCGACTTCTGTGATTTTAAAATTCCCACTGTGCTGCATTAATGATTGTGCCACCACTGTGATGCCATGACAAAGACTTCCCCAATGGCATTTCATAATGATCATTAGGTTTTAACGTGGCCCTTCATCACTTTTTCTCTCCCTATTATGTTTGTGCAATGCTCTAAATGCACTTTGGCACCATGTCAACAGAAACAAAGAAAGCAGAACAATTTCTCCTTTTGCTGCTGCTTGTGACAGTATTTGATTAGGCACAGAGTTGCTGGGTACTCCGAAAGACAAAACGCACTAAGATAAATACAACTTACTCATCCTCCTCCCGCAGGAACCTCTTCCTGCATCCTAGCAAACCCTCACAACACACAGCTTAGTCCTCAAAGAGCTACCACAGGGAGCCTTTGTTATGCAACGTGTCTTTCAAATGATCCTTAATCAAGTATGCTCGAGAGTGTTCCATGGTTTTTATCACCATCACTCTCTCTCTCTCTCTCTCTCTCTTTCTCTCTCTCTCGGAGGGTTAATGGCTCACAAAAAAATTGATTTCCAGGAGGATTAATCACTTTGGACAAGAAAGTGGTTATCTGCCAAATGTGTCTAAGTACATCAACCAAATTGATGGTCCAATTGAACAAATTACATCTTTAAATAGAAAGTACACAGCAAGAAGACACAGATGACCAGTTCCATGGTTCACTGGCCAGCAACATGCCATCAGTGTATGGAAAACAGTCTGAAAGCAGTGAAATTCAAACACAAAGATCCTGATGCACCCTCCTCTTCCACAGCCCTCTATTAAAGCCTCTCACTAAATCGCTGCACAGTGAAACCTGCAGCACAGAAGGGCCATCACCTCCTTTCCCAGCACCCCCACTTACCCAAGTGGCCATAGCCCACCACATTTTTGGCACTCTGGCCCAGCCGAGCCCTCATATCAGTCACGAGGTCATAGAGCTTTCCCACAGGCAGAGAGATGTCATACTTGTACACATAACCCTCGTGAGTGAGGGCCTCGGTGATCCTCTCCCGCAGGCTCCACAGCATCTGAGGAATCAAGGATCACAGAAATCCATATAAACCAAGTAGCTCTTGGGTTCCATAAATATACCAAACATCAGTCTGAACACTTCCCTATATAAAATACAAATCCACATCAAAGAGATTTGTGGAAGAGGAAATGCTGACTTGCCTTTATTTTCTTGTCGTCCGTTGCCACAGTTCCATCAGTGACCAAACCAGAAGCCATGGCCTGTTCTAGGAAGTTGTTCAATTTCTCCTCATCATGGGTTGAGTTGGAGCCCGAAGTTTCGATTAGAACATAAAAAGGGCTGTCTGAGAATGAGGGAGAACAAAGTAAGCAGATGCCTTGGAGCAAAACAGAGGAATTCAGGGCAGGTTTTGGAGCTTTCCCCACATGTTATGTGCCCAGACTCTCTGGTGCCAGAGAGGGCAGTCTTTTATCTGTAGGGCACTTCACTGACATGCTCTATCTTTTCTTTTGCAACCACTTTCCAGAAAGCTAGCAGTTTTGTGATGACACATACAAGTAAAAAAATCTCATCTCTAAAGATAAAAGGTGGTTGGAATGGATAAACTAGATACAAAAATTATGAGCGATGCCCACACAATCGCCAACTTTTAAAAAGTCAACTTTTTAAAATTAGTCACTTTTTAAAAGTGTTTAAAACTAGCCTGAAAATCCCCGAGAAGTACAGTGCCCCCTTCTACAGTGTGAATGCCACTGGTACCTGTCACTGGGCTGGACAGCTTGAGATGTCTCTCAACCAATTCCATGCACTTCTCATCCATGAACTCATAAGCAGACAGGATCTCGCCCAGCATGGCTCTGCAGGTTGTGAATGTTTCCAGAACCTTAGCAAAACTCTGACACCCTTCAGACAGAACACAGACAGAAATCAGGACCAAAAACAGACACCACCCCAAACCCTTTTGAAGTTTCTGAGAAGTAAACAATTCTCAATGAAGGCTCCCTCACAAACAACTCTGGACCTGCTGAGGGACACCCAAAAGCAGCTTTTAAGCAGCTGTGCCTGGCCATGTACTCTGCTGATCCAGAGCCTGACCTGCAGATGTGACTTCTCAGCCTTGCCTTGTCACCTTGTTGCCCACCTGACTCCTGGATGGTGGCTGCCCCTGCCTACTGTCACAGTCTTGCTCTGCTCACCTCTTGAGCCTGTCAGACCAGGCCCTCACCAGTGAGGGGACTGTTCCGCCTGCCTCCTCACCCTGTTGAGCTCCTGGCTCCACTTTCCTTACAGAACAACCTGCCCTTGCAGGTATTTCAACAGATATTAAATATCTGCACAGGTATTTTAGCACAGAGCCCTACTTAGCACAGAGCCCTACACTATTACCCAGAAACCAGCTGATGCTGGCAGTCCAGCTCAGCAGGCTGAGCAGTGCTTTTTCCTCTCCATCCCTATTCCCAGCCTCTGAATTCAGGTGTGAAATCATCAGTATCAGTTTCTACCTAGGAATGCCAGATTCACAGCCTTAGGCTTCTGAGGACAGAGTATGGAGACAGCAGTGATAACTCCCAAGGTCCCCTCGGATCCTATGAAGAGCTGCTTCAGGTCATAGCCCGTGTTATCTTTGCGCAGAGAGGTCAGACAGTCCAGAGCTGAGCCATCAGCCTGCACCTGTGGGAACACAGGGGCCCAGTCAGAGCACCTGGGTAGGAATGTGCTGTCATGAACTTACCTGTGACCAAGCTGATGGGAAGTGTCACTCACCTGGAGCACAGGGACACGGCTGCAGCCCACACTGCTTGTCCAGCCCCAGCTCTTCCCCCCCTCTATATCCTACCTGAGTAGGACAGAGTAGGTATTTCCCTCCTACTTCTCTCCTTCCATCAGGACAAGTAATAACAGTAGGTCTAGTTTGCTCTGCTTTTCTTACTAGTGGTGGAGAAGACCAGCCACTCTCTGCAGCCCTAGCTCTTATTATCCAGCAGAAACAAGGAAAGCTACTTGAAACAGTGAACAGTTAAGCAGAATGAAGTAAACCCTCTGCCCACTTGAGCCTTAAATCAAGGCTGAGTATCTCCAAGAGAGGTTATTCATGGCTATTCTGACACTAGAGCCAAACTGACCTGAGACAAATGCTTTCCTTTCTAAGCCTACACCGTAAAACCATGCCATGCTTTTGTTCCCTGCCCAAATTTTTTCCCATTAATACTTTGCTCCCCAGCCCTGAAAACCTTTAGAACTCCTAATCCAGCCTTTACACCCCAAGGCACTCACCTGTAGGACAGGAGCAGCTGAGGAACAGCAGAGACTCTAGGACACAGCCAGCAGCCAAATGAACCCAAAGCAGACAGCTCTGTTATGGGGTGAGCTTTAAACCTTAAGATGATCTTTAAAGTCCTGTCCAACACAAACCAGTTTGTGATCCTATGAT
The DNA here is from genome assembly GCF_009650955.1 of Corvus moneduloides. Taxonomy (NCBI): domain Eukaryota; kingdom Metazoa; phylum Chordata; class Aves; order Passeriformes; family Corvidae; genus Corvus; species Corvus moneduloides. Next base: position 2,568,006 of record NC_045485.1, on the reverse strand, counting down.
TCTATTAAAATCCAAGTGAGCAGCCACTAGAAAAGAGTGTTCCAGAGACCCACTGCTCAGGGGAACCAACTCCATGCAGATAACCTGGGATCCCCCAATCTCTCCCTACCTTCTTTTCACTTGTCTGGACTAGAAAACCACCTAACACCTCCTCTGTCAGCAAGCACTGGAAGTCAGGAAGCTGGAAACTGCAGCAGCAATAACATGCTACATGCATGAAGACATGTGGTGACCCTTCTCAAAAGAGACCAACAAGGAAAAGTTAAGAATGGAAGCCTGGAGAAGAACTTGGCTGTGTGCTGGATAGTTAGAAGAACAGGAAGCAGTAAGAAGCAGAGGATTAAACAGAAAGGAACTGCCAGGTACTCGCCTTACCACTTCCAGGCCCAGCACCGTCCCTCGCAGAGAGCCGTATCTCAAGAGCCGCAAGCCTCCGGCATTGGTGGCCACGTTCCCCCCGATGTGACAGCTGCCCTTGGCTCCCAGGTCGAGTGGCATGATAAACCCCTGCTCCTCCAAGTACTCGTTGAGCCTCTCCAACACACAGCCCGCTTGGCACACGAGGATCCCTGCAACAGAAACGCCCTGCTACAAGCTGATGGCCGAGAAGAAGGTGCCTCCTCAAGGAGCAGGAGCAGTATGAGCAGATGCAACCATCTCTTCCTTCAAAACTTCCCAGGATTCAGCTTAAATGCACGAGTCTGTGCATGCTCCAGGGAACTGCCCCTCCTCAAGCCTCAGGGAGCTTTGTTATTGCCTCAACATCTGGTGACCCACAACTCCGGACTGGTAAAACACAACCACATTAAGTGTGTCTCTGCCTTAAAGGGAAAGCAGCCTTTCCCTTTAAGCCCTGCAAAAACTTTGCATGTATAGGTAGACTTGGCTGCTGTTGGGGGCAATGGGAAATGGTTTAAATTCTGCCTGTTGCTATCTTTCTTTGAACAGAGATACTCACACCAGCCTGACCCCTAACCCCCCAAATTCAAACAAACCTCCTTATGATGCTGCTGGGCTGAACCCTGCTGATCCTGCTGTTATATTTTCCCAGGAAAATGCCTGTTTTGGGGCTCATTTCTGTGCCTCACATCTCTGGAATATTTACCAGACACCTTGTCAAAGCTGATGATCTGGTTCATGAGAGCAGTGGAGAGAATGATCTCGTCAAAGACAGGAACGCTGCCCCCAACAAGGCCCGTATTACCCCCCTGAGGGTTCACTGCCAGGTTCCTCTCATGGCAGTACCTGGAAGGAAAAAGGTTTCTGAATTTTTACGCATTTAAAGGCCATAATCAGTCTGTCAGTGAAGTTTCACCTCTACATGAACGTCTACTGTTGTGACAGTGCTCCTTAAAATTAAGCAGCATTTCACCGAAAGATTAAACTGATGCAAGGAGACAGTTTCAATGACAAAGTGAGAAAGTGCAACTCCTGTCTTAACTCAGCCCAGCGCTGGGCAAAGAACCAACACTTGGGGTTAGCCCCGTGTGTACCTACACATGTGGCACACACCATCTGCCTGGAAAGCACTGCTTATGTTTCTACAGAAGCTGTTTCTGCAGCAGACTGTGTTAACAGCCTGGGCTCCTCAGTGGGCTCTGACAGCCAGCCTCTGGCAGTGGTTTCAGACATGACTGCTCTCCTCCTTCCAAGAAATTAATGCCATGTAGGCAACAAAATGTGCACCTGTGCCTCAGCTGCTCCACCTGCCACATCCCTGCCAAGCACCACCCACCACATCCTCTCTGAGCTCACAGCAGCTCCCGCACAAGGGATGGCGCAGAGCCCCACGGCACCAGAGTCCCTTGAGAAGCCCTGCCTGCCTTTCCTGTGCTCTGCATTCCTGTTTTAACAGAGCCAGGAGCAGGTTCCTGCAGCTTTCAGCTCCTCAGCCAAACAGTGATCTGGCACAGTACTGCCCAACCAGAGCTGTGCTCACACCAGTGAACCACGGGATGTGGATAAAACAGATCCTCAAACTGCCTGGTTCTGCCCTAACCTTCTTTACCGTTTCAAACAGATCCTCCTGAATCTTTCACAAAACTTGTCCTTTCTGAGCACCTGTACAATAGCTAATTTTAGTCATTTATCAGAACAGAAAAGTCATGAAGAAAACTGCCTCAGCAACTCCAGTGCTTAAGGAATTGGTGTCTGAACACCTACAAGTTCCCTTCACCTGCCAGATCATCCCTGACTCAACCCAAGTTTCCTCAGCACCAAGCCCAGCAGAAAAGGTCCACATTACCTGAGAATCTGAGACACCTCTGCTGTTGTCTGTGGCTTCAACACCAGCTGGCTGCAGCCTGCAATGAAAGCAAGGGACTCTCAAGGCAAGCTGTGGCTCTGCAGAGGTCAGAAAGAAACAGGTGGGAAAGCATGAGGTGGGAAGTAACAATGCTCCCTCCACCGTTAGGCATTTTCAACCACTTTGACAACAAACATTTCAACAGCAGCCTTTCCCTTTAAGCCCTGCAAAAACTTTGCATGTATAGGTAGACTTGGCTGCCACTGGGGGCAATGGGAAATGGTTTAAATTCTCATGGAATCTTTGACAGAAGCAACAGAGAACTCACAATGCTTGATTTAGAATCACAGGATGATTTGGGTTGGCAAGGTCCTAAAAGCTCATCTCATTCCATGGGCAGGGACACCTTCCACTAGCCCAGGTTGCTCCAAGCCACATCCAACCTGGCCTTGGACACTTCCAGGGCTGGGGCAGCCACAGCTTCTCTGGGCAACCTGTGCCAGGGTTTCATCACCCTCACAGGGTAGAATGCCTTCCCAGTATCCCATCTAACCCTTCCCTCTGCCAGTGGGAAGCCATTCCCCCTTGTCCTGCCACTCCAGGCCCGTATAAAAAGTCCCTCTCCCTCCTTCTTATAAGCCCCCTTAAGGTACTGGAAGGCTGCAATCAAATCTCCCAAAAGCTTTCATATTCTCCTCTGAGGTTCAATCAAAACTCTTAGGTGAATCAATTTGTTCCAGGAAAAAATTAATTATTAAGTTAGAGAGTTAATTTTTTTTTTTTTAATGAAAGCCTATAAGTTTACCAAGTACCAGGTAATTCTTAAAGGAATATTTTTATGAGGAAAAACTCATTTTGGAGTGGCAGGCACTCATGTGGTCTCTGGTGACCAGTGACAGGACCCTAGGGAACAGCTGGAGCTGTGTCAGGAAAGGGTTAGGCTGGATATCAGGAAAAGGTTCTTCCTCCAGAGGGCGGTCGGGCACTGAAGAGGCTCCCAGGGAATGGGCACGGCCCCAAAGCTGCCAGAGCATTCGGACAACGCTCCCAGGCACAGGGTGGGATTATTGGGGTGTCTGTGCAGGGCCAGGAGTCGGGACTCGATAATCCTCATGGGTCCCTTCCAACTCTACAGCCTGTACAGATGTGATCCGCCATAAATAAAGATAAGACTTCCTTTGGCAAACTTACTGCTGCGGTAATTACCAGAGGCAGGAAGGAAGTTTCACCAACCGAGCACAAGCAGCAGCTCCGCTTACCTCGCACCGACTTCAGCCAGTCCACGTTAAAGGGCTTCACCTCCTCCTCGCCCGTGACGACCCTGCCGGGCATGAGGCGCTCGAAGAAGGCCACATCGCCGTCCGCCAGCCGGGCGAAGGGCAACCTCCGCACCGCGTAGCGCTCGCAGGTCGCCACCACCTCCCGGCAGCAGCCCCTTCCCCGGAGCACGCCCGGGGCTTCCCGGCTGCGGCCGCGCTGCAGGGCCGTCCCCCGGCAGCTCCTCAGCCAGGCGGCCCCGCGGCTCCACAGGGCTGTGGAAGCCATGGAAAAAAAAAAACAACCGCGGCCTCAGGGAGTCTCTCCCGCCGCTGCCACCGCACAGCCCCGGGGCACCGCAACGTCACGCAGCCTTCGCCGTGGGGGTTAGCGCGGAGAGGGAGTGGGGAATTCGGGATAATGCCGGGGCACGGGAGATGCCAAGGACGCTCCGTGGCCGGGAAGCGCCGGGAACGCGCGGCGCGCCTCACGCCGGCCGCCAGGGGGCGCTGCCGCCCGCCCGCGCTGAGCGCGAACGCGCTCAGCGCGGGCGGGCGGCAGCGCCCCCTGGCGGCCGGAGGTTGCAACAGCACCCGCACCCCCCCCAATCCTCACACATTTATTCCCAAAAATACTTTATTTATAATATAATCCAACATCTCCAAGATTCAAAAATACAGATATACATTTCTTTTTTTTTTTTTTTTTTAAACTTTACATTCCTCTTTTTTTTTTTTTCCCCGCCCCCCCTCTCGTTTCGGGTAATTGAGTGAAAGTCGGTTTCGACCTCCGGTTTGGATGAGCTGCAGTAAAGCTGGGCCTCTGGCGGGGCTTTTTTGGGCAATGTTGAGTGGGACTTTCCTTTAGGGATCACCCTTCTCCAGGAAACATTTAACACTGTACATTCAAAAGTCAGAAGATTTAAATCCTTTAGTAAGCAAAAATGAAGGCTGCTGGTATTTCTGTCTACAAGGAGTCGTAAAAAATCTCTACAACCAGGTCTAAGAGGGCAGCAGATTCTCCTGAGCCCATCCAAGCCCTGCACTGGCATGTTCCCAGTGGGAGAGTTTATTGCTGGTATCAGATCTCAGATGCTCTACACATCACAGATGTTGTAAAGAAGAGGAGAATGTTGTACCTCACACTATTCATAATTCCTAGCAAATTATCCTTCCTTTTGAGAGCTCTACCTTCTAGAGCTTGTTTTCCTTTTTGCTTTGCTGGTTCAAGTGGAAAATACTCTTCAAAGCCCCAAAAGTACTTCTAAAAACGTGTCTTGTTATCCTACCTGACCAGAATTTTGGAGCTGAGGGAAGTCAGCTCCACACTGGCTCACCCAGAGCTGCTCTCTTCCCTCACGGCATGTTTCCAGCACCATCTCCAGAGTGGAATTTTGAGATGGTTTCAAATCAAATGCTTAATCCATGGCAATACCAGTACTAACAGAGCCTTAGGGAAAAAAAGGGAAAAGAAGTTGTCTACAATACCATGGGATGGAAGGGGAAAACAAAACCTGGAACAGCATCGACACGGGTTGTCAGGACACAGCAATGCTCCCACTCAGGCCAGTACAGTGGGTGAAGGAGGAGCAGCTCTCACCCACTGGTGACTGGATTACAGGCTGGCTCATGAGGTATCACAAATCTGCTCTCATGAAGAGGCAGGAGAAGAAGAGGGCTCGCTGTACTCCAGGCCTGTGTGATTGTGCTGTTCCTCCTCCTTCCCTCCAGCACTCCAGCTTTAATTTCCCTGCCTGCTTTCCACGTGCTACTCCACGGCAGCAATGACAAATGTGCATCACAGATGTGCATTTTCATGCACAGAACTCTGCAAACTTCATCTCTCCATGATGCAATGTAGTAAAGACACGTGCAACATCACACTGGAAATAACAGGACCCTGAAGATGGGGATTTTTTCCTAAAATCCATCCTTTTTTTCTGCCATAAATCAATGTTCACAGAAAAGCTGCCTCACGATTGAGAGGTTTCTTCTATGTCAGCAGCAAGCAAAAAGCCCCACAGAGTGAAGTGGCAGGAGCTGTGTTCTACTTTCTTTCACTGCAAACCATGAGGAAGAGGCTCAGTGCAACAGGAAAAGCCTTCTTTCTTTTGAGAACACGTGCCAGAATCTGAGTAGAAGTGTTTTTAATCTTCTGTACTATTTATTCAGCAGAAGAGAAGTTTATCTGGAAGTTTCTTTATGCCTTTCCAGCAGTCTGTACCAGGAGCTTCTGCACACTGGTAGGGAAAGCAGCACACAGCCCTGCACAGAACTGCCACCAACACCCACCAGGGACCAGTGCCAGCAAAGTTCATGAGTTTGGGGCTTTTTTTTTCCTCCTTCCACCAGCAGGGAGGAAACCCTGCAGGCACCTTTCCTCACTACATCTTTCATTGTAGGCAGGTAAGCCTCATGATGCAGGAGACAGATATGAAGGCAAGACTTTGCTCTTCCCTCAACTTCTGCATCCACTGTATCTCAGAGGAAGGCAAAAACAGACTTTTGCTTTCTGACTCCTGATTTCCCCTCTCCCTTCTGCTGCAGCCACTGACACTGTGCTAATCCAAGGATTCACATTCATCATCTGAAAAGGCAGCTAAAGAAGTCAAGAACATGCAAATGTGGCCCATTAAAAAAAAAAGACAAGAAGTCCTGTTGAAACATTCCTGAATGGCCTTCTTCAACAGCAGAGCCACACCATCATGGGAACAAACAGTGTCCTCATGGAGCCTTTCTCTAAAACCTGATTTCCTGATTTACCCAGGTGCCACACAGGCAATCACAGCTAACAATTCAGGCCTTCGTCTTATTTTGTGAATAAATCTGACCTTCTCTGTCTCTCTCTCCAAGAATACTGTAGGTTTCATCTTCACAGTGATGTACTTAAAGAATCTTCAGGGAAATGGAAACAGCCAGAAAAGGCAACACTCTCTCTCAGTATTATTGTGCAAGACTAACATAAATAAAATCTCCGTGGCAAATGGATTTGGGACTCCCTCCCAAAGTCTTAGGAAAGAACAGGAATTTCAACTGGCCACTGGATAATTAAATATCATACCAGAAAAAAGATGGAGGATAGATTAACAAAAAATAATCAAAGGTAATATTGCAACATGGATGAAGGAATATATTAAATTCTTCTTGCCTCGGTGGTGTATTCCCCTCTACTCCTTACTTCTTTTTCTTTCTTTCCTGAACACAACGAGGACAAAACCTGTAAGAAAAAAGAGGCAGTAATTAGCTCCTGGAATTAACAGCACAGAGCCCAAGAACTGTTTTTAATATTTGTGCACAAATAAGCCTGCTTCTGACTGGCAACTTGTTAATTTGATTAAAATGGTCCATTAGATAAAAATAACAAGCCCATGGTCCTTCCCAAGATGAGCACAGAGGTAGAACCCTGAGAAGTCTTCAAAATATTCCTCCAGAAGTGAAATGAAGAGTTATCTGTCTCTCAGTTTTAAGCACAGCCACAACTAGTGACAGCAAACCTCAGATGTAACATGTCCATGTTCACACAAGCCTCAGGTTAAAACCTGCTCTGTTTATCAGGCAGTTTTGCTCCCACCAGAACCTAAGACTTCTGTGGAAATGGATTTTAAGAACAAGGTTCATCTTGTATCTTCTACCCTCAAACATAATCCCCCATCACACTGGATTCAAACCCTCTGATGAGAAGAGCAAAGCTCCTCTACCAGGCTCACAGCAGGGTTTTAATTCTTGTTGAGGCAAACTGCAGCCTGATAAAAATCCCAAAGCTGAATGTTGTCCCACTCACCATTTCCCTTTTGGTTTGGTGGTCAGGTCCACACATGCAAAGTGGAACCACTCAATTGGGCACTGCAAAAGAAAAAGGAAAAACCCACAGGGGAGATTCTTAGTGATTCACAAACGTTCCCATCATTTGGTATGAGCTAACCGAGCAAGGACCCCCTCCTCGGATTGTACAGGGGTGGGAGGCAACAAACATCTGAAAACCAATCATCTCTCAAGTGCTTACATCTGGGTTGTCACAGCCAATCATCTCTCCATAGGACACCTGGTGACACAGGCAGTAGGTGGGTTCGTTGGGATCCACTGGCATGTCCAGGACATCCGAGGGATGCACTGACAGGATGGTATCAGCAAACTCAGACCTGTGGGCAAGGACAGAGTCAGGACAAAACAACTCAGACAACACTGTGTTACAAGGGGATGGCTTCCCACTGCCAGAGGGCAGGGTTAGATGGGATATTGGGAAGGAATTCTTCCCTGTGAGGGTGGGGAGGCCCTGGCACAGGGTGCCCAGAGAAGCTGTGGCTGCCCCATCCCTGAAGTGTTCATGGCCAGACTTGGAACAACTCAGGCTAGTGGGAGGTGTCCCTGCCCACAGCAGGGGCTGGAATGGGAGGGTCTTTAAGGTGCCTCCCAACACAAACCATTCTAGGATTTGATGTTTCCAAGATCTAAATCCTACTTGGGAAAATCAGTGTTTTACAGTATCTTCCCTAAACCACATGACCCTGTTTTAGAGTTTATATTTCATTACCACAGTCCATTAATTAAAATCATAAGGTAGGTTGGATCACAGTATGACTAGAAAGAATTAAGAGAGGGATTTGTAGATGTCATGAGTAAAGTAACAAAATTATCACACAGATCACTCCTGGCTGTGAGTAGAATAACCTGTTTGGAGTTTTTCCCCAGCCTGTTTTAATAGACATGTTTTCTCACTGTCAGGCATGAGTGAACCCTCTTTCTCTGACAGGGGTGTGTTGACATGCCAGTAGCAGTCCATAGAAACTACTTTTAAGTTTCCTGTCCCTCCATTTAGCCAGCTGAAAATATCAGAATAAACCGAGCCCCTTTAATAGAAATCCCGTCTCAGAGAGGGGACATGCTTTCCTCCTTGCCTCTCAAAACCAAATCAGATTATTCAAGGCTACCTAGGACACTATCCTTCGAAAACAACCCCCGAAATTCTCCATGATTTCTAGAACAGCAGTACATCAGTTTCTGTCCTGATGGACAAGTGAGTTTCTTTTACCATCAAGACCACAAACAACTGTTAAAAATAGCTCTGTGACAAAAATCAAAGCTATTTTCTCCCAGCTTGCCAACAGCAACAGGGAGGCTGATCCTGTCCTTCCAGTCAGAGTGTTCCAAGCATGCTGAGCTTCCACATGCCAACCAAGGAGTTAATGAACAATGCTGACCTGTCCTAAGCAGGACATTAATGAAATGGAGTAAGACCAGAGCACTCTTAACACCGCTCGCCATCTGGACACGAGTCGTAAATAGGGTAACACGAGCTTGTGGAAAATTCATGAAGTGCCAAGCCCAAGGCCCTGGAGTTGTGCCTGGCCCTGCCTTACCCTCCTTTGAGTTTCTTTTTCTTTGGTGTATCTTCTTCAGATGTTCTCCTGCCTCGACCACGAGAGCTTCTTTTGTCTTTCTGACTTCGTCCCTCTAGAAAGGAAAAACAACCCCATCATTTCAGCCTATTTGAGTGGCAGAAACATCCCCAGCTGTTGTTCTTTTGATGCAGTTACTGTCTTGAAATCCCTATTTCATATGTAACTGAGTAATCCTTATTATACATGTAATTGAATACGCTGACTGAAATGCATTTTTGAGCCAAAAATACACCAAACTGACAAGTACAACTGAGCACCAAACTCTTGTGTTTGCAGTTCTGGCAATAAAGCACTGCAGTACGTCAGCCCAAGTCATAAACAGCATCACACTTGATTAGACATGCAGTAATTTTTTTCAAATCTCAGTATATCCTTAAACACAGTTAATAGGTTACTCAATAACTAACATAACTTTTATCTCCACCTCTCTGCTCCCACCCCTTATTTCATAGTTCAAAGGCATCGAGCTGTGCTGTGCTGCTGTATCCACATTTCAGTGTCACTGTAATCCCACAATATTTCAGCATACACTGTAAAAACTGGTATCTTCCTTTAACTCCTAATTTTTCCTGAAACTAAGACTGTTACACACACCAGTGCAGTTTTGGCACAGCACTCTCCTTAGAGCCAGGATGAACAACTTCAGGATGATCTGTGCAACAGTTAAGTTTGATCCCAGCACCACATTTCTCTTCATCTCTTGCCCACTGTAAACATTTTGAAGAGCATTAAAAACAAGCAGAGAATGGTGCGCTTCTTTCCTTCCTCCAGAAATAAGAGCCTATTTTACATCTCAGCCTTCCTGGTTTGATATTCCAAGTGCTGGAAAAGGCTCTCAATTGTATCAAATTTACCCACTTTTCAGGCTTCGAGATCCAGGGGTTTCGAAGTCGCTGCCATCCAGTTTATCTTTGAGATCAGCTTCAAACCGCGCCAAGTCTGCATCCAGCCGGCGGATGTGCTTATCCACCTGCACCAAGAGGAAACCACAAACTGAATTACAAAGAAACACAAAAAATAAGAGCCCCAACGAAAACAGGAAGGGCTGAAACAGTGGCTGTTATCAGCACAAACAGTGTGGTACCACAGAGCAAGGCATGGAAGGGGTACAGGCTGGGAAAAGGGAAATGGCACCCACAAAGGGAATGAAGGAGGCAAAAGCAGGAGGAGCCAATCCCTCTACAAGAGAGCAGAAAGGAAGGGAAAGGAAAGCAGCATGAAGGAGAGTCAAAGCAACTCAGACTAATGATTTTCAGAACAGAACAAGATGAGAGACACTGAAATAACTGGTTTGTCCCTGCAAATTTCAAAATTCAAATACAGTCCCTGAAATGTGTCAAGTTTTTCCCTGGTACTCCACTGTGATGTGAATCAAAGAAGTTTAGCAATAAATACAGACAGAGGTTGACAATCCTCAATAACAAGTCAACACACATTAATTAAGTACCCTGGCTGCAATAAAGTGACTTTCAGGACAGGGATTTTAATCTACCACCCCCAAACTGTGCTGCTGCAATACTTTGTCATCAAATGAGCTCCCTAGTTATCTAGGGCACTGATATTCCTGGGACAGCATTTCCTTTACTGCAGTATTTGATGGCAATAAAACATCTACTGCAGCTGTAGCAAAACCCAAAGCATCTCTACAAGCTGGACAATAAACACTTAGCACAGTCAAAAGTATTCCTCTCACTCAAGTTTCATCCAGTGGGGTGAAACACCTGGAGAGAAGAATTATTCAAGGGACAGGAGAAAAAAAAAAAGTGGAGAGCTGCATCTTAAGAAATGGGATTTTCTCACAAGGTCCATTGACGAAATTTTGACACCCAATAAACCAAGGCAATCGAGCAGAATTCCTGCTGCTCCTCCACAACATAGTACAGCAGCTGGCTTAAAACAATTTTGCTTTCAACTAAGACCAGCCCTAAATAAATTATCAGTGACAGAGAGCAGCCAAGGAGGAGGGAGTGGGGTAAATTTACTGGCAGTATCACACAGCAGACGAGTACTACTGATAAAGTCACCTCCAAGGGGGACAAACTCACTAATTCTTCAGCAAAAGAGAAACCTGGTGCCACAGGAGAAGGCTTTTTGGGAATGGCAACAGTGAGAAACATATGCTTGAAGACTCCCAATTTGTTTAGGTAAGACATTAAAACAAAAAACCATAAAAAAACCAGCCAGAGAAAGCTGACACTGCGAGGTATCTCCTCGTGCACCACTCCAGAGAATGCCCATGGTTTCCATGGCTCACCATCTCGTAGGTCTGCATGGCCAGCTGCACTTTGTCGTCGCTGTACTCTTTGCACTTGCTGTAGGCACTCTGGATCTTCTTCAGGTGCTCCACTCGCTCCTCAGGTACCATGTTCTTCACTGACTCGATGTACGCTGCTGCCAGGCTGTCGATCTCTGCCTTCTTGTCTGAAAAACACACGAGGTACACGTCAGAGACCTGCCAGCCAAAGCAGGTATTTTTGGTTTTCCACTTCCTCGTGGTATTTAGGAGGCCCTTCCTGAGAGCTTTTACACCCCCCTCAATTCCTGAACGCATTTTGCTTTTTAAAAACAAAAGCAATTCAGTTAAAGGTATTCACTCTTTTGACACTTGTGGTGTGATTCTGCTTTCTCAAGTGCTCTGCAGCTAATTCAGAAGTTAACTTGCAGTCAATTCACAGTTAAGATCAGAAACTGAACCCATGGGTTCACAAGTTGCAGCCTCTCTTTCCACACGCAGAACATTTTATCTGTGGTGCAGTCACTGTTCTGATGGTTCAAAATGAAAATCGTTAGCGTGCAGCCAGATACCAACAAAAGCTTCAAAAAGGAAAAAAAAAATGGTCCTGCAAGGCACACAGGAATCTAGAACTTGGTAGATATGGAAATAACTGGAAGGAAAGCCATCCAAGTGGCCACTGAGTAAAGTGATCGCAGAGCTGTGAATTTAAACTGACAACAAAATCAAGCCCTGTGATGTGAGCTGTATCCTCACAGGAAAGAGACAAACACTGCAAAGCACTCGGGCTGAGAAAAGGACAGCAATAGAGGAGAGACACATCCTCCAAAGCCCAGCCTCACTGGGCTCTTCCCATCCTTCAGGCCGGGCTCTCTCGGCCTTTGCTTGCTGAAATGCCCGCACGTACCTTCTGTTCTCTGATCCAGCTCCCGCATCAGCTGGAAGTTCCTCTGCAGCTCGCACGGCAGATTCTCAATACCTGTAAGAGAAACGCTACTAAATACTCTGAGCAACCTTGTCAATGGAAGGTGTCCCTGCCTATAGCAGGGGCTGGAACGAGATGAGCTTTAAGGTCCTTCCCAACCCGAGCCAAGCCATCCTGTGAGTCACGTACCATGAGCCGCCCGCTCACCTCAGCAGACCTTGAGCACCGTGCTGGGAGCCTTGGCAGGCGGGCGCTGACGCGGCCCCGGGGCCCAGCCGAGGGCGGGGAGCGGGAGCCCCACCGCAGGGAGGGAAGGGGAGCGGGAGCCCCTGCCCGGCAGACCCCCACAGCCGCCATGGCCTCCCCAGCGCGCACCGATGACGTAGCGCGGCGCCCGCTGATGACGCACACACAGGACCGCGCCCCCCACCCCCCCACGCTGCCCGTGGCGCAGTTTTAATTCCCGCGCTGCCGCCGCCGCCGCCGCCCCCGCCCCAATCCCGCCGCCCCCGCCCCGGCCCCCGTCCCGGCCCCTCGGCCGCGCCCGCCCCTCGCTCACTGTCCAGGTAGTGCTCCAGGTACATGGCAGTCGCCATCTTGCGGCCCGCGCGCCGCTCCCCGCCGCCCGCCGGGCCCGCATGACAAGGCCCGCGGCCTCATCCCGTATTCACGGCCCGCGCGCCGCCCATTGGCCGCCGGCGCCGTTGGCGCTGCATATTCATGAGGGGCGGCGCGGGCGGCGATTGGCGGGCGCGGCGGAAGGGGCGGGGCGGCGCGCGGCTGGCGGGCGCGCGCGGGCGGGCATGGCGGCGCGGCGCGGGGCGCTGATCGCGCTGGAGGGCGTGGATCGCGCCGGCAAGAGCACCCAGGGCCGGCGGCTCGTGGAGGCCCTGCGGGCCGCAGGGCACGGCGCCGACCTCATCCGCTTCCCGGGTACGGCGCGGCTGGGAGCGGCCCGGGCCGCCAGGTGCTCGCGGTGAGCACCGGGGACGGGGCGGGGTGCCGTCCGGGGGCTCTCGCGGGCTGCTCCCACACTTGACAGATGGACCCTGACGCTTGGACAGAGGGACCGCCCCCGGCCCTGAGCGATAGACCCGTCCCACCCTGGGCGGACCGACCACCCGTGACAGATGGAGCCCCCACGCCCGGATAGAGCGAGCGCCCCTCACCCGCGACTGGCGGATAGACCCCTCCCACTCCGGACAGACAGACTGATTCTCCCCCCTGGATGGACCGACCTCTTCCCCCCAACCTGTCACAGGCAGGTAGATCCCCAGCCCCTTATGAACTGACGTTCTCCCACCCGTGACAAATAAATATACCCCTCACCCTGGCCAGGCCTCCTGCCACCCGTGACAAACTCCCACCCTGGATGGACTGACCTTCTCCCATCCATGACAGACAGACCCTGCCGTGGTCAGACCAACCTCCCACCCGTAACAGACAGACCCCCAAGACAGATGGACACCCACCTGGGAAGAGCAGTTTGGGGCAGCTTTTGCATCCTCTCCCTTTCTTTCCTACAGACAGAACCACAGAGATTGGGCAGCTGATCAGCTCCTACCTGGGGAGGGAGAAGAACCTGGAGGACCACACCATTCACCTGCTCTTCTCTGCCAACCGCTGGGAACACGTGTAAAGATGATGTTTGTTCAGTTGTAAAAGAAAAATGCGTGGTGTTGAATCCCCCACGGTTCGAGCTTGCAATGGGTACAGAAAGCACGAGAATGTGTTCCTGTTCAGACAGGAAAACAGGCTGGAAGTGGTGTCTTAAGGACTCTTACAGCTTTGGGTTTAATCATAGAATCCCAGAATAGTTTGGGTTGGAAGGGACCTTAAAGCCCATCCCATCCCAGCCCCTGCCATGGGCAGGGACACCTTCCACTAGCCCAGGTTGCTCCAAGCCCTGTCCAGCCTGGCCTTGGACACTGCCAGGGATCCAGGGGCAGCCACAGCTTCCCTGGGCAACCTGTACCAGGGCTTCACCTCCCTCGCAGGGAAGAATTTCTTCCCAAAATCCCATCTATCCCCTGCCATTGTAATCTTAGATCAGATCCTACAGCTTGTTTTTCTGGAATCATTGGTGCCATATTTCCAGCTCCTGTGCTCTACTGGATTAAAGAACTGGGGAGCTGAGACTGAACCAGCCTAGACTGTGAATTTACTGTCTTTCCTGAGGATACTTGCTTTGCCAGGCAGTCCCTGTGAGTGACACTGGTTAAGGAATTGTGCCCAAATTTCCCCTCTAGCCAAAGGCTATGTTCAGCTGTAACTGGCTGTCCTTGCTTTAGTCACAGACTCTGTGTGTGGAGGTGGGGAAATCAGTGTTGGCTGTTGTTTTTACCTGGAAATACAGATTTCAAAATGTTCTCATTTTACAGAAAAGCTTTCCTGGCTCTGCTGCAGTGGCAGTGCCAATTAAGCTGGGAGAACAGAAGGCAGATAAGTGAGCTCTGAGAAGAACTGTCGTGAATTCAGGTGGCAGAGCGTATCACAAAATCTACTGCACCACCTAAAAAGGGAAGAGGACTAAACTGTTCATGTAAATATAATTAATCTGTGATCTTTCCTGTAAGCCCTGGAGCTGCCTAGAGCAGTGCCCAGCGCTTGGCACCCCGAATTTGGGTGTCATGAAAGGGTGTTTGGTCAATGCCTGGTGGAGAATACAAACAGCTCTTCACCTGCCATCTGCATCACAGCTGTCCCTGCCTGTGATCTCCATAAATGTTGACTTACTTGGAGTTTTAGATGAACTCCTTTCATTTCTGTCACTATCAAGGAATGGAACTTTATTATTTTATCTCCTGTATGGTTTCAGACCGACGATGAAGGAGAAACTACAGCAGGGGATCACGGTTGTGGTTGACAGATACGCCTTCTCTGGAGTGGCCTTCACAAGTGCCAAAGGGGTGAGTGAGACCTGCAGCAGCCCCTGCCCCTCTCTCTGTTTGGGAAAGCAGCTCCAGGTAGAGGCTGTTGGTGTGAATGGCCATGGGGCCATTCTTCTTCTGGGAAATGAGGATTGGAAATGAGGGAAGTTTCAGCTCAGGTATTAACCTCAGGGTATTGTTCCCCAGAACAAGCAGAGAAACTTACTTGGTGACTTTTTGTAAATCTGGACAGACTGCTGGACTGCAAGCTGACCTGTGTGACTCTGGAGAATGATTCTGGGAGTTTATTTAAGACTCTCTGTACTTGCTCAGGCTGCTGGCCCATGAATTTGTGAAACATAACAGAACCACATACATTAGAAAGGACCTGTGGAATTCATGAAGCCCAGCCTCCAGCAGGCTGCTTGGACCTACATCCTGCCAAGGTTAGAGTATCTCCAGGGATGTATATCCACTCCTTTCTGGGTTCTTTTCTGCTCACATTCAGAGTAAAAGTGATTTTCTTCATTTAGCCTGAATTTCTCGCATTCCCACTTGTGCCTTTTGGCCTGTCCCTGCTTTCAGAACAAGGCAGTTCTGTCAGCCTCCCTTTGAGCCATTCTGCACAGACACTCTTGTCCCACTCCATCATACGTGTCCCATTCCTGCTGAGCAGCCATCAATCCTCGAGGAGTATCCTGTGGTCACAGAAGCTCCAGCCATGCCTGCAGCACCAGTTGTGACCTACATTCATTCTTGCCCAAGCCTTTCCCTGCTTCCTGGAAGGACTGAGGAGATCCTGGGCCCCCAGGCCCTGCACCCTCACCTGCATCTTCTTCCACCCTCCTGCTTCCCTGGACATTGTGTGGCTTGGGGCTTAACCCTGGAACAGATGCATTGAAGCATTTAGGTGCTAAGCAGGTGTCTACAAAAGCCCCAAATTAGGAGCCATGACATGTGACACGAGCTGAGTCCCCCCAAAATTATGATCCCAAATACACATAGGCACAACCAGGAATGTTCTGCTACTCTCTGGTGGGGTAGAAAGGGTGTCCTAAAGTGTCTACATTTCTTTGAAAGAAGCTGGTGACCTGCATCCTCAGCCATGCGGATGCAACCCTTGGGGAACCTGCAACCCTGGGAAGCAGGGATGGCATCCTTTGCTGCTGGAAGGGACCTCCTCTGCTTCTTAAAAGAATGGAGTTTGGCATTTTTTTCACTCAAGAAGCATTCCCAGAAGAAGGAGAGATGTTGATGCCCATATCTAACACAAAAGCTTACTGGCAGCCAGAGCTCACACCCAGGACATTGTGGCTTCCAGCTTCTCTTACCCCCTCATGGTATTGAAAAACTCACTGCACATACATCCAAAAAATACCCAGATGCAGAACATCTGGGGAGAAACTGGAGGGCAGATGTGCCTACTCCTGTTAGAGGGAGCTGAGATGTGGATGAGCAGTAAGTGGACAAGCCTCTGTAGTCTCACCAACATCATGGATTCACATGCCCTGATGGAAGTCTTCAGATCTGTCAGCAAAATCCCAAAGCTGGAGAAAACTGCATCTCTTGTGTCTGGGCTGAAATTCCTGGGTAGGTGAGTATTGGAAAGGAGCCTGCATGGGCTCAGAGAGATCTGCACTGCAGCTGTGTGGTGTTTGTGTTTGAGAGCAGCTTTCTTTAGGACTGAGCACGTGTTGGAATGGTAACGGCTGTGTGGAGGCTCAGAGTGTGCCTTGGTAGAGCTCAGATGGGCTCTGCAGAAGAGGCATGAAAAGCTTTTGCTCTGCCCAACTTAAATGGGCACAAGAGGTGCTGAACACCTGACAAAACCTGCTCGCCTCCAAACTGCCAGGACTGAATTCCCACATGGTAAGCTGCGAAATCACCTTTTCAGTTTGTAGCCTGTGCAGAGCATTTCAGGTTGCGATTCCTGCCATCCTTGGCTGTTCCTTTCCCACCTCACTCTCCAGCCAACCTGCTGCTTTCCTGTCTTTGTGTGTGTCTCACCTCAAACTCGGTTGTCTTTGGGACAGAACTTCTGCCTGGACTGGTGCAAACAGCCTGATGTTGGACTCCCAAAGCCAGACCTGATCTTGTTTCTCCAGTTAAGCCCGGAAGAAGCAGCGGAACGAGGGAACTTTGGACATGAACGTTATGAGACCAGCCCCTTCCAAGAGAAAGTTCTCCAGTCCTTCTATTGCTTAATGGAGGACAAGACCCTAAACTGGAAGGTGAGGAAATAACTCTAATGGGCTTGTCATGGACCGGGGTGCGGATCTCTAATGAGAGCTCCCAAATTCTGCCTGTCATATCCCTGTGCTCCCCTCTTCCCACTTCTGCTCAGCAGGACACATTGGGGACCAGCCAAGGGCAGTGTGAGATGTGGCAGAGAGGGCACTGCCCTGTTCCAGGACACCCTGGTCAGCTCTTTGTGCACTTGGGATGAATGCCTAGCTTACCTGCCTCTGTCACACACCCCAAAGACTGCCAGCAAACAACGTGCAGCTGCAGTTTCTTCTGTTTCCCTTCACCCACCCTCACGTCTACTTCTTAAATGTCTGTTCCTACACACATACTGGTTTTTCCTAAATCCACTCCAGAAACTGCAGAGAGGAGGTGTAATTAGCTCATTTCACTACTCAGGAAGAACAACAATATTGAGTAATGGGGGGAGCAGATGTTAACAACAAGGTTTTTCTCATTTGTTGGTGTCCAGTAACACATTTCTATATTCTCTGTATCTATCCTGTATTTTTTTTTCATCTTGGAAACAGACAGTGGATGCTTCAAAGAGCATTGAAGACTTGCACAGAGAAATCAAGTCCATTGCAGAGAAAACTATGCAGGAGGTTCAGAATAAACCTCTGGGCGAACTCTGGAAATGAAACTTCATACAGGTCTAAAAGAATAAGGGAAAGGTCACTTCTTGGATCCTCTGCACTTGGATGACTCTGTGACATCCCAGCAGCTACAGCTTAGATCCTGTGTTGTATTCTGGGTCCAAGATACTGCTGCTGTGCTTGTTACTATCTGCCCCTCCCCTCCATCCTGCATAGTCCCTTCTGCATTTCTTAAATGAGTATGCCATGAGCATGTATCAAATTCTTCCTAAAAACCTCCCTCCCCAATCAGGAGTTCTTGTTCTAGCGCCTGGAGTTCAGATGTGGGTGTGGAGCCCAGGGCCATCCCTGGACAGAGAGTGTTCCCATTTTTGGGGAATTGCCATGTGTCTGATCATTCTTCCTCTCTAGTAAATGCATCCTCCATGTTCAAACCAGTTTGTAGAAGACTTGCTAATAAATTATTCTTTTAAGCATTTGGCACAGGGCATTTTTTTTTCAGTATGATCCTTTATCTTCTAGGAGGAGATATGGGAGGTGAAAGTGCTGCAGTTCAGGCACTAAATCCAAGGAAAGCTGTTTGCTAGAGCCGTGGAAAAAAGGGAGAGGTGAGTTCAAGCCTTCTCCCCAGCTGTGTACTGCTGGGAGCAGTAAGAGCATTAAATAGATGGATTAGCTCAAAACAAGGCCAGTTTGGAGGGTAAGCAGCACATAAATTATTTTAGACTGGCCAAGATGAGAGGAATAGTCACCTGTGGCTCCTGACACACCCCAGTGCAGTTTGAAACCAGACCTGCTATGAATCACCTAAATCACCAGTACAAACTGGAATGTTAATCACTTGCAAGGGGCACTGAGAGATGGGCATGGCCAGGAGAGTTCAGCTCTCACCTTCCAGTAGGGTGGTCTGCTCTGATCTCCACAGACTAAATCCTCTCTAAGGTGGAGAAGCAGATTGAACACATTCATGAGCAGGGAGAGGAAGGTAAATATTTAAACCAAAATTGCTAATACAAGCACCAGCTACAATGGCAAAAGGTGCTGCCTATCCCCCACAGCTGCCCAGCACTTGGCAGCCAGACACTCCTGGTGAAGGAGGTGAGCCCCTGCAATGCTGCCATCAGGCCCTGACTGTAACACTTGTGAAAAGCCAGAAATACCCGTTAAAGATCTAAGCTGAGCTTAGCTGTGCTATTTGGGTTGTGTTAACACTCGGGTAAAATCTGGCTGAGCTGTCCTTAAACATAAAGCCATGAACATAAAATAAACAGTAGAATCACTTTGGGTTGGAAAGTGATCTTAAGGATCATCTTTTTCCATGGGCAGGGACACCTTCCACTAGCCCAGGATGCTCCAAGCCCCATCCAACCTGGCCTTGGACACTTCCAGGGATCCAGGGGCAGCCACAGCTTCTCTGGGCAACCCATGCCAGGGCCTCCCCACCCTCACATGGAAGAATTCCTTCCTAATATCCCATCTAACCCTGCCCTCTGGCAGTGGGAAGCTATTTCCCCTTGGCCTGTCCTTGAGGCCCTTGTTCACAGTCATTCTCCAGCTCTCTTGGAGCCCCTCTGCACACTGGACTCTTCTGGTGTACTGCCTACTACCCACCACCTCCTTCAACGTGTGCAAGGACATCAGGACAGGCAAAGATTTTGGATCTGTTTATTCAGATAGAAATTGAAAGCAGATGAATGGAGCACAGCCCCACTTCCTCTGCTGCCTCTTCCCCTGACTACAAGAGAGAAGAGGAGAAGCAGGAAGAAAGCAGCAAATAATAATTTAGTGACAGAAGCATTGTGGTTCCCAGTTCAAACCTCTGCTTTCGAGTATCACGGGGACAGTTAGAGCATCAGTAGGTCAGTCACGGGGGAAACAGGTCATTTGTAGCCTGGTGGCACCACCCTTGGGCACACCACCATCATCTGACAGGTTCCAAACCCGAATGCACAAACCAAAGCCTTGTAAACAGGGTTGCAGTGTGCAGCACGCACCAAGGAAACTACAGCAGCAACTTCCCTTGCAGTGTGCATGGAGACAGCTCTCTCCTCCACATTTGCCTTTCTCTGTGTGAAGGGCCCTTGGCAGAGCTACCATGTTAAAGTAGCTAAAATTTCCAGTATATTTGGACCTTCTCAAGGCATTCTGCCCTTCTTGGGATGGTTACCTGACGGGGGATTCTCCAGGTTAGCTCCTACAGCACCTCTGGGCACACTCCGCAGGGAAGGGAGCTGGCAGAGGCAAGGCACCAACACAGCTCGGAAACCTCGACCTTCAGGCACCTCTTCTGCTTTGGAAAGGGAATGTCTGACAGGAGTAGATGGAGGAACTGCTGACCAACCCACCCAGGGCACCTCAAGAGGTTTTACAGCTCAGGTTTTTGGCAGGACAATATCACTCCCTAGTCGCCGTGCCAGCACACTGGGGGACAGACAGAAGCCTGGCACATGCCTGGCAGATCTCTGCTGCCCTGTTTTACCTCTCCCAGCTCTGGACTCTTTTTTCCAGGGCTGTGGAATTCAGTTTTCTGTTAAAAGCAGCTTTCCTGAAGGTACTTAATGTAGACACTATTCCACTGTAGAAGCACATGGACTGACTCACTGAGCAACACACACGTTTTCTATTCTTCCATTCCTTCTGTTATTTAAACTGGGATTGAGATGCTCCTCTCCAGCAGCACAGCACTGCTCCACACTTCACTTATTGAATTCCCAGTCACTTAGAAGTTCCCTCAATTCCCTTTCCATAGGGTGTGAACAGGAGAGGTAGTGCTGAGTGTTCTGCACAGCATGAACAGGAGTTGTACCGTAGGGACCTGCACTCCGGAGGCTTCACAGCTATCTGTGGGACGTGGCTGCTGTTCCCTGGCGTTGTGAGCTGCAGCCCAGGTTGGCCAGTGAGAAGGGAAGCTGCTAAAGGCATTAACTGGACGTTTCTCCTGCTAAATGATGGGTGGACTCTACTTAAGCTTCAGAGGGGAGTCCCCATGGAAGGATTCAGCGCTCTAACGATTTCCGTGCCTCCCCCGGAAGGCCCAGCTGACCTGCTGATGTGACAGATAGGCTTTGAACTCCTAAGCACCACTGCATCCACTTCCAGCAACCATATGCTGCTGTGAAATTCCAGCTGCAGCCAGTAAGGCTGTAACATCCTCTCGGTTCTTCATCCCACCGCAGACACTGCGCGCTCTGCTCCGAGGCTGCACGGAATGCCGGGATGGACAGGAGGCAGGGATGGCAGCAAGCGCCTATGAAAACCGGTAGCCCCAGGCTCTCGAAGGAGCTTCCCTCCCCCCTTCTCCCCACACATACACAAATTTGCAGAGTCACGTTTCCTATTTGTTTTCAAAGGGACAGGATTTCAAAGTCTTCATCTTCCGAGTCAAAGAACCTTTCCAATCTGTCGGCATCAGAGGAGTCTGGAAGAGAAGAAGAAAGCGCTGCCTCAGTGGGATGCTGTGACTGTCAGCGAGACCAGCAGCTGGAGGGCATCACAATTTGAGTGCCAAGTGCCTAAAAGTTCCAAGACTCAGTGACAAAACCGAGTGAGGGCTCTGAGGAGGAGAAGAACATGTCAGTGACATGGAAAATGCACTGGAGAGAATTACATGGAGCACAGAAGTGTGTCATCTTTCACAGATCCAAACACATTTCTGCTGCCACCATTCTGTACAACCTTCCTGTGCCCCAGCTCTGCATTAGCAGGAGATGTTCTGCCTCAAGAGGCTCAAAACAGGAGAACGTGCCCAGGTCTGGACTAATATCCATGAAGATTTCTGTCCCAATAAGAGATACATTTACCCCCATGTATTAGAGAATTGTTTCTGCTATAGTTGCTTTTGGTGCAACTGTTAGGGAATGTAATTACAACATGAACTCTCCCAAAAGCAATTAGTACAGTCCACTTTGTGAGGAAAGGTAATGTTAGTTGATCCCACCTCTCCACCCTTCCAACTGTATGGTGAGGAAGGAGCTCACACCTAAAGGGGAAGCAACTTTAGCACAGGCAGAAGTAAAGGAGAAACCTTTATTAGTTCAGGCTAATAAATTTATCAGTTACAGAATCCCAGAATGGTTTGGGTTGGAAGGGACCTTAAAGCCCATCCCATTCCACCCCCTGCCATGGGCAGGGACACCTTCCACTGTCCCAGGGTGCTCCAAGCCCCATCCAACCTGGCCTTGGACACTGCCAGGGATCCGGGGGCAGCCCCAGCTTCTCTGGGCACCCTGTGCCAGGGCCTCCCCACCCTCACAAGGAGGAATTCCTTCCTAATATCCCATCTATCCTTGCCCTCTGGCAGAGGGAAGCCATTCCCACTTGTCCTCTCACTGCATGCCCTCTGCAGCTTTCTTGGACCACCTTTAGGCCCTGAAAGGGGCTCAGAATTCAATCACTCCTTCTAGTGAGAGACAGGACTAACAGAAATGGAATGGCTGTGGCAGATGGGAGAGGCTCTACAAGCCAGGGAAGAGGGAGAAGGCCAAGTAGTCCATTACAGAAACATTTTTAAGAGTAGGAAAGACAGTATTAGGAACAATTTAAGACAGGCAAAGATCAACTGACAGTTTAGGGGAATTGAGCACTCTTAACAGCAACAGACAGTGTGATAAGCTTTTAAGGAAGGGGAGAGAGAGAGAAAGAAACACCAGGAAGTGCAGGGTGCAGGTTGCCAGGAGGCTGCCCAGTGCCTGGTGACAGGGTAGGCCTGCCCACACACACTCACTGCTCTAGGCAGAAGCAGCCAATGGCTTTATCTCCTGCAACGTTTGTGCATGTTATTAATGTGATAAGCAGAGCCTGACAGGCAAGATTAGTGCCCAGCACTTGTCCTTTTTCCCACTGGTAGTAGTACATGTCAGGAAGGAGTGCCTTGTGCTGGAACTAAGTGTGACCAGCCCTGTCTTGGAGCTTTTTCATTACCTACAAACTCGGTTTTCAGCCTTTTCAATGGACAATTTTGATTCCTCTGAGCATCCCTTTAGAAACCAGAGTCACACTGCTGTGACAGCCTGTGAGCTTGGGTTTTTCTTCTGCTCAGTCACCATCACCATTCACAGATTATTCTAAAAATCATCCTGAGACACTGTGGGATCTGCAAACCTCTAGCTGAAAGCCGAAGAACTACATCAACTGACCCAAGAGCTCCAGATTAAACTCTGGGTGGAACAGGAACACACTAGAAGTCATCATGTAATTCCACGTGAATTCCAGAAACCCAGAGGGACCGGCTCACCCTCAGCTCTCCCTCCCTGCATGGCCTCACCTGGTGTGAGATTCAGGACATCAGGGTTGGAGAAGTGCGAGGGCTGGCGTTCCACCAGCTCAAACATGGGCAGCGCTCCTCTGACCAGGGACAGCTGTGGAGACAGAACAGAGCCATGAGAACCAACAGCTCTGCACTGCTGGTGCACTTCAGGGGCAATCCGATCTGTTGGGACTTCACTGGAGCTGGAAAAATGATTTTCAAAGCTTCTGACTCAACATCACCAACAGAATTTCAGAGCTATGCTCCTTCGGGTAGTTTAATAAACTATTTTAATACGCTTAAAATGGGATCATGCTGCAGAGAACATGGTCTCTGTGCAGTGGTTTGGAAACAAGACAATACCTGATATTCCTTTCCCAGGGACAGAGAATCAGAGATTCATTAAAGCTGGAAAATAACTCCAAGATCTTCGAGTCCAACCATTCCCCCAGCACTGCCAACATCACCACTAAACCATGTCCCCAAGTGCCATGTCCACATGCCTTGTGAACACTTCCCAGGATGGGGACTCCACCACTTCCCTGGGCAGCCTGTTCCAATGTCTGACCAGATCTATAAACACAAACCTTTTTGATTTGCTGGCACCAGTCATTAAAGTCTGCCTCTGTGTTGCAGAAAAAGCCCTGGAAAAAAAAAGAAGAAAAAGACTTTATCTTTCCATATTTTTGACTAATCATTTTCAGACTTAAGTCAACACCACGTAACATGATCAGGACTGGGAGCAGTTACTACTCCTGACTGCCTTGCTTTAAAAACTTGCCTCACACTGCCCTGTTAAACTGAACCCTCCACAAAGGCTTGATGTGACCAGGCTATCCAAGTGCTGGAATCACCAATATTTTCTTTACTGCAGAAGGAAAACCAGGAGGAACAAACCCTATGGAAACAAAGGGCAGGCATCTAAGGTTCAAGAGGAAACAAGCCACGGCGCATCATCATATGGATTCAGGAATGGATTCACCTCTGCTCATCAAAAGGCTGGAATCAAAGCCCAAACTAAACCTGAGAGAATGACACTGCTCCATGAGGAATGGTATTTAATTGCCATGCAAGGGGAACTTCCCTAGGACAAGCCACTCTCTGCATGAGGAGCTGCTTTACCAGTGTCACCGAAACCCAGGGCAGCACTTGCCCAGAGCACAGCACTGCAGAGTACCCAGCCTGTCACCACTGCCCCTGCCAGCTCCCTGTGGAACAGAGGGACCCCAGCACTGCTCCTGGGGGTGACTGGGAACAGGAACACACCACAGCAATGGAGGGGTCGAGCTCGGCGATGTTCATCCTGCACGGAGGGTGCTGGCAGTGGAAGCTCTCGTCGGGGAGGCAGCCGCTGTCACTGGGCTCCACCGCCGGCTGCGTGGTGTGGGGATCCAGGTAAATGAGCTCCTCACCTGGCCACAGAGGCAAGGACACATCAACAGCAAGAACCATGCCAGAAGTTGAGAGATAGAAAGAGGAGGAAAAGCAATGGCAGAGCCCGGTCTCATAAGCACACAGA
The DNA here is from genome assembly GCF_009650955.1 of Corvus moneduloides. Taxonomy (NCBI): domain Eukaryota; kingdom Metazoa; phylum Chordata; class Aves; order Passeriformes; family Corvidae; genus Corvus; species Corvus moneduloides. The sequence goes on along the minus strand of NC_045485.1, from coordinate 2,543,474 downwards.
GGAATCCCACATTCCAGGGATGTCTTGCTTTCAGCCACTTCCCCAAATGCTTCTCAGCCAGGCACGGCTGCCAGCACAACCACGGTGGCCACTCCACTGTGACACCCTGGGATTGAGGCACAGGCACTAACTATCTGGGTATTGTTCCTGCTCAACCCTTCCTGGGTAAGCTCAAATAAGACCCCAGAAGTCTGAAGCACGAATAACCTGAGGTCTCTGGCAGAGAGGAAACCAGAGGGAAGGAGGAGAGTAACAAGAGTTTGTAGGGTTTGAGGAACACCTAAAGGACAGTTAAATCCAGACAAGCCACAGAGGGAGGTCAGCTCTGAATGCAGGAAGCAGGCTCTATGCACTCCACAGACAGGATTTAGTGTTACACAGGGGAAGTTTATGGCCACTGTTCAAATCTACATCACTCAGGTGGCAGGTTCAGCCCACAGCAGCCTTCCACGCTTCCAGCAGGAAAGCAAAACCCTGCAGCATGCACCACAGGCCAAGCAGGAGAGCTGTGCCACCCGAGAAGCATTTTTTAGCCAGGAGGAGATTCTTTGGACAGTCTTTGCAGTCCTCTGGGCACTCACCTACATAGCCAATGAAGTAGTGAGCACTGTTTGGCTTCCCTCCGATCACTCCCAGGGACTGGGGCATCATGAAGCAGTGCTGGAAAAGCAACACAGAAAACACACAGCTGACAGACAGTGAAACAGCAGGTGGCAACAAAGGCAAACATCCAAAAATGCAGTGGGAAAGATGGACAGGGACACGGAAAATCAGCAACTCTAGCAGCAAAACCAGCCGTTTCTGGAGAAAATCTCCATCAGGCTGCAACACAGGGCTTTCTAGGAGCATGGAAACAGCTCAAAAACACTTTTAACAGGAATAGACAGGTGGACCAAATGAAAGAGGCTGCACTACTTCAGGACTTGGTATGGGGAAGTCCTGGCTCTGCTGCAATCAGTGGCAAGATCCCTGGAGCTGTCATCAGGTTGCAACAGTGCTCTCAGGAAGGAACAATCATTCAGGAAACAGTTTGAGTTCCTTATCCATCTGGAGCAGCCAAGCACGATCTACTGAGTTAAGGGAAGTAGAATGTCCCACGGATCTGAACCTGGAGGTCTCTTACCCAAGCTCAGAGCTTGCTAGCATTGTGCACCCTGTCTTGTGCACATCCTAAATTCTGCAGCTTCTCAATACTCCAACCTGCAACCACCTGACAGCTCTTAGCCTCAGCCTGCAGCACAAACTTCAGCCTCTGAGCCACAGGGAATGTGCAACACTGTATAAACCAACACTCAGGTTACCACCAAGCAAGGTACAGTTGTGCTGAACAAAGGCTTCAGCAGGTTGGTACCATCTGAACACAAAGAGGGGCTGAGATTTAAGCTGTGAAGTAAGATCCTCAAAAGAAAAAAAAAACCCAACCAAAACAGGCCCAACCCTTCAAGCCCCCCCATTTTCCTGACTACAGCTTGCAAGAACCTATATCCTGACCTCTGACAAGGATTGTCTCTAAACACAATTTCCTTTTGCAATTACTTCTGAGTAATTACTCAATTCACAACAGGATCCTTAAGCATCACCCCAGCAGGAATTCAGCTCCAGATTCCCTACCTTTAGTGTTTCAATATAGGCTTCATTGATCTCTGTGAGCCCGAGGCGCAGAGGTATCAGCAGCACCAGTGGTTTCCACGGGTTGAGCCTCTCTCTGAGCCCCACGTCCTCTGGGCACCCGTTATAGAGCACGTCTGACTCCAGGGCAGGGCACGCTGCAGCTCCAGCACAGGGCACGTTGGACTGGCACAACCGCCCTACGGAGAGGGAACAGGAGCAGAAAGCATCAGGAGTCCATTTCCAGAGCTTGAGTCATTCCTCTGATCAACAACTGCTCCTTACCAAAAGCCTACAGTGCTTAAAGCCGAGAAGAGCTTGAAGGGGCCGAGTGCTGGGACTGTGTGATGTGTGCATGGCTGCTGCAGGGCTCAGCCTCAGCTCACACCAGGCCTATGCCACAGCCCCTCGTACGCACAGCTACCGACAGCTGGGCAGTGAAAACGCAACTTCTTCCAGAAAGGTGAGCAGCCACCTGTGTCAACAAAGCTGGGCGAGTTGATTAGCAGGTCAGACAACTGTCCTGAATTCACAAAGCTTGTAGGCAGAAAGAGGAAAGTTCTGGAGTGTCCAGTTCCGGAGGAGTTGAGAGGGGATATGAATGAACTGAATGAGGACAGCATTATGAGTTAACACAGGAAATATTCACCTGTAATTCAGTGCTGTGTAGCAAGATATGAACGTGGTATCTGTCTAGAGTAGCTATGATTTTCCTAAAGTTCACAAAAACTGTCATAAATTTTATGGGGGATCATTCACAAGCTACTTTACAGACCTAAAGCAGTATGATCCTTAAACTCTGCAATTTCAGCCTAAGATTTGCCTCTAAGATATGGGGCAGCAGAACTCCACATGACATAAGCACTCTGCATCCTCATCCTAAAGGCTTGCCAAACACACAGCCAGGCTGTAATGCACCCAGGTTATGTAAATTCTGGTCCAGAAACAATTCCAAGCCTACCTGTCTCACTGGCCAATTTAATTATTTGCTGGGTGTGTGGAGAAAAAAAAAACCAACCCAACGCAAACCCCAAAGAAACCCACAGCATGATTAAAGAATCATGAAGCCAAGGCAATTAGACAAAATGCCAGAGGCTCATTTAATTTATTCCCAGCTTAAACTGAATGCCAGGACACTCTAGCAGGTAGGACATGATGTAAACAAACACTTTAATCACCAGCCATTTCAGCTGGGTGCTTGTTCACTACCTAGAGCTTCAAATCCAGCTCAATGAGGATGGTATTATACCCAAATTTAGAAGAAATAGGACTTGGATCTAAAGCCTCAGGAGGAGAGACAACCTACACAGATGTTTGCAGTTCCTTCCTATACTGATCCTCAAGAAGGGAGAAGGTGTATGTGTGCACCTCATGCACAGACATAGTTACCAGAGGTTCTGAGGACACGCCAAAGTCATTATCTGTAGTGATTTCTCCTGTTAAAGCAGGTTCTTTTGTTGCAGTAGCCCGCCTGTCCAGATGATCTGAAATCAGCTGCCAAGCCAGGGCTATTGCTGAATGGGGTGTCACTGCAGGTTTCCTCATCAGGCAAAGCACATGGCAATCCTGTGCTGTGTATGAACATATTTACCTCCAGTTTAAGCAGCAGAGAGCTTGGCACAGACTAAATTCACCTTGGTATCTGGCAGGCTTTGCAGTTCTGTGGTGCCGCAGCAGAGCAGAACTGCCTAAAGCTTCCCAGCTGGATCCAAACCATTTACTGCAAACATATTCCAACAGATCTAACACAACACCTCTCCTGCTGAGGCTGCTGCTGGCAGGTACTGGCTTTACTGTCTTGGATTCTCACCACCTTTGGGATGCACAGGATTCTCCAATGCCCAGCTGAGATGCCCTTTCTCATGGAACACTGACTCAGAAGGGATAAAGATTTAGGTTTCTTCACTGTTTCTTTCCTCTGAACCTTTGGCTGAACCCTATCAGTGACCAAATGAACAGATGTATGAAACATTACTTCTTTCCACAATGATTGGGGCACAAGGTAACAAACACAAACCTACAGACATGTAACACATCAGACCCACTCACGCAGTGACTTTCAGGCCCTGAACAGGTATATTATGATCCACATTTGAGGAAAACAAGCACACACACCCCTGCCCAGGACAAGCTGTATGGACATGTCACTTGAAGCAGCATCAGTGCTGAACAGCCAGTGCCACACACACAAGAGCCTGCAGCACACCCGAGCCTCGTGGCCAGCATGCTTCAGCTCTAGAAGTGATATTTGCAGGCTAAAGATGAAGGATAAATCCAATTTCTGTTTTAAATCTGGCCTTTGTTTAAGCCAAGGGCATCAGCACATACCTTCAGCTAAGGTTAGACACACACTTCTCAGTCAGATCCAACTGAGACTACCTGACAAGAGATGTGACTTTGTAAAGTGACCGTCCTGCACTCCAGGCAAAAACTGCCTGGCTATTGATCTTGGCCCTGTGGCAGCCAAGCCAGCCTAAATGGTGCCTGCCACCATCTCACCTGTAACCCTACACCAGCTAATTCAGAGCACTGCCCTGGCAGAAACACTGCAAGGTTTGTGCTGGGTTGGCTCATTGCCTCAGGAATTAGCCTAAAGCAAGCCATGGGAAAGCCAGGACCATGCAGGGTTGCAGCAACCAGCAGTGCAGGTGCTCAGCTTTGGTTACTGCAGTGCTGCAGCCAGAGCAGGCAGGCTCAGGATGGGCATGAAGAGCTGCTCAGGCTCCAGAGCCAGCCTGTGGGCAGGATGCCCCAAAAAACAAACAAAAAAGGAAAAAAAAAAAAAGCCGCCGCCAGTGAATATTCCTTAAAATGATGAGCGACAGATTCCCTTCTTACCCCCGTGCCAATTTTGGTCCTTTTCCTCTTCAGATCTGTTCTAGCTTTCTTACTCTTTCCAATAGCAGAAACCTTCCTACCAATTATGTGAGAGAGGAACCAGCCATTTACTGCTCGCTCCTTGTGGCCACAAACAAGTCTGACACTGCCTACCAAGCAGCTCCCATATGTTCTCTGAAGATCAGCAAACCTTCTCGCCAGATCCAGAGGCATCACCAGATGAAATGAAAGTCAAACAAGGCCCTTCCTTGCCCTAGAAGAGCAATTCTCACCTTGTTTTAGCACACTTGGACACAGCTTTCACAGATCACAAGCATTGGAAGGGACCTTAAAGCTCGTCCCATTCCACCCCCTGCCTTGGGCAGGGACACCTCCCACTGTCCCAGGCTGCTCCAAGCCCCGTCCAACCTGGCCTTGGACACTGCCAGGGATCCAGGGGCAGCCACAGCTTCTCTGGGCACTCTGTGCCAGGGCCTCCCCACCCTCACAGGGAGGAATTTCTCAAAGACAGAACATGTACTCCATGCTTGTTGTGATCTCCAGCTTTTTTCTGGACTCTTGCTGCCGAGGATATACCACATTTTACCTCCACACGATACTTACTGATTTCTTCCATCACCACTGTGTTGTCCATGGCTATGTGTACTGCCAGGGAACTCCACGTGTCAAAAGTTGCAAGTTTTCTACAGGAAAATCAAAACCAAATAAGTATTGAAGGATTAATACAACTACAAGGCAAAGATAGTGGTGTATCAGAGAGGAGAAACCGGATTAGGAGAGACTGGTGTTATCAATTATGATGTGAAATGTGCTATGACCTGGGAAAGCTGCTGTTAGGCAATCCCAGCCTATTCCAGGGAGCCACGTGCTCATCTACCAACGAGAGGGGAGAATGGTGAGAGGAGGGAAGGTGTTATCAAAGGCAGCCCATGCTCCAAAGGCAGGCAGAACCCTGTCAGCTCGGAGGTACCACACACCAGCTGGCCCCACTGCCTGACTGAACAGAGAAAAGGAAAAGGGCAGCACTCACCTGAGCACCTGCGCGACCGTGTTTGGTCCGTACCACTGGCCTATGGATTTTCCCTCCCCAACTCCCATCTGGGCTGCACCACAACAAAAAAACCAGAATAATGTAGTCAGTAATTTCACCCACACTGCATCCCTTCATAATCAGGTTTGTATTTAATAGGGAAGAATTCTCACTTGGAAACTTTACCGAATCAGCAGTATTTACTGTTTCACGGGGGTGAGAAGCACATCCTGAAGGACTGCAAAGCAAATCCTTTCCCCAAACTGCAGCAGCACAGAAGTTCAAAGGGCAGTGTTGCCTCAGAAGAAGCTTTACCCAGTGTTTGATCACTAGACCACCCCCGTGACCTGAGTTCTGTTCACTGAAGCTATGCCTTAACACCCCGCAGGAAACACTGGAACAGGCTGCTTCTGTTTTCCAGGGAAGTTGATACCAAAGTGAGAGCCTTCCTTAGTCCATTTGCTTTGTCTGAGCATTTCTTTCTTCTTACCTATCTGGTGAATGGAGTAGTAACTGTCTTTTTTGTCAATGAAGGCATTAAGAACGTTGAAGTAATTATCCATTTGCCTCTTCCCTTTTATCCACCTCCAGTCTAGGACAGACAAGGGATATATGAAATAAACATGGTACTTATTAGCAACCAGAGGCTGCAAGCTGCAGTTCTCTTCCTGTCCATTGACCAACTCAATGTTCACATTGTTATATTATTACTAAGCATCTGAGACATTCCCAACAGTAAAGAGTTAATTTTAAAATAACACAGAACATTCTTACTGCTGGGATAAAGGAATATGACCCACAGAAAAGCAAATAAACAAACAAAAAAATCAGAAAATACAAATATCCCCAGAGAGTTCCCAGCAGACTATTCCCTCAACAGCCCTGAACTTGAGAAGACTGAAGAAAAAATTACAGAACCCTCAGCAATTCCCAGCTGTGTCCTTGCTATCTCTGTTCTTCCAAGTGCTGCACTCGTGCGAGCACATGGCCCTGGAAGTCAGTGTGGGCTGTGCACTGCTTTACCTCTTCCCAAATGCCTGCAGACCAAGGCCTGAGCAAAGATCATCTGGCCACAGCGCAGCATGCAGCCCCAGCCCGTGTCAGAGGTGGGACCGGTTCCTCCTGGAAACAAGGACAGAAAATAAACAGGGAATGAATGGTAAGACAGTGCCAAGAGGGAGGAGAAGGAATGGCCAGCAGGTTCACCAAGAAATGAGGACTAGCTTAGCTCACACACCCAAGGCTGAGAACCAAAAATGTGGTTATCAGTGAGTAACTTAGTGGCATCCCTTAAAACAAATGAACTCCTCTAACACTAACTGAAAGGGGAAAAAAATCCAAGGGAAATCCAAACAAGTCAAGAGAGAGCTGAATTTCTCAGGAGAACAATAGCCCTTAAGCCTGGCTGCAGACTCTCAGCCCAACTGAGACACGTTTCTACACAAAGGTGTTTGTTAAAGATGACTCTTGTAATCCTCATCTTGAGAAGGCAACTCATCAAGCAGAACAAACCAGTCCCAGGGAATTCCCACATCAGAAGTGGCCATGAATAAGATTTCAAAGCGAACAATGTACTCAGGCCAAAAAAAAAAAAAAAGGCACCAGCCAAAAAAAATCTACCCAAGCAGTGAAAAAAAAGACATATCCTACATATTGCTGGAGAAAGCTGGATATCAGCTCATGCTGGAAAGTCTAAGACAAAGCACACAAGGCTGGAAGCATTTCCCTGACAGACCTTCCAAAGGAAACTGCTGCTCCTCCACTGCAGCTCTGGCTGTTACTACAAATAACAGAGATCAAATGTTCAGTGTGATCCCAGTAGGTAATCTGTGCCTGGGCACAGCTTCTGCAAGGCTTTGTAATGCTGCTTTTCTTCTTTTGGTCCTAAACAGGGAGAAAATCACCTAGAGAACTATTTAATCAGCTTCTTGATAGCCACCAGTTGTCTTCTATAGTTTCACCGGTAATTCGTAATACGTACAAATTCCAAAAGTGATAATGCTTCACAAAATTAGCATTAGACAGTTCCTCTAACCCTTACCATATTTAAGTGGGCTAGCACAGAGGGAAGGGACAAACAGTAACAGGGGTGACTGGGAGAAAAAATACTGAAAAAGGTTTACTGTATGACATGCAGATCATATCGATGGTGTAAATGGGAAATGACTCAGGAAATGGGGTCTGTCTTCACCCCACAGCCTTTAATGACTCACACGGAAACCAAAATTGCATCTGTGAGCCAGTTAAACGTGTGCTAACCCTTCAATCTCAAACATATGTTTAACTATGGGGCACAAACATGAATTTAAAGGGATTAAACTGCATCAAAGACGTCTCAGAGCTTCTGAGGCAGAGGGCTTCCCAGCAGGGAGAGAACAGCACAAGCCAGAAGGACCAGTTACGAAGAAGTCTCTTTTCCAAACCTGAGCCATGTTCCTTTGCCACTGACTGCTGGGGATGACAATGACAGAAGGGGGGCATGGGTAGGCCTTGGAATCCCATTTACCTGCTCTTAGGTCTCCTCTGATACACCTTGCACCCAGCACACAAACCCAAACCCCAGAAGAGGCCATGCAGAATATCTTAAGGAACCAAGACATCCTCCTTCAAGTTCACTGGGAAATATTCACCCAATCACTACAGCTCCTGTGTGTAACAGACACTTCAGGCACCTAACTCCCCCCAGACAAACAAAACCCCCCCAGAGAGTCTGGAGCAGATGCACAAAGGCAGCAATTTCAGTCTCACTCTCTAGGTTTCATCATTTTAATCCACTTCAAGCCCAAGACCATCATTCAATAATATTTCACACTAGACTGATACAGGATGTGATGAAGTACAAAAATCCTCTCATGTTGCCTAAAAAAAGAGCAGGCTTCCCAAACTCCTCCTTGAGTCCTTTGAAAAACCACTGCTACCCCTCCTACCCAAGGGGATGAGGAATTCTCATCATCAGATAAAAAAAAAGTTGCCTCATCAATTAGATAAAGCACATTACAGACTCTTATGAATGGAAATGATGTCATGTTTGTGGGGACTGTTTTATTAGGGATAAGCGGATTATAGTAATTTCCAGGATGTCTTTAGACTCCTCTGGAGTACATACCAATAGCAGGGAAGTTCTTTCTGTAGGTGAACCAAAGCCGAGAGGTCACATCCAACAGGATCTCCTCCTTCTCTGGAAAGTGTTCGGCATGGAAAGGCACACACATGAGGTTGGCACCAAGACAGCTAAACCCACCTCCCACTCACCCTCCCCAAGGACAACTGCATTCTGCTCCTCACAGCCTGCAGGCCCAGAGAGGCAGATTCTGGCTGAGGAACAGGGCAGGGTTGGTGTGCACAAAAAACTTCCTTTCCCCCCCAAAAATAGCTGCGATCAACCCAAAGACACTATGGCCACAGACAAATTATGAAGCAGCAAACCATCGTTCTACTGCCTGCCTCCACCATCCTGCCCTTATGACATGTCCCAACAACTTCCATATGGTAACTTTCTGCACGAAAATATGCCAGAGTCCACGGAAATGGCCAGACAGACAGAAGCATGGCAGCTAAAACCCAAGTGCAACACTAACAAAGTCCTCTGGAGCCTCAGAACATTGCATGGTGCACACAAAATACCTGTAAAAACACTGTATTTCCGGCCGAGGATCCAAACGGGTTCTTTGGTCTCAGGGAAGTCTTCATACTCGAACCTGAGGGTGTCATAGGTAAGAGTAGCTAGAAAGAGAAAGGAGAAATCACAGACCTTTCATAGCTTTTCCTTTTGTTTTTAAAGCCAGACAAAGCTACAGAATCTGAGCTGCTGTGGCCCAGTGACTCCCACTCACCCCCAAAGCCCCTGGGCTGGCAGGAAATGGCCCTGCATGCACCAGCTCTGGGAGGCACAGAGGTGACCCAGCCCTGGCTCGTTCCCAGCTGCTCCAGAAATGCAGTGGGATTTCCAGTTTAGGCCAGCTCCAGGTCCTGCCTGGGGCAGAAAACATCTAAAACTTCAGCTGGCAGCTACACCATTTCCCAGAACAGGCACCATTGTGCACGTCATCAGCTATGGCATTGATGCTGAAGGCCTCTTTTCCACTGAGCAAGCGGTTAAAATCCTCTTGCAGAGAACATAAATTCTGAGGGAAGAACACACAAAACACAGCTCACCTTAAGGTGGGAACTAAACCTTGCTCAGTCCCTCCTCGAGAGGCAGAAGCCTTTACACCCTACAACGTGAGGAACACAGAGCTGTGCAGATGTGCTCATGCACAAGTGAAAGGCAAAACCTTTTGCTCTTTCACTGGCTCCCTTCACAGCATGGCATCCATCAGTGCCTAAAAATCCACCCCCTTCCAGGACCACGACAGAACAACCCAGCAGCCCAGGTTGCCCTTGGATCAGGGCAGCTTAAGCTGTTGTGCACAGGGTACAAGCAACAGGGAGGAAAAACCAGGGGAGTCGGATGAGCTGTGCTCCACTAGATCTGTGTTTGGAAACACAGACTTTAAAGTCACCTGAGAATTCTGGAAAAGACCCACATGATTTTGCAGGTGCCAATTCTGTAACAAACCACCTCTCAAATTTAAAGCAGTGCTAAGACAGACTGTTCTGTAACTGTTAAAGTAGAGATTGAAAACACCTCTCACAGCAAATGCAATAAAATCTGTGGTGATGTGATGAGTTTAAAGCAGGACAAAGGAGTACACGGCCACAAGCTCCTGTCAGCCCCATTCTCTGCAAAAGCCACCCCTCTCCATGGGGCACACCTCGCTTTTGGCTTCTCCAGAGTCACCTGCTGCTACATAAGACACTTTGGCGTCCTGAGGTATCTCAGCCTTCTATTCTGGGCTCCCTGACCTGGAATTCCAATTCCAAATGTCCAAGAAAATACTGGAGCAGATACCATCACTAAGACCAACTACTGTTTAAGCAGGAACCCTGGCAGTAGAGATGGCAACAGGCTTCTAAATCAAATTTTGAATCAGACTCTGCCCTAACTCCAGCCCACAAGATTTAAAGCACATTCCTTGTGTGAATTAGTCCTTAAGACTGTTCCAGGCACCTTTAGGATTGCACAGGCCTCACGTTCCCATTCTCACCCCATGATGTGACTCCTCAGCAAGCTAAGCAAAACAATTCCGCTTGCACAGAAATGTGCCAACAAATTACTGCAGTCTTCTCCTCTAACAAACTTTAGCAGGGAAGCGAAGGATTTCTTTCCCATCTACTACCCAAATTTGCCAATTCCCAGATTTGAAAAGGTAACAGATAGGATCTTCACATAAAAATTGAAGTTCTCAGGAAGGTTTTAAAGCTCCAAGGAATATTCTGTGGTTTATTTTGTCAGTTCCTAAGCCTGCCATGCATCCAACTCTCCATCAGGAGCCTCAAGTAGCTTAAAGAAAGTGAGTGAAACAAGGATGCTGTACAGGAACATCAAGCTATCCACAATCCCTCCTTCTCCTTCCCAGCAACATTCCCCTACATGCTCAAATATCACAACCTCTGCAGTCCCACAGTTTGCAGGGCACCAGGTCTTTAGCAAAGACAGGATTTGCAACTGGACACTCCACAGCAAGGATCAGCAGCTGGAAAGGGGCTGCTGGAGTCTCTCCCCTTCTACCAAAGCTTGGAAAGGATCAGCAGGCAGAGGGGGATCTCCAGCTGGACCAGCCATGTGTTCAGGGGATGCAGCACATGTGTCATGACACTGCACACTGGGGAGGAGAGTCCCAGGCTTGCAGCCTGTCAGCTGAATGCCTGACATCTGGCTCTGTACAAAGCCCTGTGTGTCCAGCTGTGCACCCCAAAGAGGTGGTCAGACATTTGTGTTGGGATTTGGGGAGAAAACAGTTGAAAAGGCGCAACTGCTAAATGTAGGAGTTCAGGTTTCCCCTTCACAGGGAGGAAAATTCAAGAGGTTGCTCCCAGTTAGAATCAAGGACATTACAATGGGAGCAGTAAACTCCCCACAAGGCTTGAGGTCACTGAGTGTTTCCTTTACAAGCCTCCACCTTCATATGCCCCAGCACTTTTCCAAAGTCCATCTCCTGTGCTATTGCCCAGATGAGCTAAATACCAGCCAGTGGGATCCAAACAATTCAGGCAGGGCACAAAGAATGTCACAGCTTGCACAGCAGCCTTTCTCTCCTTGTTATAGCCGGAGACGAAGAAGAGAAATACATCTGGAAATTCACCAAGCAGAAATCCTGTTCGAAGCTGCTCCTCTCAGAGCTGCAGAAGCCGGGTGAGATCAGCACATTTCTCAGGCAGTGCTCCAAAACTTCACCTTCAGAAAGCCCTCGGTCTATTTTAATTACCGACCTCTGAGCATCCAGGACAGCGGAGCAGCAGTTTCTGCAGAGAAGGATGTGCGGTCTCTGCACATCAAAACACGACAGCTCAGCTTCACATGGTTTTATAGTTAAAAAGCAGAGTGTTGGCCCTGCACAGCTCCCCCTGAGAAAGGCAGCCTCGCTTTCCAGGAGCCTTGGACACACTGGGAATGAGGGGAGGCCGGCTGGATCGCTGCCCCATGGGCACACCTTCCATGGGATCTGAAGAACATCTCATCCCAGAAAGCCTCAGCAGAAAAGGTAAAGCTTTGTACACGCCACAGGAGAATCCCAGAATGGTTTGGGCTGGAAGGAACCTTAAGGCTCATCTCATTCCACCCCCTGCCATGGGCAGGGACACCTTCCAATAGACCAGGATGCTCCAAGCGCCATCCAACCTGGCCTTGAACACTACCAGGGATCCAGGGGCAGCCACAGCTTCTCTGGGAACCCTGTGCCAGGGCCTCCCCACCTTCACAAGGAGGAATTTCTTCCCAATATCCCATCTAACCCTGCCCTCTGGCACTGGGAAGCCATTTCCCCTTGTGCTGTCACTCCAGGCCCTTGTCCAAAGTCCCTCTCCAGCCCTCCTGGAGCCCCTTTAGGTACTGGAAAGGGCTCTCAGGTCTCCCCAAAGCCTTCTCTTCTCCAGGCTGAACACCCCTCTCTCTCCCAGCCTTTCCTTGTAGGAGACGTCCTCCATCATCTTGACACAAGAACAACTCTAAATACACAGAATTAAGGTAGAAGATGAAACCTTCCTTCACTTCTCATACTTGACGAGCACAACCAAACGCTCGAGATAAAAACATTATCCCAGCTTGTAACAAACACACCCAGAGGCACAGCTGGGCGCTGGGAGCAGCCCTTGAGTGCTGCTGTCACTTTGCAAACGTGCTGGAGGCCACACCTGCCACAGCCTGTGTCAGACACTAACTTCATCTCCCATACCACAACCAAAGCCATTTGCTTCCCCATCAACTTTGGGAAACAAATAACAACAAGTGAAGGCTTGGGTGACTCAAACAGAAACATGGCAGGTGATTTTCCCAGCACCGACCACCTCGGTCAGTCTGTCTGCTGAAAAACTTCTCATACAAAATACTGGAGCCGAGCTTTGAAGCATGGCATTAAAGGAAAGCCACGCTTTGCCATACTTCCCTTCCTAAATTGGTCCTGGGGCTTCTCCATTCTCTGAAAAGGCCTGGCTCTCATGCCTCCCCAAATCCTTTAGCCTCCAACTAAGGCCACCACAGAAGGATCAGAAATGAGGTGGATGATCTCTCCTTTATCTGATACAGGTACCTCACCAAAGGCAAAGGAGGAATGCAATTGGATGTGGAGCATTTTAAAGGGAGTCAAGAAGAGAAGGTAAATTTAGTACTTTAGTAAAACGCATTGCTGGAAAACACCAAACAGCTCAAACCCTTACTTCTGCCCCTTGCAGAACAAAGACTAAACCTTTTCTTTCCCCTATGCTCTTTCAAACAAAATAAATCCTTATTATCTGAGCACCAACAAGGAGTTAAGAGACAGACAGCAAGCAAAGTCAGGTAATGGAGTGTGGTGCTTTCTTGAAGGCCTGGAGCAAACAGTTCCAAGTTTTGCTGTCAGGTCCCCGACCATCTCGGGAGCGGGGCTGGACACGAAGGGGCTTGAGCCCAGAGATTCTCCTCCTCCTCTCACGGAGGAGATCCAGCTCCACCATCCACCAGAGCGAAGTTTTCCTTCCCTCATACGGCTCACACCGAGGGGAAGCAAACGCATCTCCCGCATCAGGGGGCGTGGGTTCACTCAGCGGAACGCGTCCGGTGCCCAGGCGTGACACGGGATCCCAGGACGCTCCGGCAGAGTCGGGACGCTCTCAGCCGGACCACGCTGACAACGCCAGCGGCACGAAGGCCAAAACAAGTCAGGGCAGCCCCCAGGAGGGACGGGAGGCACGGATCCCCGGCACACCCGTGCTCGGCGATGCGGAGGAGGAGCCCACGGCGCACAGGGAAGCGTTTGTTATTATGGAACAACACTTATCTCTGCGGAGGGGGTGGGAGCTGCTACTACGATAAGGCTGGAGGGAAGCGGGTCCCAACACAAGTGCCAAACACTTATTTTTACTTTTCCCTGCACGAAACCAAAATCTCTACCAGAAACAGCTTCGCTAGAGCCCTCAGTGAGGGTGACGAGTGGCTGAGTCTCCTTCTTACTCCTCGACGACACCTTCTCACCTCTCGGAAGTCACCTTCTTACCCCAAGCTGCCTTCTCGCCCCTTGAGCCCTGTGGGGAGCGGGGCACAGCGACACCAGCCCTGTCACCGCTCCCCGCTCCGCTTCCCCTCCCGGGCAGACCCGTCCCGGCGGCAGAGCTCCGAGCCTTCGAGGAACGACGGCCGCAGCGGGGCTGGCGAGGGCAGGAGGGACTCGCCGCCCGGCTCCGGCCTGCGCCGGCCCACCCCGGCGGCCACGCAGCCACCGCCTTCCCCTTCGCCCCGCCGGGGGGGCGGCCGGGCCCCGGAGGGCCGCGGCTCCCAGGGCCGTGCTCAGGGCGGAAAACGGCGCCTTCCCCGCCGCCCGTCGGGGAGGCCGCGAGCCTCGAGCGGCCGCCGGGCCAGGCCGAGCCGGGGAGTCCCGAGGGGAAGCGCGGCCGCCGCGCCGCGGGCAGGGCCCGCCCGGGACCCACCTGCGTCCATGGCGGCCCCGCCGAGGCTGCGGCCGCCGCCGACACTCACGCCCGGCGCGGTCCTGCGCGGCTGCTGGCGTGACGCGCCGCTCCCGGCCAATGAGAGCGCCGCTCGCCGCCGGCCTCCGCGCCGATTGGCTGTCGGTGGCGCTCGTCACAGCTGGGCGCTACGCGCCGCGCTCTCCGGGCACGGGAGCTGCCATGTTGCCGTACGGAGGGGCGACGCGGAGCGTGGGGAGGCAGCGGGCCGGCGGTGGGGCCGGGGCCGGGGCTAGAGGGCGGCGCGGAGTGTGAGGTCTCCGCTCCTTGCACAGAGCGCCGGCGAGTGTATCCCGTGACACGTATTCCTAGGAAAGATGTGATAAGCGGGCGCCGCCATCGCGTTGTACGGCGCCGGCTGAGCCCCGCCCTTCCTTCCCCGAGAGTACCCGTGTGAGTAACCCCCTCCACCATGCCCGCCCCACTCGGAGACGCCTTTCACGGCTTGGCTGTCACGGACCGAGAGGCTCGTCGGGAGGCGGACGCCCAGCAGCGCCCACGAGGCAAGCGAGAGGCGCCGGGAGCGAACCCCCCCTTTCCCCACCTGCCCCGCGCCGTACGGCTGCAGCTCCGCCAAAATGGCGGCGGCCGTGTGGCGGCCGCCATGTTGTGCCGTACAGAAACCCCTTCCCCAGCGGCGAGGGGCGCCGGGGTGACCCGGCTCCGCCATCTTGCCGTACGGCGGCGCGGCGGGGCCGGGGCGGGGGCCGGGGCGGGCCCGGCCGGCCGAGGGCGGCGGCGGCCGGAGATGGTGATCTGCTGCGCCGCCGCCAACTGCTCCAACCGGCAGGGCAAGGCGTGCCGCGGCGCCGTCTCCTTCCACAGGTAAGGGCGGCCCGCCCGGCCCGCCGCAAGTGCCGCAGCCGGGCCGCCTGCGACCCGGTCCCGCTCCCCCCGCCGGGCCCCCACGTCAGCGGCTGCCCTTTGTTTCCCTCAGGGGAAACCGGCTCGGGGCTCCCGGATCCTCCAGCCCCGGCCGGGCAGCGGGAGCGCCCCTCGCCACGGGGCCCGGGGCCTTCCTGGCCTGTCGCCCCGACCCTCCCCCGGTCTGTGCCCCCCGCGGCCCGTCCTCCGGCTCATCCCTCGCCGGGGATGCTGCCGGCGGTGAGTCTCCGGGGAAAGTCCCTGTCTCGGGAGTCCCATTGGAAACGGAACCTGGTTCCTCTGCTCAGGGGCTTTCTTCTACTCCAGGCATTTCTACACCTAATTAAATGTTATTAAACACACCCGGTGTAAGCAGCACCCGGGTTACGGAGGCAGTGCTGGGCAGTGTGTTGGCTGAGCTGGGTGTTTTGGTGGTGGTCACATCCCCCTTCCTTGTGGACAGGCTGTTCCTCGTGGGGCTGGTGAGCGGAATAATGGATCGATTGCTGATGAAAATGGAAACAACTCCTTTTAGTCCTGCGCTTTTCGTGAAGTGGAGCTGTTGATGCAGCAAATGAATATCAAATATTTCAGCCCAAAGTGAAATAATTCTTAAATGAGTGTAATTTATCAAAACACAACTTTGCTCGAAATCTCCTAATCCTGGCCATCGCCTTGGACTTGGTCATCTTAAATGTCTTTTCCAACCTCAACAATTCTATGATTCCGTGGTTCTGTGAGTCTAAAAGTACCAACCCTTCTGATTTCCAAAATGTAGCTTATTTTTTCGTGGGTTTTGTCTGTTCCTTTTTTAGGTTCCCTCTGAAGGATTCAAAGCGCTTGATTCAGTGGCTGAAAGCTGTTCAGAGGGACAACTGGACTCCCACCAAGTATTCCTTTCTTTGCAGTGAGCATTTCACCAAAGACAGTTTTTCCAAGCGGCTGGAAGACCAGCACCGGTTGCTGAAGCCCACTGCTGTCCCTACCATCTTCCAGCTCGTGGAGAAGAAGCACGACAAGCTGGATTATGTCAGGAGCCGAAGGAAAATAGCCAGGCAGGTGCCGGTGCAGGATGGGGAGGCCCTGCGGGAAGGAGGCGGTGAGGTAGCGCAGAGGGCCCCGTCTTCTGGCCAGGACTTCATGGTGATGCAAGGGACGAAAGAGATGGAGGAGGCCACTCTGAAAGAGGAAATGGGATCGATGTCCGAGGAGGAAGAGGCCCTCCACAGCCAGCTGGACGGCCCTCGGAGAAGGACGTTAGGGGATCATTTGGGTGCGAAGCCTGGAGCTCAGACAAAGCCTGAGAGGTCTCCTGTGGAGGACTGTGCCAGGGGCAGCTGGGCGGGGAGCTGGGTGGCAGACAGAAGCGGCGTGTCGGTGGACGACTTCACCCCTCCTGCCTCTGGTGCTTGCAAGTTCATCGGCTCCCTCCACTCGTACAGCTTTTCCTCCAAGCACGCCAGGGAGAGGCCGTCTCTCCCCAAAGAGCAGCTAGAAAGGAAAAGGCCAAAGAGAGAGGTGGAACCGAGCTGCAGCAGCCACCTCTTGGGCCATGACAAGGCCGTCGCAGAAGTGTCCCCGACGTCGTCCCTCACCGCGACCCCCCAGAAACCCTCCCAGGGCCTGTCGGCGTCGCCGGCAGACCTGACCCCTCGGCCAGCCACCGAGGCCGTGGTGGGGCGGAAGGGTGACACGGACGCCAACCCCATGTCCATCAACGAGGTGATCATGTCGGCCTCGGGGGCCTGCAAGCTCATCGACTCCCTCCACTCGTACTGCTTCTCCTCCCGGCAGAGCAAGAGCCAGGTGTGCTGCTTGCGGGAGCAGGTGGAGAAGAAGAACGGAGAGCTGAAACTTCTGAGGCAAAGGATCAGCCGCTCTGACAGCCAAGTCAGGAAGCTGAAGGAGAAGCTGGATGAGATGAAGCGGAACAGTTTCCCTTACTTGAACAGCCTGATATCCCAGGACTGTGGTTAGTATTCCCAGGGGTGCTGCACCGAGGCGGAATTCCCTGTTTTCTTAGGGGCCGTTTGAGATGGAGGCTGTAAAGGTGTGATGGGGAAAAGGTATGAGAAAGGGACATTTTGGGAAGGAGAAGCAGCAGCTTGTGTTAGACCAACGGATACAGATTCAAGAATTCGCTCAGTGGGCACACAAGTTAACTCTTATATCCCTAACCTTTCCAAGATGTGGAATGGGAGCTTGGGTTGTGGTGTTGCTGGCAATTCTCTTGATGAATTTATTTTCTTTTATTTTCTTTCTGGATTATTTTAGCTTGTTTGTCACTGATCGCCCAGTGGCTCCTGTTAGGATTTTCCTTCTTCCTTTGGAGCGTGCCTGTGATTCTTTTTTTTTTTTTTTGGTGTGTTAATGAGCTGTCCTAGCAGCAGGTATCTGGGAAAGCCATTATTGTCCTCAGTGGCATAAGAAGTAGTTTTGATCTTGGATTTCATATGCTGCACTCAGGATACAGGAAATATAAGTGAGGTGGGAGGTATCAAATATGACAATGTCATGGTGCATATTGAGGTCATGATTTGTGAGCAAATGTCTATGTTTGCTTTGATCCTTTCCTCCCTTGGAAGGCAGAAGTCAGGAAACAAAGCGGGGAGTGATGGAGAATGCTTCTCTATCAATGCCAAAAATAGTAATTAAGCACCTGAAAGTACAGGGGAACTCAGTGAGGGATGAGGTCATGTAAAACATTTGTTACCTAGAAGTCAAATTGGGCCATAACTGCAAGAAAGAGTGTCTTTTAATGTAGAATTTGTGCACAATTTGTGGTTGCAAGGTGCAATTCAGGGCAAGAGTTTAGGACCATCTAATAGTGGTGTGTGTGCGGCTGCCGAGAAAACACTGGGTTGCCTTGGGAAGGATTTGTGATGTGGGGCTTGCTTGGAGAAGTCATCACCCATGGAGGGTTGGGTGTCTCCTGATGGCTAATTCTCACTTTTCCTTTAGGAAAAAAACTTCATGGCTTCTTCTGGAGCTGTTGGACAATCAGAAGGGTGATGCTGGCATAGGTGGGCACGTTCTCCAGGCTGTTACAGCACAGCCAACTTCCTCACTGAAAGAGGAAAGTAGACCCTAACAAAATGCATGAAGGTCGACACCCAGTGCTACCTTTCCCATATGTATCTAATTTTCCAAAGTATGGGGAAACTCACACTTTGATTTGGGTAGAGGGGGACAAGTTTTCCCCTGGGAAATCAGCATCATCTTGTTTGTACCTTCTGGCCTATGTTTTTGTATTGTTTAGGTGTCAAACTAAGGAAAATAACTAAATACAATTTTAGGGTTCCGTAGTTGCCATTCCTATATGTATGTATATGAAATATTTATTTTTATATATATATTTTAAAAGGTGTCTAGCTTAGTTGGAATACCTTCACTAAGATACTAATTGCAGAAGGAGTATCTTTAAGGATGTTTTTCTTTATTCTGGCAAGCACTGTGATTTTTCTCCGTTTTCCCAAGATTAATGTTTTTATACATATGTCTCTGAGAAGTGAGAATTTTATGTTCTTGTAAAAGATATTCTTAGTATATGAGTTACATACCCTATTTTATAAGGGAAAACGTAATTTTTCTTAATGAATTGACCAATTCATTACCCATTCTGCCATCTTTTATCAACAAAACTGGAGATAAGTGTGTGAAAATGAACCATTTTGGCATTTGCAGCTTGGCGTGATGGGAAGTTTGGAACCCTTTGGCTGGGAACTTTTTTAAAGGGTTTGTTGGTGACTCACTGGCTTTTTTTTTTATTATTATTATTTTTTAGCTTTATTTTGGTGCTCTTCTTTATATTGGACTCTTTTGTGTGCTCATAGCAATAGTGAAAATAGCTGATGAAGTGCAGCTAGCTGCTGCCAGGCAGAGTCTGGTTCATGCCCAGACACTTGAGTTTTACTGTGATGCAGAGCTGAGTTAAGAAAGGCTTTTTGTATTCATAAAAATACAGTCAGGTAACACATTAGGTTAATAATAGTCTTCATTAGTAGCTCTGTCTCAGTTGTCTGGAGTCATCTGATGTGTGGTTGAGGTGATGTTTTAGCTGTGAACCTGAGCCTGCATTTATTTTTTTTCTGCTGAAGGCAGTTCCTTGAGTATAAGCACCTGACTGGACTGACCCTGCAGGTTGTTACCTGTCTGCATCCCTGACGTTCAGCCGTTTCCACAAAATCCTGAGCACAAAACACCGACTTTAGGCCCACGCCCACTCAGCAGAACTTCATTTCGGTGCTAGTTCTCACGTATTTGCCTCTAATGAGACAAATAAATTTCTGCTGGCTGTATCCAAGCTGCAGCCGGCTGGGAAGAGCAGGTTTCTGCAGGAGTGCTGCACAGCAGTGCCTGCCAGCCACGCTTGAGGCTGGCTGACTCAGGCTGGGCAAGTGGCTCCCAACTCCAGCTGTCACGATGTGCTTGAGCTGTGTTTCCCAACCTGTCTTACCAGGGGGATCGACTCATTGGTTTAGGAGGAGCTCCAGGCTGTCTCCAGCACAGCACAGCTGCCATGGTGGCCTTTTCCATCTAAATGTTGAATTTAGTCGTTTGTTTGGTAGGAAAATGTTTCCTTCTGTTTCGTGGGCTACTTCTGAGGTCCATGAACTGAAGGCTGAGGAATGCTGTTGGCAGATAAGCATGCTTAGGCACAGTGTTAAGTGTACCAGGCAGGACAGGATTAGATGGAGCTTCTAGAGGATGGCAGGATGCACTGGGAGAAATGAGGGAGAGCCAGCAAGCAACCAGGGACGTGTCCTGGGGAAGGCATGACTGTTCTAACAGCACTGTCCTCTGCCACACAAGTGCTGTCTGACCATCTTGTTCTGCATGAAGGTCTCGCAGCTCTGCTGCATCAGGTGTGCTCGCTCAGACAGGAGATCCCAGCTGCTCCTTCCACGCCACCACCTCCTCTTGTCGTGCCCCACTTTGGTCCCGTTGTAAAACTACATCTCCCAGCAGGCAGCGGGACCAGTGTCCTACCCAAACATGAGCTCACTTCCCTCATAGCCATCTTACCACCCTGCGCAAAGCACTTTCTAGGGGCAGGGGGGGCTGCAGGTGGAGCAAATAGCAAAACATCTGCGAATATGGCTTGGCATGGAGCAGACACAGGTAGGATTCCATGGGATTCGAGTTTCTGTGTTCATCAGAGAGGTAAAGCTCTTAGGATTCTGCTGCTCTGAGGAGCCTCTTCCATGCTGCATGTCTGTTTTCATGAAGGTCATATTAAAGGCAGGAGAGTTTGCAAAATGAGTTCATGTGAAAAATGGTTAGAACTCTGCTAGGAATCTGTGGGAAATTTGGCTTGGATTTGTCTTCGAATATTTGTGCAAAGCCAGTGTAGAAATGGGGTCATTTACAGTACTTTTGACATGCAAATGAAGCACAGTTGGTGAACTTCGGGGCAAGCAGAAGGACTGAACACTTAATGTGTGGTTTTGTGCTGAGGTGGAGCACTGATGCCTGGTCTGTGGGGCCTGAAGTGATGTTGCCCATTGTGGTGGCAACAGATTTCATTCATGCTGCAGCAAACGAGTAGCAAAATCCCGATCCTCACTGGCAGTGAGAAGTGGGGTTGTGCATGGATGGAGGTGCTGTGCTTTCACCTGTCTGAGAAGCCCTGGACCAGCAATGGGCTGCTGTCCAGTTCAGCTTGAAAATGAAATGTGTCTAATGGGTCACAGAGATGCGCTGTCAGGGAAATTGCCTCCACCAGGGCAGGCACTGCTAGCCTGGCGGTTGCATGTTAACTTGGAGCTAGATTTTGGAAGAAAACTGCTTTTGTTCTGAGACAGCAGGTGCTGCTTGTGATTTTTTTTGTGCCCTGTCTGGGATGGGAACGGCCAGGGTAGAAAGCTGGTCCATAGGGTGAGCGTTACAAAGAACAAGGGAGCTATAAAGGAAACTGAGAATGAGATAAGGAGTAGGAATATGTGTGCATAGGCTAAGAGTGGGGCTGAATCCATGGCAGAAGGTATCTCGAGAGGGGTTGGGTAAGACTTCACTGTGGCCTGAGCACGTGGGTGGGAGGTGAACTGTTTTGTGCTCAGCACAGGAGCAAGCAGTGTGCAGGCGCGCCAGCTTTGGGACTTTGGTTGAGGAAGGTGGCTCTTTGACCTCTTCCTTGGAGAGAAAGGCACTTGGAAGGGAGGAAACTAGCCTTTTTGCACTGCTGTTTGGTTTTTTTCGGTGGGATGGTCTTGTTCTTTCCAGTTTGGTTTTTTTTTTTTGCCTAATAGTCTATAGAGTTTGTGCATTAAGCATTTAATTTTGCAGCGAGTCGGCAGTGACTCACAGCAAAAACCCAGCTTGCAGCTAGTAAGCAATGAAACAGCAAACTAAGGAAAGCACGAGAGAAAGTCAGACTGAGCTCAGGTAGGGTGTTTGGTTTCTCATAAGAGTATAATTTAAAAAAATGTTTTCTCTGTATTTCGTAAAGCAGAACTTTGGCAGTGACTACAGGCACTGGAGCTTTTACCACAGAGGCAATACCACCTTAGCACTTGGCTATGAAATTAATTACTGAGTCTATAACATGAAAATTTGTGAATATAACCACATTCCCAGCTTTTGGGGCAGAGATGGAGTGATCTGTTCAACAGCTGGTCTGCTGACACCTGGTGGGATGCATCTTTCTTAAGGAGAAAAACAGTTCTAGCACAGGGGCTGGCAGCACTTGTTGATAGGGCCTTAAACTAGCTGGGAAAGGGGAAAGGGACAAAGCCAGAGTCACCAGTGATGAGCAATGGGCTGCAGTGCCTAAACTTGAGGAAAGGAGCACTAATGGGATCCCTCAATCTGCTTTACCAGGTGTTGGCTACAATGTACCACACCTGAAATGTCTCTGCATTACCGCACCCAGCATCAGGGACCTACGAGGAGCTCGAAGCTTTGGCCCAGTCCCAGAGATCTGACATCACTGGCATAAGTGAAGCCTGGTGGGATGAGTCCTGTGGTGGGAGTGCCCTGATGAACAGTTCCAGGCTCTTCAGGAGGGATGGGCAGGGCAGGAGAGAGAGGGGGGTGGTGCTGTGTGTAATAGAAGGGTTGGAGTGTCTGGAGCTCGCAGTTGGCAGTGGCACAGTCGAGATAAGAATGTCTTTGGATAAGAGTCAAGGGGCAGACAAATAATGCAGATGTCACTGTGGGAGTCTACTCTGGACCTCCCAGCCAGGATGATGACACTGACAAATTATTCTTTGAGGAACTAAGGTATGGTTTCAAGTCAACTGCCCTGGAGGACTTCAACCTGCCAGAAATTAACTGGGATCATCACACAGGTGATACAACCCAGGCCAGAAGGTTCCTAAAACACCTGCATCACAGCTTTATGGAACAGGTCCTCAGGGAGCTGACTTGGAAAGATTATCTTGATCTCCTGCTTGTCAGCAGAGAGGATCTCATGAGCAAAGTCAGCATTGGGACCAACTGAGCCGCATCGACCACAGAGCCATCAAGTTTAAAATCTCTGGTGACAGGAGGAAAAGTGCCAGAAAAACCTCAACTCTGGCCATGAGGAGAGCAGACCTCAGGCTGCTCAGGGAGTTAGTGAGTAGGGTCCCCTGGGAAATGTTTTTGCAGGTGCTGCAGTCCATCAGTGCCGGTCGCTTTTAAACATCATCTCCTAAGGGCACAGGAGCAGCAATTCCTAAATGTCAGAAGTCAGGCAGGCTGGCAGAAGGCTGGCTTGGCTGACCAGGGATCTTCTCTTGGAAATAAGCTGGAAAAGGAAGGTGTGTGCCCAGTGGAAGCAAGGTCGGGTGACATGGAAAGAACGTAGAGATGCTGCTCCCCACGTTGGGAGACAATTCATCCAGGTAAAGCTAAATTGGAGTTGAAGCTGCCAGAACTGTGGAGAATAAAAATATTTTTTTCAAATATATAAATGGCAAAAAGCAGTTTAGAAATAACATTGCCCCATTCCAGGATGAGGATGGTCACCTCACAAACAGGGACAGGGACAAGGCAAAGGTGCTTAATGCTTTCTTTGCCTCTCTTTTCAACATGGATGGTGGGTCTCAATGCCATGAGCTGAAGGACCATGACTGTGAGAATGATCAACTCCCAGTTGACCTAGAAGTTGTGTGGCATCTGCTGCTCCAGCTGGATCCCTACAAATCTGTGGAACCTGATGGGATTCATCCAAGAATCCTCAAGGAGCTGCTGATGTTATTGCAATGCCTCTCTCGATGATTGATTTTTGAGCAGTCTTGGGAATCCACAGAGGTTGACTGGAAGCTGATGAGTGTTGTCCTGATTTTCAAGAAGGGCAAGAAGGAGGACTCCAGAGACAACAGGCCTGTTGGTCTCAATTCAGTGCCTGGTAAAATCATGGAAAAGATTATTCTGGGAAGCACTGAAAAACACCTAGTGGACAACGCAGGCATCAGTCACAGCCAGCACAGCTTCGTGAGGGGAAAGTCCTGCTTGTCAAACCTGATTTCCTTCTATGACGGGGTAACTCGCCTGGTTGATCCAGGAAAGCCGGGAGGTGGAATCTTTTTGGACTTCAGCAAAGCTTTTGATACTGTCTCTTACAGGATCCTGCTGGACAAAATGTCCAGCCCACAGCTGGATAACTGTGTTATGTGATGAGTGAACAGCTGGCTCACGGGTCAGGCACAACGGGTGACAGTGACTGGGGTGACACCAGGCTGGCACTGGTCACTGGTGGGGTCCCACAGGTCTCCATCCTCGACCTTATT